>NC_091811.1:47390909-47693939 GCF_041296235.1 Equus asinus | reverse complement strand
ATAGGTTAACATCAGGCCAGCGAGTGCTCCCCTCACAGGCTGCCTGACTGCCCTCTCTCCGCTGAACACCTAACTGTCTGGACAATCCTCCATGTTCCCACATTTCAGCAGTAACAATGGAATCATGGAGAATCCTCACCATGGAGAATCTCATCATTACTCTTTCTCTCCCCCATTCTCCCATGATATTCTAAAGGCTCAATTTGTAATAAAAGCTATCCATTTCTTACTTACATGTCTCCTGCCTCACCTGTTGTGTACACAATTGTATGGTAACACACGGGAGCACACATACTATGGTTAGAACTGTCTGACAGAAATTGGAAGAATGGGATAAGCCACAGGCCTACCAATGGAAATCCAATCCCCACATTTATGAGCGTTTATTGGGAGCCTGCTAAGTGTCAGCCCCCAGGACCTTCTGCTAAGATTCCCTGTAAGAGATTCCCCCTGAAATAAGTTTCCTAGAATTTGGAGAGCATTGTCAGTCTATCTGAAGATCTGTGTGATTATAGGAAAAACACACACAATAATTATCTCTGTGCAGAAACCGCACGCTATTCTGCAACTCCTTTATCTTTAAATACATGTGTCTGCAGCACAGCCACTGTCTTGATCATCCTTAACCTGACATTTAGTGGGCAGTTCCTGCACCCATAATGTGACACAGAGCAACAGCAGACCGACAGCAATGTTGGAGGGGAAAGGACTTAGAGACGGCTGAGGTTAAGAGCAGCAGTTCCCATGACTGCTTTCAAATAAAAGAATGCATCAGGATGGTGAAAAGGACGCATGAGGATGGTGATGCAATTGCCACTTGTGGACTGTGAGTGAAAGGCCCCACCCAGCACTGTACCTACCACCTTGCATTCTCTCAGCTACCCCACAGGGCTGAAGAAACAGGCTCAGAGGAGCCTCAGGTGATAGATTCTGGTGACAAAGCCAACCACAAACTCAGGTCTTCTGACTGTAAGCCTTTCTTCCTGGCTCTTGACCACTCTGCACCAACACAGCCTTCACTGGCTCCTTCTTCTTTTAACATTTTTTTCCCTGTCCTCTTTAGGGATGAACTGTCCCCAAAGAAACCAAGAAGTTCTCTCTTTAAAATCTTCTACTTTTCCTAAGTAGTATCTAAGAGCAGTGAAGGTATTCAGTTTCCTTTACTATTTGTCTCACTTAGAAACAATGGTGAGTTTTGTTGGTTTTTCTTTTTTCAGAAAGAGTATCTTATGTTTTATACAAATTAAGCATTCAGGGCTTCTTTAACAAGGAACAGAAGACACAAGTAGAAGAACTTGATACAACAAATGAAGGCAACTGTTTCAAATCATAATATAAATTATAACAAAACAATGTTAAGGGTCTGATTGAGTTTTATACGTAGGGAGGGTGCATTTTTGTTTAGAATTTAGTGGGGAATAATTTCTCGTAAAAACTTAGCACAGGGGCCCGCCCTGTGGCCTAGTGGTTAAGTTTGGTGTGCTCCGCTTCAGCAGCCCAGGTTTGGTTCCCAGGCACAGACCTACAACCAGTCGTCAGCAGCCATGCTGAGGCAGAGACTCACAAAATAGAGGAAGAGTGGCACAGATGTTAGCTCAGGGCGAATCTTCCTCAAGCAAAAAGAGGAAGATTGGCAGCAGTTGTTAGCTCAGGGAGAATCTTTCTCACCAAAAAAAAAAAAAAAATTTAACACAAATCAGGAAAAAGAAAAACATGCTTAATGTTGTGTCTTTGTGATGCCACAAGTTAGCCAACATTTTGTCACTGCAAAGCCAAAAATTATATTTCAAACATCCAGAAAGAATGTCTGGAGAAATCATAAAAAAATTCAATTATGTAAACACAATCTTAGTTGATATAAAACAAGCTTTATAAACAAGCCTATAATTTGCATAATTACAATTTGTGAAAGAACATCTATTTACATGACTTTGGCCTATGACTAAAGTTCTGCCAAAGTTAAAATAAAAATTATAGAAAAGAGAATTTTAAAGACCAATATCCTTTTTTGTCCAATTTCAAGTATTTGTACTTGAAAATAGCGTGGGATATAGTCGAGTTGCAGTGTCCTAGACTGAAAGCATTAAATATAAAAGCAACATCTGGACTTCACAAAAGAATATATTTTCTTTCATTTGTATTTTTGGCTGCGGAATAACTTATTGCAGCAAGTTCTTTTGATTAGTATTCAGACATGTAGCCAGGGTAGTAATAGATACTACAGGCAGAGAAAATTGCCCATTACCCCTCAACTTGTCTTCTATGCAAACGTTCCGTTTGATGTTTTGGCTGAATAGCATTTGAACTGCTCGTTGGTACACGTCCAAAACATACTATTGTTGACATTTGCATCTAGTATTCTTTAAACTTGCTGCTTCTTGGGATGGATGCTAATTAATTTGAGTTGCAGTATTAAAAGGCAAGTCAAAACCAAAGGAAAAGCAATAATATTAATAACAACAACAATAACGACTTAAGACAATCACTTGATTGTGTTCACTTCTCACACTCTCTATCCTTACATGTGAGTTACCAATCAGTCAAGAAGTACATTTCCTTGGTAGAAGGTAATTGGAAATGATACTTTTCAGTTCTACAACTAGTGATTTTTTGTACAGACGCAGCCCTAAATCCCTTATATTAAAAGCAGGTCAAGCAACATAAATCTTATGGCATTCAAGGCTTCCATTACAATCTAAAAAACAGTCCCTGAATAAATGTTTCTTGAGTCTCTACCATGTGAAAAGCCTTATGATACACATGCTGGGGCTACAAAGGTGAATAAGATATTGCCTCTCCCTCCAAGACCACAAACTTTTTATAAAGCAGTAGTGAATCAGCTAGAATACAAAATGCAAACTGATAAGTATGATGACAGAAGAAAACCTAAAATATTAGCTAGAGTGGAAACTTTTATTAAAATATCATCATTTAAATCTAACCTGCTATAAATGCCACTTTGAGAGTTCAAGACCATCCTTCAACTTAAAGGTAGCTTGTGGGATTCTTGATACATTATAATCTCTCCTCAAGAAAGTCAGAATTTAAATAGTATTTCTGACGGAAACTTCTGCAGGAACTTTTGGCCTAAATTTCGACTTCTAGAAGGAAAAAGAAAGAAACGTTCAGCAATCAAAATATGTGACTGCTGTAACCCCTTCAGAAAAAAAGAAAATAGTGTGTGTGGATCTCTTTTAGAACCGTGTTTGTGTCAGATCCAAAGAACAATGGGAAATCTAAGAGGAGACTGGGGAACCTTTTGGAAAGCAATTATTTGACTTGAGAGTTATAAAATGGGAGAAAAACTGTGATTATGGATTTGAAACTGAAAATAACAAAAGCTTTATGAAAAAGGGCAAGACTGACTATGCTCAAAGGGAAAGATTTTGAGGATAATTTGTCTTGTTTTTTTAGCTGCCACACCCCATACCCCTAGTATAGAATGAATACACATATATTCACACACACACACCCCCCATAGCGAATAAGGCAAGAGCAACATCAAGGTTTATTTTTTGAGAAATTATGGTACATTTAGGAATGCTCAGGACACTCCACTGTCCTAGCCCCATCCCCTCACCTATCTTTTCATCCCTTCCAGGGCTGCCACTGTAGAGCCCTCCTGGATTCCCCTAAGCAAGGTTACATGCTTTCTCCTTGAAACCACCACACACCCTGGTATATATCTTGATTACAACATTTCACAGATTACTGCAATTACCTACTCACATATCTGCCTACTTCCTAGATAGTGAGGTACTGGAGGTCAGGGACCCTGGAATCTAGCAGAGTATGCACAATCAACTTTTTTTTTTTTTTGGTGAGGAAGATTGTCACTGAGCTAACATCTGTTGCCAATCATCCTCTTTTTGCTTGAGGAAGATTGTCACTGGGCTAACATCTGTGCCAGTCTTCCTCTATTTTATGTGGGATGCCACCAGTGTGGCTTGATGAGCGGTGCTAAGTCTGCACCTGGGATCCAAACCTGCAAACCCCAGGCCACCAAAGCATAGCGTGCAAACTTAACCACTACACCACTGGGCCAGCTCCTGCACAATCACCATTTTTATAACAGCTGACTGAGGGTATCTCAAAGTGCAATAGAAGAGAATTCTGCTAGGGCCATACACCACTAACCACTCTGTTAAGCAAATTATTTCAAAAGAGTAATTCATTTATTCATTCTTTCAACAATGACTTGCCTGGCGTCTATGGACTATTAAGCACCATTCTAGGCACCAGGGGCATAGCTTAGAACACAAAGCACACAAGACACCAGCCTTCAGGGAGCTTATGTTTTAGAGGGTGAGGAAGAGAGAATTTTTTTTTTAAATATAGCACTGGAATGTCTACAACATCTGGGATGTTTTGCATGATCTCTCAAAGATCCAAATGACAGAGTCCCAGTCCCCATGAAATTTACACTCTAGTTGCGGGGATAATTAATGCAAAATTAATGAACAATCAAGACAAAATACAAGGTGGATGTTAATTGTATAGAACAGAAAAATAAGGGGTGTGAGAATTCGTTGGTGGGCACTTGAGCTAGGAGGACCATAATAGGTTTCTGAGTTGGTGAGGGGCTTAGAAGGGGGAGCTACTGAGAACGAGAGGAGGTGAGTCTGGATGTTACCAGAAGGGGAATGAAAGCAGGGGAGAAAGCTGCAGGACTTGTTGGAACAACGGAAATTCTCCTCTCCTGCTGCCACTTTCCACCCAATCATTCACCTCCAGTCCGAGTGTCATCCCTGGCTCCTCTTGCTGACTGGAATCAATCGGTCTCTGAGACCTTATAGATAGATGCTGCCTCTTTCATAAGCTCAGACCTACTCTGAGCTGTGGGGATCAGAGTAAGCTCTAGCACAGACAGACCGGAAATCCACAGCAACCAAGCATCTACACAAAGAACTTTTTGCCTGAACTATCTGACTTGCTGTCAGTGCCAACGAGTTGATTCTGGCTGCCAGCTACCCTGTGCAGAGCAGGAGAGAACTATGTCCAGTCTTTCCGTGCCATCCTCTCACCTCCTGGCACTGGGTCAGACAATGCTCCGCTGCTATTCACAGGGTTTCCATGGCCAAATTTTTCCCCCGGAAGTGGGTGGCCAGGTCCTTCTTCCTAGTCTGTCTTAGTCTGGAAGCTCTGCTGAAACCTGTCCACCACGGGTGACCCTGCTGGTATTTGAAATACTGGTGACAAAGTTTTCAGCATCACAGCAACATACAGCCACCAGAGTATGACAACTGACAGACAGGTGGTATGGTTCCCTTACCAGGAAATGAACCTGGGCCACCGCAGTTGAGAGCCCTGAATCTTAACCACTAGACCACCAGGGCTGGCTAGTGTCTGACTAGTTCCTGATAATTTCCTTCTTTTATGAGACTATTTTTCCTCCCTCAGCAGAGTTTGAACCATAGCAATGTAAGAAACAAAACAGCAGACGAAATATAATTTCTACATTGGGCTGCAAAAAATATTCCTATCACTTTCTACATCAACAGGAAGAGATGAAGTCAATTCACTGATTAATTGGGGGGGGGGGGGGAACGTTCCCCATGGAAGCAGAGCAGCCAGCGCTCCTCTTCAGCACACAGAAGCTGCCTCCCCAGTGCCTCCAAACCCAGGGATCTCCACCCACCCGGCTGCAAAAAAGGCCACAAGCCAAGTATTTCCTGCCTGGATGTAACACCTGTGGTCGGTTGTTGGCGCTGATTTAGAAAGTAAGCGGCCTTTTGCAAAAATGCTCTCATGCTTACAGGTTGCTTCATTAGTAAGCTTTTGAGCACAATTTCTGGTGACCATGCATTAGGCAAATGCAGAAAAGACGCCCATGGTGAGATTTGCCATCTTTGATTCTCTAGATCAGTGCATCCCAAAAAAGGAGGCAACCCTGAGACGTAATCACTAAACAGTGCTTCAAAAGTCAGCAGAAACGCTCTGCTAAATAAGGCCCTCAATCCCAGTAGACTAGAGGGCACACTTCCATATATGAATGCGAAACATCTCTAGACGTAGCCAGGGACCACATCTAGTTTAAAAAGTTTATTTTCCTTTTGTCTCTTGCAAATTAGCTAATGCTAATGTCAGATGTTTTACCCAGGAGCTTGTGTCTAAATAACTCCCTGCTCTGAATTATAAATTCAAAAAGGGATTTCATAGAAATCGTCAGTACCTGCATGGCTTTTAAACGATTATACAACCATTAGTAGCGATAATCAAGTACGAGGAGAAATGTTAGTCAACAGCTTTAACACAGCCCTACATTACAAAACTAGAGCAGAGGTTAAAATTATAACATCATTTCACCAGAGTCTCCTCTCCCACAGTTGGAAATTATTTTGTAAAAGCCTGTATACCATCAGCCTACTTCCGGTAATCTTTTAAAAGACTCATTATTTTACCATGACATAAACTCCCCACTGACGTGGTAAACATTTTCTCTCGATATAAAATCAGTGCAACCCACATTAAGTT
This sequence comes from Equus asinus, assembly GCF_041296235.1. Lineage (NCBI taxonomy): Eukaryota > Metazoa > Chordata > Mammalia > Perissodactyla > Equidae > Equus > Equus asinus. The sequence continues at coordinate 47,687,465 of NC_091811.1, read as the reverse complement.
TGTATAACAACCAAAAGTTGCTGAGACCTGTTAAATGATATGCCTGACATAAAATATGCTGAATTGGCCCCTGTATACACTAAAGTATTAATATCAGTAGCCCTTGCAGGGTGGGGAGAACAAGGGGTAGAGATATTTACCTTTTTCTTAAGTATATCAACACTGCTTGAGTTGATAGAACCAGCTTAAATTACATCTGTAATTAAAACTAAGAGCCTATTGGAGCCAGCTCTGTGGCCTAGAGGTTAAGTTGGGCGCACTCTGCTTCAGCAGTCCAGGTTCCTAGACCATTTGTCAGCCATCCTGTGGTGCAACCCACGTATTAAAAAAAGTAGAGGAAGACTGGCACAGATTTTAGCTCAGGGAGAATCTTCCTCAAATAAAAAAGGAGGAAGATTGGCAACAGATGTTAGCTCAGGGCTAATCTTACTCAGCAAAAAAAATTCTTAAATAAAAAATAAGAGCCTATTGCCACACACTTAGAATTTTCTGATGCCTCATCAGGTAAACACAGACTAGACCAAGTTAGTTTTCTTTCTAAATTGAGATCTATTGTTGGCACAGTGGAAAAATAAAAAGCTCAGAGCCTCTTGCTTACTTCAATGTCCATTCGAGTTTTTAACCCTCATTTATTTACAATTCTCAATATAAACAGTGACACCTTACTATAACAGAAAAGAGTATTTTCCCATGAAACAGACAGTGCTAATTTTATTACAACTTTTTTAAGTTTGCGCCTATGATTTATATTTATATGTAATCATAATTTACTACTAAAGCCTGCTAAATAGTAGTATTATACACTAGCCGATAGCCGGAGGGACCAGGTGGAAAATGCGCTCATCTCCACAGGTCTAGCAAGTCAGAAAACCTGGGTGTGAATCTTAATTAGCTCTCTGAGAAGCTAGGGAGAGGAACCTGGGAGCTTCGGTTTTCTCTCCTATAAAAAAAAGACTACCACTATTTGCTCCCTCCATAGGAAGGAAAACTAATAAACTGTTCTCAAATGAATGAAGGGTAAAGCTAAACCATGGAGTATCATCCCCTCTATTCAATTCGTCCCTGGTCAACAAGGAAGTTATCCATTCTTTGGATTTAAATGAGCAGTGCCTACTATAGGCAAGATAGGAAAACAACTTAAGGGTCCATCTACGGAGGAATGAATCAAGAGAATGCGGTATATATACACCATAGAATATTATTCAGCCAGAGAAAGAAGGCAATTCTGACATTTGAGACAACATGGATGAACCTTGAGGGCATGACGCTAAGTGAAATAAATGAGACAGAGAAAGACAAATACCGTATGATACCACGTATACGTGAAATCTAAAAAAGCTGAACTCACAGAACCGGTAGAATGGGGGAGGGGGATGGGGCGATGTTAGTCAAAAGGTACAAATTTCCAGTCATAAGACAAATGAGTTCTGCGGATTTAACGTACAGCACGGCGATTATGGTTAATAATACTGTATCATATGCTTGAAAGTTGCTAAGAGAGTACATCTTAAACAGTCTCACCACAAAAAAAGAAATGGTGACTAGGTGAGGCGATGAAGGTGTTAGCCAACGCTAAGGTGGTAATCATCTTGCAATATATTTACAAGTGTATCAAACCAACAGGTTGTACACCTTAAACTTACATAGTGTTCTATGTCAACTATATCTCAATAAAACTGGAAAAACAGAAAATTTAAAAATGAACAGTGCCTAAAGAGTGAAAGGAAGAAAAACCACAGCTAACTCCTAAAATTAAGTTACTTTAAAGTTATTAGAGAAGAACAGGTTTTTAGGACATGAGGAAGAACTGTTGTTTCAAAACTGATTTGGCGTCCAGGAAACCGAGTCAGAGTCTGAACAGACCAGCATGGTAATTCGATTGCCCGTCTTCTGGAGGGACCCAATATGTCATCATTTCCCGACAGAGTTCTCTTTAGGGACCTCATATTTCTCCCCCCTCCTCCTCTTCCTCCTCCATTCCTCTTCCTCTCCTCCTCCCACCCCTTTTGTTTGCTTTTTTGCGCTTTAACAGCTCTCTCAACAGTCCGTCTACCACTTCTACGCAAGGTTAACTCTAACTAGAAACCGGGCGCCCCAGGCTTTCCCCTCAAGCTCCAGGGGCCCCACAGGCCGAGGAGGAAACGCCCCGCAGCCTACCCTATCCAGGGCTTCCTCTTCCGAGCACTTCCCCCGCGAGCTCTGCGGCTGAAAAAAGGATCCCGCCCGCGCCCGGCGGCCACAAATCCGTTCCCCGGGTCGCCCCACCCAGCCCCAACCCTCCCTCCCAGAGCCCGGCAACCTCTTTCATCTTAAAGGCGATTCAGGTGGGCCACACCCCTGCGCTGCAAACCCGGGCCGCTCCCCGCCTACGGGCTCGCGGGCCCCCGGAATCCCCAGCGCTAGTTCCAGACGGAGGAAATGCCCCAAAAGTTGTTGCTTCTGAGACAAGACTGCTGCGCGCGAAGGCATCCTCCGGTCCACCGTGACTGTTCAGGGGCTGCGTCCCCGCCCGTCCAGAACCTGAGCTGGAGGCCCGTGCGCGCCCTGCGCCTCCCCGGGGCCCGCCGCCCGCCCGGGGCTGAGCCGGGAGGCGGCCGGGTCGGCAGCGCGCGGGGGCCGCAATGCGGACGGAGCTCGGCGCCGCCGTCCTTCTCCCGGTCCCCGCGCGCCGCTCGCAGCCGCCGCCGGTCCCCGCAAAGCGCCCCCGCGGAGAGTGCAGCGCCCCCAAGCAGTCGCCCCACTTGTTCCCGCCTCGGACCCCTCGCTCACCGATATCCCCATCCTCGTCGTCGTCCTCCTCCGGCTCCATTTCTAGCAAGACGTCCCAGGTCATCATTTGCATGGCTCCCCCCGAAGGCGGCTCCGAACTTGGCGCGAAGTTGGGGGCTCCCGGGTTCCGGAACGACGCGGCTCTCGCGGGGCCCTGCGCCCGGCCGGGGACCGCGGGCCGCCTCTCGCTCGGGCTCACGGGCCGCTGTGTCCCGCCCGCGCTCCGGGAAGCCGAGCCGATGCGATAGCCTAGCCGAGCCCAGCCCCAAAGGCCACCACTCGCCACTCGAGCCGGACCTGGCCACTGAGCATGCCCAGTGAGCGAGCCGAGGCTGGCTGCGGAATGATTGAACTTCCCTGGGTTTTATGAGGCGCTCAGAAGGAAGTCGGGAGACCGAAGGGAGTCGCTGGCGTTCGCGTTCTGCACACGGGTGAACTCGCAGAAGAGGGAGGCGGGAGCACGCGAGCGTGGGAGTGGACAGGGTTCCCCAAACGTTGTCCCCAGGCGACGCAGCATTCTCTTCCAAGGTCATGTATGGACACACGCCAAGGCTGGCGTTCTTGGACGTCTCTTACTGGGGAGGGGGAAATCCTGCTGCAGCTCCCATGAAGAAGACTGAAGGCGAGCACGTCTGAACCGGTGGTTAAAGGCGACGTGAAGCCAATGGAGGACCTTAAAGTATCAATTCCTCTGACTCCAGAGTGGGGGAAAGTGTATTCTGGGGGGGAGACAGTGAGATTACAGAGAAAAGAGGCAAAACTCGTAGAAAATAAGCAGCAGAAGACAAAGATAAAACAGAGAGATCTTAAGAAATATGTTTACAAAGGCGGGAGGATTTCCACATAAAGTGAGGTTTAGGAGGCGAGACAAGCGCCCTCTGGCCCCGCCCGCGTGAGCACGCACAGGGAGTGGTCGGAAGGAAGATGATCGCTGAGGGAAGCAGCTCACGTGGGCGATGGAAACAGTCCTCTGTGTCAGCAAAGCGAAAGGAACCAAAGACCGCCGCTCTGGTTAGGCGTAAGCTCTATTTTAAAGCAGCGTGAAAAATACTATAGTGACCAGAGGAAACAAACAAAGCAGTGAAACAAAATTAACCCAGAGAGTAAAAGAAAGCATTCCTGGAGACCAAAAGGAGCACAGATACAAAGGGATTTCTACTTTGAAAACACGGGGTAGTTTAAACTGCAGGTTCCTGGGATTGTGTGTCTGCAGAACTTTTTTCGAAGGAGCTGGTGAACTCGGGTCAGTTTTGGCTTCTCAAAAGGGCTGGAAGGTGTTTGAACATCCTTGTGATATTGTCTCTCTAACACCTCTCATTGATACTTTTTATATTTTTTCCACTGAAGTACCAGGATTATTACAGTAACACTAAATCTGTACATTTTATTCTCCCAGGTACTTATTGTTGATGTTTTCATATGAAAGAAATAAAACATTCAGACCAATCATAAGTGCGAAAATAGCCATGAATATGCATTCCAAGACATGAGATTACTTTTCGGAAAATAGCCAGGAAACACTATACTTACCTTTTTTTATTTTAAAGACTGGCACCTGAGGTAACATATGTTGCCAGTCTTTTCTTTTCTTCTTCTTCTTCTCCCCAAAGCCCCCCAGTACATAGTTGTTTATTCTAGTTGTACGTCCTTCTGGCTCTGCTATGTGGGATACAGCCTCAGCATGGCTTGATGAATGGTGCTAGGTCCATGCCCAGGATCCGAACCTGTGAACCCCTGGGCCGCTGAAGTGAGCGCGCAAACTTAACCACTGGGCTATGGGGCTGGCCCCTATACTTACTTAAAGAACTTTTTTGTAAAAAGAATATTGTTTTTAATATAAAGAGAAAACAATACAGTACTCTGAAGATGGGGGGAGGAAGAAAAGATGGGAGAATAAAAAAGAAAAAAATGACAAGGAGAGGCAGCAGCCCATGGCACAGCGGTTCAGTTCACATGTTCTGCTTAAGTGGCCCAGGAATCACCTATTCACATCCCTGGTGCAGACTTACACACTGCTTGTCAAGCCATGCTGTGGCATGAGTCCCACATAGAAAGTAGAGGAAGATGGGCCAATCTTCCTCAGCAAAAAGAGGAGGATTGATGGCAAATGTTAGCTCAGGGCTAATCTTCCTAAAAAAAAAAAAAAGACAAGGAGAAAAGAGTGTTTTCTTTTGATGACTTCTCTCTTGAAAGCTTATGAGACCTACTAAAGTAGAAATTCCAGCAGTATTTTGGTTACACGATCAGTTTTTCACCATTTTCATTCAACAAGCGTGTATATAGTGCTTTGTACGTGCTAGGCACAGTTCTAAATGTTTTGCATTCAGTCATTTAACCCTCATAACACCCCTAGGAGTTGTTACTACTCTTTTACTCAGGCATGGGTGTGGGGGTGCAATTGAACAACTTGTCCAAATTCACACAGGGAGTGGGTGGCAGAGCTAGGATTCAAACCCAAGCAGCTGCTTCCAGAATCTGTGCTCTTAGCTGCTTTTTAAACCATCTCAGAGACATTTCTGAGTCCATTAAAAAAAATCATTTTTTCCCACCAATTTGAAGTTCTCAAAGTCTCATCAACTCCCTGCCACGTGTCTCTCACCAAATGGTCTGGTTTTCATGGCCTAAGACTTTGCTCCAAGTTAATTAGTAGTTAGAAAACTCCTGTGGTTGATTTTGCAACAGGTTTCAATGAGTCATCTCAAATTCTTCACAGATTTTACAGTTTACATTTTTCTTGCTTGATAAATGTTGCAGAGAGGCATTGCCGGCCTTATATGTAAAGGCGACGGTTGGTGGAAGGGAAATGAATTATTTACTTAGGTTAGCTGTGACTCTTTTATTGGTAAATTTCATTCTTGCATTTATTCCATTTATTTCCTGTGGCTTCTCTCATGCACTATTTTTTTTCAATTTGAGTAATCTATGCTTCAAAAATTATCAAGGTGATAGGCCTATGTAAGAATCACACCCTTGACCCTGAAAAATTAACATCTATATCATGAATAGTTTGTGAAATAAAATATGCCTAGCCACATGTGGCCAAGTTGCTATATTTGAAAACTTTTCCAAGTTGGGCATCATAAACCAAGTATTTTCTCATTCTTCGGTCTTCTGATGGCCACAGGATGCTCTTTCTCTGTCCATCCCTTAAAGGTTGGTGCTTCTTGGGCTTCAGTCCTTGGGCTTCTTTTCTTCTCATCTTTCTTTATTGAACTCATTCAGTCTTATAACTTTATTACCTTTTCTATGAAGGACCAGTTTCATGGGCATACAAACAGTTCATTCACACAGGGTCCTGCACACAGAAGGGCATAATGCTTGGGGTCTTAATGCTCTGCATTTGCTGGCTTGAAATTCTTAATAACCTTATCTTTGAATTTTTGTTGTGTGAGTGAAGTCCAATTAGTCAATAGAGTGTGCCTCATTCACAAGCTGTCCTGCCTCCGGCCACCTCTCTGCTGCCCTGAGACAGGTTCTCAGCTGCCAGCTCCCCCCATTCCTTGGCACCCCAGCCCTGCTGCCCTCCTCCTCCTCGCCCCACCCAGGACCAGGACCATCAGATCCTGGAACTGAGGACCAGGCATGGTGGCAGCTGTCCCTGACCATGGTGGCAGCCATAGTGTGTTCAGTGGGCAACTTAGTGGGGATGAATCTTTTGCCCATCCTCTATGTGAGTGCATCCTGGCAAGGAAGTTGCAATCTCTTATAGGTTGTCCCTTCAATGTGGGTTGGAGCATAGAGTCCATGAGAAGTAGATACCTGGCCCAACTTCCCTGCTCTCAGTCAGAGCGTGGTTTGTCAGTCCTACAAGTTGGTGGGAGGGAGACGTGGCTTCTGGTAGGCCTCATGTGCTCTTTGAACAAGGGACCCTGCATTTTCATTTTACACTGGGTCCTACAAATTGTATAGCTGGCCTTGATTCCAAGATCTTTATTGCCAGCACAGATGTCTCTTCTGTGTTATAAATGGTACATCTGCCTGCACGCTGGACATCACTTGGATATTTCTTAGACATTTCAAATTCAACAGGTCCAAAACCAGATTTATAATCTCTGCCCCAAGCTTGTGTCCCTAAATCCAGGAATGGTACAAACTAGTTATACAAGCCAATAGTTTGAGAATCATTTTGTCTCCTTCCTTTCTCTCTTATCCCCCATATCCCATCAATTGCTAAATCCTGTTGCATCTGCCTCCTGGATATCTGGCACACATCCTGTATTTGTTATCTACTGCTGCATTGCCACATAACTGCATAGCATGACATTTTAGCAGAGACCTGAAGGAAGTAAGAGATTAAGACGTGCAACTCTCTGAGGGAATGGAGTTTTAAGCAAAAGGAAAAGCAAGTGCAAAAGTCCAGGGGAGAACCAACAAAAAGATCATGGCAACTATGGCGTAATAGATTATCCCACAATTTAATGGCTTAGAGCAATAATAAATGTGTAATCTCACACAGTTTCTGTGTGTCAGGAATTGGGGAGCAGCATAGTCAAGGGGTCTGGCTTGGGTTCTCTTGATGTCATAGTCAAGACATTGGCCAAGGCCATAGTCACCTGAAAGCTTGACTAGGGTCTGAGATCTGCTCCTAAGATAGTTCTGTCTCAAGACAGTTCACTCTCAAGCACTGGTGCTTCTTAGCAGGAGCTCTGTTCCTTCTGGGCCTGAGTGTCCTCATGATACAATGCTGACTTCCTCCAGAATGAGCAATCCAAGAGAATGGTGAGGTGGAAGCCACAACATCCTTTATGACCTAACCCTGAAGGTCACACATAGTCATTTCTCCATTGGTTAGACAGGTCAGCCAGCTCTACTCACTGTGGGAGGGGCTTATACAGGAGCGTGAAAAGCAGAGGCAGGAATCATTGGGAGCTTGGAGGCTGGCTGCCACACAGCTCCACTATTACCGTTCTCACACATACGGCCATCATTTCTCATTCTTAGTTATTGAGAACTACCTATATGCTGGCCACTTTCCTGGGGGTTGGGGATTTAATAGTGAAAACAAAAAACAAAGACAGACAACATCCCTTCCTTCATGACCTTCCATTTCAGTGGATAGAGACAAATGGAAAGTGCATGTCAGGAAATGATGAGGACTCATGAGAAAAATGAAGAAGGAAGGGCAAGGGCAATGGAGAATGATGGTTGGGGGGACAGACTTTACACAGAGTGGTTAGGGAAAGCCTCTCTGATAAGGTGACATTTTAGCAGAATTCTGAAGAAGTGAGGGAACAAGACCCCCTGAGGGAATAGAATTTTAAGAACAGGGAAACGCAAGTGCAAAAACCTTGAGGACAAGCATGCTTGGTGTCTTCAGGCAAAGCAGAGATGCCAAGGGGACTGTGGCATAGCGATGGAGGTGGGGAGCGGTAGGAAGGCAGGGCTGGTGGGGGAGGGGAGTGCTGCAAATCACTTTTGGCCATCAGAAGGCCTTGGGCTTTTACTCTGAATAACATGGAAAGACTTTGGAAAGTTTTGAATAAATGGGTGGCATAATGTAACATATTTTAAAGGGATGTTTCTGACTGCTTTATGGAAAATGGGCTAGACTGCAGCAGAGCAGGTGTAGGAGCAGGGAGGCCAGTGAAGAGACTAGGTCTTAAATTCAGACAAGGGAGGATGGTCTCAAACCAGAGTGGTAGTGGTAGATGTGGATTCCAGATATAATCTTTTATCTATAATAAATAAGAATAGATTTTTTTTTGAGGAAGATTATTAGCCCTGAGCTAACATCTGCCAATCCTCCTCTTTTTGCTGAGAAAGACTGGCCCTGAGCTAACATCTATGCCTATCTTCCTCTACTTTATATGTGGGGTGCCTGCCACAGTACGGCTTGATGAGCTGTGTGTAGGTCCATGCCCAGGATCTGAACCCGCACACCCTGGGCTGCCAAAGTAGAGCCCGAGAACTTAACCGCTGCGCCACCAGGCCTGCCCCTGTTCAAGAGTTTTTATAGAGCCTAATCTGCAGCACCCTCCCACTTCCCCTTCTCAGAGGTTCGTGGATGGGGCTGAAAGTTCCAACCCTCTCATCACTTGGTCTTTCTGGTGACCAGCCCCATACTGAGGCTTTCTAGGTCCACCACTCTAAGTCACCTCATTAGCATAAGCTCAAAAAAGGGACTCCTTATGAAGGACAAAAGACACTCCTATCACTCAGAAAATTCTAAGGGTTTGAAGAGGTTTGTGCCAGGAACTGGGGACAAAGATCAAATATATTTTTTATTACACCACAAGTTCACAGGAGAACAAAGGAACAGGAAGTGGTAACGACTATAGACACTGCTTTTGAGGAGACTTGAAACTCTTTGAGACCCATGAACTCCAGACTTTCATATCCATCTCCACTGGATTCTAATAGGCAGCTAAAATTTAACATCCAAAACCGAACTTCCTCATCTTCCTCCCAAACCCTGGTCTGTCCATAATCTTCTCTATCTCAGATAGTCACAACTCCATCCTTCTGATTGTTCAGGCCCCAAACCCTGCAGTCAGCCTTGATGCCTCTCTTTCTTGTACACTCCATAGCCACTCCATCAGCAGATCCTTTTAAGTCTATTAAAATATTCATCAAGAATTGGACCACTACATACCACCTTCACCACTCACATCTCATCTATGACATCATCCTCTCTTACTTGGATTATTTTTCTATCTGGTTTCCCTGCTTCCACCTTTGTCCCCCTACAGTCCATTCTCAACACAATAGCCAAAGTGATGCTTTTAAACCATAAGGCAGATCATATTACTCTCTGCTCACACCACCAACAGCTCCCCATTCTAACCATAGGAAAATCTAAGGTATTTACAAAGCCACTCCATTTAAATTGCAAAATCTCCAGAGTCATCTCATATGATTGTGTAAGATGTTTACTCTACACAGGTGCCTGGTCAAGGGGAATAAAATGAGGCCTGAAATCTATGCTTGCCGTGAGCCATGGTGCATGGCTCTGTCCATACAAGGTCCCATGTAGTTTGTCAGCAACCCTGGACACCTCTACATGTGTACTCTCCATCCCTCTTACTTTGCTTTATTTTCTCCTGTCACCTAGATCCCTCTTACGTACTATAGCATTTGTTTACGTACTCTCTTTATTATCTGTCTTCACCAACTAAAACATGAGCTCCATGACAGCAGTGATTTTGTGTTTTGCTTATTCCCATATCCCCAGCACATAGTAGGTACTCAATAAATATTTATTGAATTGAATTGAGTTTTTCTGTAAAAGGTAATGGAGAAATGTACTAGTAGATAGAAGAGTATGGGGTCAAGAGAGAGAAAGGTCATAATGTGGGAGAGAGAAGGAAAAATTGCTGTCATGATGTCCTTGGGCAAGTGAAAGTGATGAGCTCTAATATAGCATGTAGATATTGGCCATAAAAAAGCAGGATAAAACATCCATCATGAAAGCCATAGGGAAGATACAGTGTATGGATGCAGGTGTATTGGTAAATGTATTGGTAGGAGCTGTGGAAGCTATCTTTCTTTCCCCCAAATGTTTATTTTGAAAGTTTTCAGACATGTAGAGAAGTGGAAAGAATAGTATAACAGACACCTATACATCCACCACCAAGTTTCAACAATTGGGAGTATTTTGCTATATTTGATTTGTATTTGTCTCTCTGAATATATTTCATTGAACCAAGTTAATGTTGCAGAACTCATGACATGTCATCCCTACCTAAATAGTATATTCATGAAGAAAAGATTTAACAATATTTTCCTTATACCAACTAATAGCCCTTCCACATTCAAGTCTCAGAGTCTTTAATGGCCAAGCCTTTTCATACAAGCACCCAATCACATTCCACACACTGCGATTGATTATATTCCCTGCTTTTTTTCCAAATGACTGACTTTTTCAAGTGAATAAACAGCTGTGCATAATTTTTTCCCCTAATGCTATTGCTCAATATCTAGTATTTCCTACAAACTGGACCTTAAGTCAGAGACTTAGATTCAAGTTAAACATTTTTGGCAAGAATCTGTCTTAGAAGATGCTGTGTTTGTCATTTGCCATTTAGGTAGCAGGTGCACCCTGGCAGAGTGTACCACCATTATGGGTGCTAAGTTTGATCAGTAGGCTACATGGTGAACACCAGATCTTTCCATTAGGTCAGGGTTCAAACCCTGGGGTTTTGACTCCAGGGGCTGGGCCTCTAACCACTTTGTAATATTGCTTCTCTGAGTAAATGCGCAGGGCTCAAGAACCAAGAACATGCACATAAGCAGTAAGGCTAGGATTCCAAAGCTGATTGCTCCGCCCGCTACATGAAAATGCCTTGTCAGTTTAGAATCTTAAAAAAGGGCCCTTGGGACTTGCTGTACTTTCCTGGTGAAAGCAAACTTCTTCTCGTGTTCTCTATTTATTGAGGAAGAGACAAATGCATTTATCAGCTTACTAGCTGGCACCAAGTGGGGGGTTGATTTGCTCCAATAAAGAGATAACTCAAATTATAGCTGATTTTCCAGTTTCCATTTTGATTCATTGTCATTCCCCGAGATCCATCTTTCTTATGCCCAGAAAGATGAGTCAATGAAGTGGGAAAGTAGTCTTTGATGGGGCCATTAATCTCTTTGGTTCTGTGATGACTTGAGTTCTGAGGAAGTAGGGTTCTAATGTTGGGAAGGCAGAAATTTGAGATTAGAACTTTCTTTTAGAGGAGGATTGAGGCCAGATTACCTGTAGCCCTGCTTGAAAGCAACTGAGCAATCCAGATAGTTTTTTGGTTACTAAATTTTCAGAATTAGATGTTTTGGTTTTTGTTTTGCTGGGGAAGGTTGGTAAATGGGCTCTCCTTGAAGAGTTTGGAATAAGTGCCTCTTCTCCTGGCAGTCTCGGAGGCCCTGATGCAGGATCGCTTTACTTTCTTGCAGGGGCAGAAAATTAGGCAAAAATTATCACGGCAAAAATTAGGATTAGAACTACCTACACTGCTGGATGAGGTTAGAATCAAGATGTGAGGACAGCTGGGTTAGTGGTGGGCAGGATACTTTTTTAAAAAAGAGACTTTCTTACTTGTTTTTTTTTTTTTTTTGGTTTATGAAATTGAGTGGAGGCCACAGCTTTGTCAATAGCTGGTCCTCAACTGCCACACAGGATGAGGAATATCAAATACCCCCAAATGTTCACATGCCCAGTCCAATCCTATAGAATCTAAGGCATTGCTGGGGGCGGGGGGGGGAGGGGAGGGGACAGCATAGATTGCTCTAACACAATCTCAAAGTTATTTTTATTTTAGTTCCATTTTAAAATATATAATGCTTTGCAAAGCAGGGTGAGGTATCAGGGGAAAAATGACATGAGGGTCTCATAGAGAAGTTAGAAATAACTCCCTACAACAGCTAGAGCAGTGGTTGAGGGAAGTGGACAAACCACATCAAGGCACGATTCTCCATGGCTCTTTGACGTGCCCTGTAGTCTCCGTTTTCACTAGCATTTAATTCACAAATAATTTTGTGAACGAAGGGAAGTAAAATCACCTTTTCTGGAACATTGTGAGATATTTTTATAATCGACAGAGGGCATATTTTTGTCTCACAGTCAACTCACAGAATTACCTAAGCCTTCTGGGAACCTTTTGTCTCATTTACTGAGACCGTGTGGCCTGCAAATCTGAAAATATTTACTATCTCACCCTTTACAGAAAGTTTGTCAAACCCTGAGTTATTTTGTCCTTTCCCTTAACCCAGCTTTTTCTTTCCTCCTGAGGAAGATTAGTCCTGAGCTAACATCTGTGCCAATCTTCCTCTATTTTGTATGTGTGTCACTGCCACAGCATGGCCACCGATGAGTGGTGTAGGTCTGCACCTGGGAACTGAACCTGGGCCACCAAAGCAGAGTGTGCTGAACTTAACCACCAGGCCACAGGGCCAGCCCCAACTTGACCTAATTTTTAAATGGTATATTATTCTTTTGAGATGGAGCTGTTTCAGCAGGTAAACAACCTGCACAAATAGGTATTTATAAAGAACCACTTATTGTGTGTTGATTTACATTCATTATTTTTAGCAATTACACAGTTTCCTCCTATAGATTATCATGGAAGAACCACAAATGACTTCATGGAATTAGCAGGCAACTCAGAGTGAGTGTTCTGAAGGGATATTTTTGACAAGTGTTAAATGTCCATTTGGCTAAGTCAGGACAGGCAACAAAATGGTGCCCAAGAATGGAGCTGTGAGTCCAGCTCAGCATTAAATTTTTCTCCCAAACTGTCCCTGAGGCCCCTCAATCTTTGGGGACAAAAGGACCAAATACTTAGGTCTCTGCTGTTTCTTCTGGGCCCAGGTGGCCTTGTGTCCCACCAGGTCAGTTCTCACTCACCCTGGGCAGCATGCAGGCCGCCTTCCCCCTGCTCGCTCATAATGGGCATAGATTCTGGTCAGCGATGCTGATCTTCGTTACTCCATGTGCCATACCGGTCCAGTCCTCCCTGGGGTACATTCCACTCTGTATCTTCCACAGACTTGTTCAGGAGCCCCATCAGCTTCGCCCCAGTGATGGTCTCACTTGGCAACTTCTGCTGCAGTTCTGGGCTGGAGTCATTAGGAGCTCTGAGACTCTTTACACTGGACACACTCACCTTTCTGCCCTGGGCTTTTCTTAGGGCAGGAACTCTGTGCAGACATCTCTGGTTTGTTTTCATTGGCACCTCTGCTTGAATATGAACAAAAGACCTGGGGTGGGTGCGGTGCATGCAGCTGAGAGTGGACCAGGCTGCGGACTGAAAGCCATTTTTTTTAATTGTGATAAAAAAAGGCATAACATAAAATTTACCATCTTAAGCATTTCTAAGTGTATAGTCAGTAGTGTTACATATACTCACATTATTGTGCCACAGATCTGTAGAATCTTTTCATCTTGCAAAATAGAAACTCTATACTCGTTAAACAGTCCCCATTTTCCCCTCCTTTCCAGCCCTTGACAGCTACTGTTCTACTGTCTGTTTCTAAGTTTAACTGCTTTGGATAACTCATATACATGGAATCATACAGTATTTGTCTTTGTGTCTGGCTTATTTCACCTAATATAATGTCCTTAAGCTCTGGAAACTATCTTTTGGTAATTTCTATTTTCTCAGTAAAATAGAAAACAAAGGTCATTAGCAGGGGGTGAGAATGTGGAAGGAGGTTTAATCAGAGAGAAGGTTTGGAATAGTTATCTAAGACAGCTGGAAGGTAAATCGACTAGGGAAATAGCATAGGATCCAAGAAGGACTCATATGAGTTCAGGAATTAAAATGAAATCTGTTATCATGGTCCTATTTTTTTCCAGGCACATTCCGCTACCCAGGTCCATATATCAAATAGGTGGACCTAACTATAACTAGGGTAGGGTTTTGCTAGGTAAATGCAACAGAGGGAAAGAGTGGGAGGGAGTTGAGGGTATTTAATGATGTATTATAGGATCCAAAAGATAGAGCACTGAGGACACGACTGAACAAAAGTGGTAAGATCAGGAAGTTGAGTATTTTGGTGGTGTGGACTTGTTGGAACCACTGGAGCTATTTCTCACCTGGATTACTGCTGAAGACTCCTTCCTAGTTTTCTTATTCTTTCTAATCCATTCTGCTTCTTGTGGTCAGAAATGATTCTCTTGACATGAAAATCGGATGGAATCACTCCTTTCAAATTCCCCAAGGGTTTCGCATTGCACAGTGGATAGTGGCTAACTTCTTCATGACTTGACACCCTGTCTATATCCCAAGCCTCATTCTCAACACTTCAGCATCTCAGTACCTCCAGCACCTACAGTTATTTGAAAGTTGCGTTCTCTACTATACCTCCAAGACTTTTCACAAGCTATTCTCCCTACTTGGACCATTTCTCCCCATCTTGAACTGGCTTTCATTTATCCATCAGGTCTCAGCTTAAATTTCACTTCCTCCTGGAAGACTTCCTTGACCTTTCCCAGTCTATATTGAATGCCTCTGATACTTGCAGAGCATCCTATATTTTCCCACGCTAGCATTTAATATACTTTATTCTTAATGCTTATCTAATTATTTAGTTATATCTCAATATAATTAAAGTGACTTTGTATGAATAGCTCACCCTGTATATGAAGCATATAAGGTTTTTTTTTTTTTTAATATTTGAATCCTACATAGAAGGTGCTTCTTGAAAGTCATCCTACTTCCTCCTTGTTGAAACTCTTCTTCTCTAGTCTTTTAGGACATCTCACTCATCTGATTCCCTCCATGCTTGACATTCACTCCTCCTCTTCAAGACCTCCAACCCTCTATCCTATCTCCTCCTCTTCCCTGAGGTTATTTCATCCAGTCTCATGATTTTAAAATATCATCTACATCTTGATGACCCCTAAATCTTTATCTCTAACCTGGACATTTCTTGAGTGCTCCAGATTCTTATTTCCAACTGTATATTCTACATTCCTGCTTGGCAAAAACACGCTTATTAATACCACCAAACACCATTACCCAAATTGGCTCCATTTAATGAATAACACCTATGGCAGGTTGCATTTTATAAAGATAGCCACACCAAAATACTTATCCTATTTCCCATGCTCTTCTTACAATGTGACTGACACTGTTCCACTGAAAGGTGGGCTCTGTGTTCTCTATCCTTGGCTCTGAGCGGAGTATGTGACTGCCCTGATCAATGGAACACAGAGGAAGTGATGCTATGTGACTTCTGAGACTGGACCACAGAAACGGTAGAGCTTCCTATGCTTGGCTCTCTATCTCTCTCAAGACGCTCACTTTTTGAAGCCAAAGACCATGCTGTGAAAGAGCTCAGACCACATAGAGAAGCCATGTGTACATATTCCAGCTGAGAGGGACAGGTAAGGGCTAAGCTGACAGCCAACATTAACCATTAGACAGGTAAGTTGAATGGGCCTTTAAATGGTTCCAGCCTCCAGCCTTTGAGCCATCCATTTAAGGTTCTACACATGGAACAGAAACAAGCTATTTCTACTGTGACCTGTCTGAACTCCTGACTCACAGACATGACAAGAGATAAAAAATGATTATGTTTGGGGGTAATTTGTTACATAGCACCAGATAGTTAATACAGTATAACAGCTAGTCACTTGCTCAGGCCAAAAATTTAGGCGAAATTCTTCTTTCCTCTTTTTCTCTCATATCCACGTCCAATCTATTCAACAAATCTGGCTCAGTCCATCTCCAAAACACATCAAGCATCTGAACCCTTTCTCTTGCCTCCCATGATACACCCTGATCCAAGTAACCATCATCCCTGGCTAAAGCAGTCAGCAAACCCCCTATTGATCTTCCTGCCTTTCTTCTTTCTTCCCTACAGCCCATTCTCCAGTCAGCAGCTAAAGAGATGCTTTGAAAGTCCCTATCTGAATGTGTTCCTTCCCTGCTTAAAACGCTCCACGACTGAAGAAATTTGAACACTCTCTAGATATTTGATGATATTAAGAAACAGTTGTGAATTTCTAAGGTGTGATAACAGTGTTATAGTTAAAAATTTCTTTGATAGACATACAGAAATCTTTATAGATGAAATGATGTGATTTCTGGGATTGTTTCAAGATAATCCAGGGAGAGGGGGAGTCGATAAGGGTATTGATTAAACAAGGCTGGTCAGGAGCTGAGAATTGTCAATGCGAGGTGATACGGAGGAGTCAGTATACTATTCTATTTTTTGTATGTTTTAAATTTTATTTTTTAAAAAAGGGGGGGGAAACCCTTTAGTGTATTTCTTTCTCTTCCTCTTTTGTTCCCTTCTCTTCCCTTATTTTTTTCTTTAAAAAATCTCATTGGTCTTCTTTCTCATCCTTTGAGGTAGCCACAGCTGGCAGGGCCTTCGTGCAGAGCTGGGACCAAGGAGACAGTCAGAGCTGAGGAGGTGGAGGGGTTGTGAGGAGACAGCATTTCAAGGTTGAGGAAGAACTGGTGGGGTTAAAAGATTGGTTATATAAGGGAGGAAAGAACAAGTAAGTAAATAAGGTACAAATATGGAAGGGGGAAGACTAAAATAAATCCTATGGTTTTGATTGGAATTGGAGATATTGGAGAAGTCATGGTATTTTAAAATATATATACCTAGGTAGTTAGATATAGAAATAGATGCTATATGTGTTATGTATATATGTATATACATATGTGTGTATATTTCCTCCCTCAGTCTAATGAGAGGGTCTAGAGGCAATAACAGCCTGGTGACTATGACCACACTTAGCACCTAGATCTTGTTTCTAAATACCATGCCCCACTAAAAGGAACCAGGGCTCCTGGGAGAAATGGCTGATTCCAGGGCTGGAGCAGGGGAAGCACAAGAGGAGCCTGGAACATTTTCTCGGACCCAAAAGTAAGGAAGAGCTTAAAAAGATGAAGAAATGTCAGAAGGGCACAGGATGCAGCCTGAAGGGGTTCCCACTGGTCAAATCTGGGACAATTTGAGCAGGCAGAGAAATAAATGAAGTAAAAAATTATACGTAATATTTATATATAAGCACAAAAAATATATTGAATACAAAAGGAATCCAGGAGTACACACAGATATAAGTGAATAAGCGAGTGAGTGAAAGAATGAATGAAAAGGGGGCAATGGAAAACTCTTTCTTACATTGGACTGCAACTAATAAATGTTGAAGGAATGATGAAATTGGGAACTCGCCACTTGAAAGCCATCATGATAGTATTCAGACATGAAGCATCAATGGATACTAAAACCAGGGGTAAAAGTTGATAAGGAATGGGATATTTACATAGTCTCAAAGCTTTTTACTACAAAATAATTTATTACACAGGTAAATAATTTTAGAGTGGAGAAATCTGATAGACGCCTCCTTAACCAAAATTAACATCACTAGAAATGGGACAAGTTAATGTCATGTGTTTTCTTATATGTCTTACTGAGAAGAATGCATAACTTCTGTAAAATTCCTGCCAAAAAGGCATAACCTGAATCTAATTTTAAGGAAACATCAGAGAAACCCAAACTGATGGGCATTCTACAAAATAATTGGCCTGCAATCCTTAAAAATGTCTAGGTCGCAGAAGATAAGGAAAGACTGAAGAACTATTCCAGATTGAAGTGGATTAAAGAGATATGACAATTAAATGCAACCCATGATTCTACATTGGATCCAGTACCAAAAGAAAAAGAAACTTGATATAAAAGATATTATTAGGATAACTGTAGAAATTAAATGGAATCTGTTAGTTGATAGGTAAATACCAATATTAATTTTCTAATTAAGATGGTTGTACTATGGATTTGTAGGGGAACCTGGGTGGAAGGTATATGGGAGTTCTTTGTATATTCTTTCATCTTCTCTGTAACTTTGAAAGTACTTCAAAATAAAAAGTAAAAACAAATAAACAAACCCCAGACATAGGCTCCAGAGACTTACCACTGAATCTAGCACGCTCCTCCCTTGGCCCTGCCAGCCGCTGTCTTCCTCTCCCTTTGCTCTCCCCTTGCCGGAACCTCTTCAGCTACCCTCATCTTCTTTCTCTTCTATGAACACCAGCCAAATGGGTTTCCATGTAAAGGTCTTTGCCTTTGCTGTTTCTCCTTCCTCAGAAGGTTCCACCCAGTCTTCACGAGGCTCCCTCCACCTTTTCATTCAGCTATCAGCTCAAATGGGTCACATTAGGCTCTCTTATTTTCTCCCCTGCACTCGTGAAACTTTCTCTTTTTTTTTTGAGGAAGAGTAGCCCTGAGCTAACTGCTGCCAATCCTCCTCTTTTTGCTGAGGAAGACTAGCCCTGAGCTAACATCATGCCCATCTTCCTCTGCTTTATATGTGGGACGCCTACCACAGCATGGCTTGCCAAGTGGTGCCATGTCCTCACCCGGGATCTGAACTGGCGAACTGCAGGCCAACAAAGCAGAATGTGCGCACTTAACCGCTGCGCCACCAGGCCCCTTGTGAAACTTTGTTTATCTGTGTGTTGCTTATGTTTCTTCAGTAAACAAAAGCTCACCGAGGGCAAAGATTTTGTCTCTTTCACCCCATAGGGCAGCTAGGACAGTGCCTGGTGCATAATAGGTGCTTATTAAGTATTGCTGTCTGACTGGTTTTGAAACATTTGTTGAATTAATGACATTGAGCCTCTAAAGAAGCCTTTCAGTTTAGTATTCTAATCCTTTGACATGACCTGGTTAAAAGGAAAATTAAAGAGTGAAAAGAAAGAAAGAAGAAGAAAATAGAGTTTGGTGGCCAAAACCATTAGGGAAATGCTTCACACCTTCCGCCCTCTTTGGGATTCACAAATCCTCTCAGAAGCCCTCCTAGGGGCTGCCCGGTGGCTGAGTAGTTAAGCTCTGCTGCGGTGGCCCAGGGTCTCCCTGGTTCAAATCCTGGGCGTGGACATGGCACCGCTCATTGGGCCACGTTGAAACGGTGTCCCACATACCACAACTAGAAGGACCCACAACTAGGAATACACAACTATGAACCGGGGGGCTTTGGGGAGAAAAAGGAAAAAAATTTTTAAAAAATGAAGCCCTCCTAAAACAAATCGTGCTTATCTTTATTTAATAAAGCATGTCTCAACTGTATCGGAACATATCATCCTCTTTTCAATTTGGTGTAAAAATATAAAACACTGTGCTGGGATCTTTCTATACTCCATGCTCCAATAATAGAGGCAAACTCGACTATGATATATGTACATATATATATATCACACATATATATATGTGAAAAAATTAAAAAATCTCTAAACATGGAAGATGTCTCTTGTTTGACTCGACAATGAAGCTGTGGATGCCATATTGTGTTTACTGCAAAGTGGGGCCGCCTTGTCCTTGATAATCAGGTGTTCCATGTCCCTCCCACCTCCAACAGTGAAGCTGTCACTGGCTACTGTGCCAGAGGGGCATAAGAGCAGGCCGGGATTCTAACCCTGCTGGTGACACCAGGGGAAGGACTGTGCAGGCAATAAGGGATTATTGCGTATCTCTTGGATTCCAGAAATGAGAGCTCAGCTGAGCAACATAAGTGTAATGGATTTTTTTTCTGTCTAGTAATTCATGTAAAGTATAGTGTTCCTAAACAATCATAAATGCCCTGTTTTTATACTTTTGAATGACTTTTGAGAATATTCATTATC
Organism: Equus asinus; assembly: GCF_041296235.1. Lineage (NCBI taxonomy): Eukaryota > Metazoa > Chordata > Mammalia > Perissodactyla > Equidae > Equus > Equus asinus. The sequence goes on along the minus strand of NC_091811.1, from coordinate 47,667,633 downwards.
TTTCCACATGTAGATTCTACTTGTTACTAAGGAAGTGTGTCTTACACCCCATCAGTACCATGTTTGGCCTGGTTTGCGTTTATCAGCCGTTTGGTGCTATCACATCATCACCCTCCAAGTAGAAGATTGACTACATTTTAAAAACTGGATGTGAAAGGAAGAAATTACATAGTTTCTTCTTCACAAGGAATTTCTCGACCTGAATCTGCTTCCCTTCGCTCTTCTCTCCCTGGGCTGCGCCCGACCTGCCCCATCTACCCTTCCCTGCCACTCCCACGCCTGTCTCCTGGACACACAGTGGCAAAAAAAAAAAAAAAAAAAAAAAAAGGAGGTTTAGTATTTTTACCAAAAGACTTCAAATTCTAAAATGTCACTGGCTTCATGATATTTATCCCCCTCTGTTTACTAAGTCAACAATTTCAACCCCAATCTACCCCCAAGATCTCTCCCTCCCCAAATGCATGTCTGGTCCCTCATTATCTTTCCATATATGTTCTAACTTGAGAAGAATTTTTTCCATCCAGATCTAATCCGAACCCTAGAAGACACAAAGTTCAGGTGAGGGCAGGCCTTCCTTGTCTGTCTATTTCACCACCACTGGGGTAGATGTGGGTTGGTTTTGGTTTCTGCATGGGTGCAAAGCATCCACATACAGAAGCCTCCATGTGTAGAAACAATCATGGCCCCAGAGAACCAAGCTGGATTGAAGGCAGCTTCTACTACCGTCTTTTGGGGCTTCTCACAAGAGTATCCACAAGTTTAGACCCAGGATGGCAAAACCTTAAGAGCACCTTTCTTCTCCACATCCAGGGGTGTAATAGGAAAGGACCTAGCATGGTTTTCAAAGGTCCACTCTGAGCAGTGTCCACCTTTGTGATTCAGCTTAGAGAAAAAGAGGAACAAGTGGTAAGAGAAGAAAGGAGATAGCAAGAAATAATGAAAACAGGGGAAAAAAGTATTAATTAAATATCATCATGGACATCTGAGACCAAATACAATATTTACAGATAATATATGTAGGAACTTGCTAAAACTGAGTGCACACACATAATATTTCCTACAAATAAATATTAATTTATTTTGTTGGAGATGAGTTGGTCCTGAGAAGAAATATGGAAGCATGGTCAATTACAGGTTTCTATTTTTCAAGTCAAGTATGTGGAGATACCACAGAGGAAGCATTTCTGAGGCTAAATTAGACGAAAAAAGCTGCAATAGGGCCCTTTTTCTCATCTGGAATTTTTCATCATCACTTGCTTTTTTGATATACAAATAGTCCTGCTAGAGCGTCCAACTTAAAATCTAGTCAGCCAGGACCTTTGTCATCAAATAGTTGCTAAAAACAATACGCCTCTAAAAACAGTAATGGTTCATAGAATAGATAAGTTGGGAGGGGAGATACGATACACTGGGGAGAAAAACCTGCCCCCTTCAGAACTTCATCTTGAGCCAGTCTTACCCAGGCCACTCATAATCAACTCCTCAGCCACCATAGGAACAGGGGAACCACTTCTGCCCTTCCCCTTTCTGAGAGCAGTGACCTATCTTGTTGAAGATCAGCAGCTCCTCTGTTGCTCTATTTGTGATGCAAGAGTAAAGGGCATTGCCAGCATCCTAGGGTTAGAACACGAGAGCCCCGCTGGTGGCTTCTCCCTTTTTCTCCTCTCTAGTGTAAATACCACCCAGGGCTGAAGGCTGGAGATTTGTGAATGTGGCCACTGAACAAAGAGTCTTTGAAGAAAATTATTTAAAACTTTTTTTCCATAGGGATCTAAAAGTTCTAGTTATACCATAGATTGGTGGAAGAAAATGGGAGGGGTGCTTTAGAATGGTTTATATCCTCTAAGAAACAAGGAATGGGAAGAATTACCACGGCTGTGGGGTTGTATAGTACCTAGGAAAATCTTTAAAACAGAAAAAAAATTCCCTGTAACTTCTCCTTCCTCCTTAATGTTGTTTTTCTTCATCCATTGGTACACAAATATCTTACTTCTCTCAAAGTCTGCCCTCAAGACAGAGAATTGAGGGCCGGCCCAGTGGCACAGCAGTTAAGTGCGTACATTTGGCTTTTCGGCGGCCCGGGGTTTGCCGGTTCAGATCCCGGGTGCAGACATGGCACCACTTGCCAAGCCACGCTGTGGTAGGCGTCCCATATTTAAGGTGGAGACAGATGGGCACGGATGTGAGCTCAGGGCCAGTCTTCCTCAGTGAAAAGAGGAGGATTGGCGGCAGTTAGTTCAGGGCTAATCTTCCTCAAAAAAAAAAAAAGAAGAAGAAGTAGAATTGACCTAGGTTGAAAGTCGAAAGACCTCAAAATGTGGGCCCAGTAAGGGCTGGGTTTGGGTGAATTCTTGACTCTGCAACTTATGAACGGTGTCACTTTGAGCAAGTTATTTCCCTTTGTATGTCAGTGTCCTCCTTGGGTGCAGTCAGGGTAGGGAAGTGATGGACATAAAAGTAGCTAACTCATTCCATATCAATGTTCTCCTTGCTCAACAGATATTGACTTACTTAGTCTTACTGTGTGCTATGCGCTTGGGATACAGTGGTAAACAAGACACAGAACTGGCCTTCAAGAAGCTTATGGTCTGATTAAAACTTTTGAGTGCCTATTATATGTATATAAATATATATATATGTATATATATATATATGTCATGTCTTTGCTAGGGACTTTCTCATACATGATGTCAACCAATCCTCACAACAGGAAAGTTATCAGTCAGGATTCCTTAGCATTCACAACCTCTAATCTGAATGGTCTGTGGCTGAGTAGCTGTTCTTTCAATTAATATTTACTGAGGGCCTACAATGCACTAGGCTAGGCACTGGAGATTTCATGGGGAACCTTGTTTCTGGATTAACTGGACTCCATCTGATTAACATGGTTACTTCCTGAGTTTTCAAACAACATGTGGAGTGTCTTGGAATGGAGTGTCTCCTGTACAGTGCAAATCATATTATTCAGCTGCTTGACATGTAGTCTCTGTATTTTCTAGATTCATTGAAAAGGTACATGAAACACATGTTCCTAAGTGGCTAAAGGGAAGACAACAAATATGTATCATGCACCTCTCAGGTTCAAGGCTCTGGTCCTCCTGTGAATTTTCTTATTTCATCTTCACAACAAGGATACGATATAGACATTATCCCCAATTTACGGAGGAAGAAACTGAGATTCAGAGGTGTTAAATACCAAGGACTCTTAACAAGTGCATTTTCAAAGTTACAATCTGAACTACTGTGATAAGAGACCACAAAATATAGTGGCTTAATTAATTTAATTAATGCTTATTTCTTCACAGCCCCCATGTAAGCATTCCAGGTTGTTGGAGCAGATCTACTCTATGAAATTCTTCCAGGACCCAGGTTACCTTTATGTTGCTCCTGCCATCTCCTGCATGGCCAAAGCTCGGTCACCACCATATACATGTTCCAGCCTAGGGGAAGGGGAAAGACAATACTTAGGGCAAGTAGCTTTGTCCTGAAGGAGATGACTCAGAAATTGTGTAAATCCTTTCTACTCACATCCCACTGACTTGAATTTAGTTGCATGGCCACACCTAGCTGCAAGGGATGCTGGGAAATGTAGCCTATGGCTGGGCAGCCATGTGCCCTGCTAAAACTTAGGATATCTTATTACTAAATACAAGTTGACAAGGAACATTTAGAGCAGTTAGCAGTCCCTGGCACAGCTAGTAAGTGATGAAGCAGGAATTCAAACCCAGATTTGCCTGAATCCAACCCCATGTCACTGCCTCTTAGACACAGAGCTAGAGAACTCTGGCTCTCCATCCATTTGTCTGCAATGCAGAATAATAATAGCAATAATAATAACAAATAACATTTTATCATTATAGTTTAGAAGGAAGCAATTGAAATTGTGTGCCAATTTCTCAGAAATTTAGAGGTGTGTTTTTTTAAACTTTGCTTCCTATAGATGTCAATATTTTTTCCCCCAGTTTTCTCGGAAACATCTCAAACTTCTAGCAGTCTGGCCTTGTGACTCATGTGACTACTTGTTAAATGAATTATAGAAGAAAAAGAGAAAAATACAGCTACTTCAAAAAAAACTGCCATCTCCTTGCCAAATCTGTAAGAGATATTTTAAAGGTGGTACAGTACTGCAAACTATAGGTTTGGTTAAAGATGGTCCATGCAGGAAGAATCAATCAGGAAGACTGAGGAAAATGTCTTTTTTTTAAAGGGTTTCTTTTTCCCTATCACTGCTACAGAGATTCTTGGAACTGTATCCCAGGATGAAAAAGGAATAAAGCATGTTTTCATATTCTTGGCAAAGAAAGAAAGAGTGATTAATTTCTTTTAAAAAAGGGAGGAAGACTGTCTTTCTAGTTCAGAGCAGAAAAAAGTCCATGCCCATTTTAAACTACTGTTTCTATAATATGAAAAACTTTGTTTTTATTTGTTTTTTCATCTTGTTAAGTAAATTCAATTCTTGTATAGAGTGATGCTTAGGGCTAACAGATAACTTGGCACCCTAGGTTCCTTTAAAGCGGGGCTCCTCATTGTAAAACATGCATTTTTTTCTTTTTTTTCCCTCTGCACCAAATGGGTAACCACTAAATGGAAGGTAGTTGTCTGGACCACAGTACCACAAACCCTTTCCCCTCCTTTCACTTTTTCTTAGTCTCTAAATCTTGTCTGCCTGATCTTTGATCTGATCACTCCAAAGTGCTTTCTAAAAGCTTGCTAAAGATCTCCAGGTTGCCAAACCCAATGCTTACATCATCTGAGTGCTCTGTGCAGGCCTTGAGTCCACCGACCACTAAGTCCTTTTTGAAACTCTCATTTTTTTAGAACTGAACTTTTAAAAAATTTTGCCCTTGACTCTCTGTTCTGTTTCTCTTCTCCAACAGCCCATTCCTATCAGGGCTCATCTCTCCCATGGCTTCAACCTGCACCTCTACGTATACGCGGGTGGGTCTACCTCTCTGATTCCACTCCTCCTGAGGTCCAACCTTGTATTTCCAAGGCTTTTCCCACTTAGCATTTCTATTTGGGTGGCCCTACCAAAAGCGACAGGTGTAACAGTGAACACATCTTTCTCTTGAAAGCCAGCTCCTTCTCTTAACCTTCCTAGTTCTATCAATGGTACCAGCCATCTCCATCACCCTGGCTTGGAACCTTGATAAATTAATCTTGATTAATGGACCCATCGCTGATTCTTTCTTTTTCCTAATCTCCCTTTCCAAGCAGTTACTAAGTGCTGTCGACTCTGCCTTCACGATGTTCTCACATCTGTTGCTTCTCATCCTTTTCCATTTGATCTGCTATCACTATGGTTTAGGATGTAGCATCTAAGCCTGGGAAGAATGAATTTGCTAATCTGCCTCCTGTCTCAGATCGCTTTTCCTTTCTTGCACTCAGCTTCTGCCTGAATCCGTTCTATACTCTGCTCTCCCATGAATCCTCTTAAAGCACTACTTTCATTCTGTCAATTCTCCATTCGAGAAATCACGGTAACTCCCTAATGACTAAAGTCCTAATACCTTACTTTACTTTTTATTTCAACATATGCCAGACATGCTTCTAACTATTGGGTGAACATACCTTCTTTACCCCATCCCCAAGTCCATCTACTTCTTTCCACATCCACAGCTATCACCATAGTTCAGGCAACCACCACCTCTTACCAGAATATCATCATTCCTCCTAACAGGCCTACAATGCATTCTCCACTGCTAGAGTGGTCTTTTTTTGTTTGTTTTTTGTTTTTTGAGGACGATTAGCCCTGAGCTAACATCTGCTGCCAATCGTCCTCTTTTTGCTGAGGAAGACTGGCCCTGAGCTAACATCTATGCCCATCTTCCTCTACTTTACATGTGGGACACCTACCACAGCATGGCTTGCCCAGTGGTGCCATGTCCGCACCCGGGACCTGAACCGGTGAACCCCAGGCCACCAAAGCAGAACGTGTGCACTTACCCGCTGCGCCACCCAGCCAGCCCCTAGAGTGGTCTTTTAAAACTTAAATGGCTTCAGCGATAGCTGCCCTCCAATGAACCACGTCTCCCAGTATTCACACCCTCATGTATTCACCTGCATCACTGAATCCGAGTGCCCCGTCACTCACTTTAACAAATAGAATGCAGCAGAAGTGATGCTGTGCCATTTCTGGGCTGAAGCCTTAAGAAGTCTTGGTGGCTTCTGCTTTTGTACTTTTAGAAGTCCTGAGCTGCCATATAAGTGGTCTACCTATCCTGTTGGAGAGATCTCATGGGAGAGACCTTGAAACCACATGGAGAGAAAGAGAGGGAGAGGTCCAGCCATGCCAGTGTCCAGCTGAGTCCTGCAGTCTAGTCATCTCTGCCAATGCACCAGACGAATGAGTGAGCCGTCTTGACTGTCCCAGCCTTGTATAGCCCTGAGATAAGTGCAGCCCCAGCTGACACCATGTGAAGCAGAAGAACCACCCAGCAAAGCCAAGTCAACTCACAGAATTGTGAGAGATGATTAAATGGTTATTGTTTTAAAACACTAAGTTGTGAGGTGTTTTCTTACACAGCAGTAGATAACCCAAACACTTATAATTAAATCCAGCTCCTCCTTACAGTAGCCTACAAGGTTCTATATGATCAGGCTCCTGCCTACCTCTTGGACCTCATATTCTATTCTACGCACTACATTCTGCCATACAGGTTTGTATCTGTTCCTCAGACACGCTGTGTGAGCGCCTCCTCCAGGCTCTCCTCCTGGAATGCTGTCCACCGTCCCAGAAAGCCTTCCCAGACAGACAGCCATCAGAAGCTGTGCCCTCCTTGTCGTGTCATCCCCTCCCTCTTCTCACTCTCTATCATGCCATGTATCACTTTCTGAAAAATATCTCATTTGTTTACTTGTTACCTGTCTTTCCTTCCCTACCTCCTCTAGAACACAAGCTTCGAGAGAGCAGATGCTTTGTCTGTCTCGTCAACCAGATGGAAATTTACCAATAAGCTCATGAGGCTTATGTTCAGGGACCCTCCTTTGCATGCGCCTCTTCAAAAGCCCTATCTTTAATTTTGTATTTTGTATTCTTTTTCTTAAAGAAGTGTCATCAAACTGTTTGAACTTCGGGCCCCAAACAATCTGGACCCACTTTTGTTAATTACTGAATTCCTGGGGCCTGGAATGATGCCCAGTGGATAATAAACACTCAATAAATGTTTGCTAATGAATATGATTGATGTCTGGCATTTTATAGGAATTCCTAATGTGCCTTCCCATGTCAGAGAGGAGATTTCTGTTCTTATCACATCCATTCTGCACTTTGCTTCCATATTAAACTTCTTAAAATACCATCTTCATCCTGTCACTTCCCTATTCTGGAAATCTTCAACAACTCCCACACGAATGGACAATAAAAATCAAGTGTCTTGGCCTGCCATTCAAGACCTGCAACAACCAGCTTTTTCATCCTTATCTCCTACTTCTCATCTTCATAAACCCCTCATCACAGACAGACAGATCTATTTACCGCCCCACGAACGTCCTTACTCCTTCCATCCCCCCAGCCTTCATATTAGCTGTTTACATCATCTGAACAGCAACTTTCCTCCAGTGTCTGCCACCTTGGAACCTTATCCCTACTTCAAGACCCTTCTCCACGAAGCCTTCCCAGACTCCAGCAGACCCAGTGTTCTCTCCCTCTGCTGAACTCTGGCCAGGCATGCCATCCATTCAGAACTGCCTTCTATTACTAATTATCTCCTCTTGTCTCTGGTCCTATCTGCCCTTCTGGATTATACAAGCACTTTCCCAAGGGATGATATCCTCATTGGAGCTATCCCAAGTTTAGAGACCCCAGAAGAGATTGAAGAGGTCCTAAGGAGGCTATTAGGTCATATTATTTGGAGCCAAATGGGAAGAAATAACAGAGTTTCACAGCTTCCCTGGAACCAAATACAATCAGCAGAAATGTGAACAGAAAGAAATAAAGTCATGTAAGAAGAGCAATATAATACTTTAATGTAAGTTCCTGAAGCATAAATTATTCAAGGGCAGCTCTATAATAGTTCCTGAAAAGTATCTGGTGTGGGCAAATTTGCTGTAAGATTGCACCCCCAAAGATATTATGGTTTAGCAATTGGTAATGTGGTCATCATGGTACTGGTGACGATGACGCTAATGTGAAGACAGCTGTAGTCCTCTACGGTGGGTGACGTTGCTATTGTTTGATGGCGTCCTGCATGAGCAGAATTTACTGTTACTGCTTTCTGTTAGCAACACTGAAGGAAATGAAATTTTTCCAAAGGAAAGTATAATTTATATTTCATTTTAAAAAATGGTTACATTTGCCCCAAGGCATATTGGAAGAGTCTTCTTCAAACAATATAATTCTAGAAAGGAAAGTACTTTGCGGAACTGGGGAAGAGCTTTTGTTTCCTGCTAGTATCAGGCTTTTTAGTCTTCTTTTGTATGTGTTTCAGTGACAGGCAAAAGGCCATCCTTTAGTAGAAGTTAAAATTATAGCCCTCAAAAAATCTACTCACATATAGTATTTTATTTCAGTTGAGACTCATTTCCAATTGTGTTTAATCTTTTCCAGGCTTGTTATTGCTTTCTCTTACAGTTTCCTCTGTGAAATGACATTTTTAGTCTCTTTTGCCCTCTATTGAATTGCCCTGGTATTAACAGTAACCAGCAAAATGCTAGTTCTCTAGCATGTGGGGGAAGACATAAATATTTGATCTCAGATCACTGGTGTGTGTAATTGTTGCTATAGAGAAAATCTTTGATTGCTGCCCAAATCTAGAGGCCTATTAAAATTTAATTTCTGGGTCTTCTCCATTATATCAAACTCAGAACCTTTCATAGCATGTAAGTTAACCCCTCTCTGTTCCTATGACAAACTATTCTCCATCTCCATGGGGACAGAGCAGAAGGAATGACAACTCACCCACAGGAATAGGATTTAGACAGTAGAGAGTCATTCCTTCAATGAACACTGAAAATTTCAAAAAAGAAACATCAAGGGAAATTGTGGATTGTCTTCTTTAAACGTCATTAGAAATAGGATAGACTTTCATTTGTCTGCACGTCTCTCTGTTATTAACTTACTAATTTCTGAACAATCATAGAAAAGCAAAATAATAGGAAAGATATGAAAGCAATTAATAAAGCTTGCCTTTCTAAACATTTAAAAAAATTGAGTCAACAATAATAAACTGGAAAACTATGGTTTCATAGCAATTAAATGGTATTCATAAATTGTTTTTACAAATTCCAACTATTAAAAAAAAACATAAAACAAATGTTCTTAGTGCAACAATGGCAGAAATAGAATCTATGAAGTTTTTTCTCCTAATCCTTATATCACAATCGTAAGTGGGATTTGGCTGCTGGCTGACTCATCTCATTATACCCAGATGAATGAAGCGCTAAAGAAATAGATAATTCTGAAGCTTAACTTTATACATTCGTTTTAAAGTCTCTCATCTCTACCCAAAGCTGTTATGGTAACACAATTAACTGATCTGTCTTCTCCCTCTCACTTTTCTCTATTTCCCTTCTAATAGGATGGATGTAAATCCTAAAGGGCTAAAAAGTTTAGCAGAGCATAAAGGTAGGTGAGCCAAGAGGGCTAGTTATACATATCTGCCCCCAGATAAGTCAAGATTGACCGAAGGGTAAATATAAAAAGCAATCTAATGAGATTTTTAGAAATCTGAGATTCTCTCGTTGGCATGTGTCATGCAACTAATTCCCCTGCTGGGATTTGAGATAGGAGAGGCCGAAAGCACTAGTTAAGAAACTGCGCTCTGGAGTCAGACCATCCAAAAGACCAATACCAGTTATGCCAATTAATTGTTATGTCATCTTAAGCAAAGTTTTGAACCCTGCAGCCCTCAATTTCTTCATCTGTATAATGAGAGGATAAACCTTCCTAGAGTTGTTCTGAAGATTAAATGAGGCAATATCTGTAAAATACTAGGGAAAGACTTGCCCAGAACAGACGTTTGGTTAATATGAGTCATTATTAGCATCATCATAATGATTGTAACTCTCAACATTATCTTTATTATTTTTAGCATTAATAATAAAGATAACAGTAATAGCCTTAACAGGGAAAATTTCCCTAGGCATTTGCTGGGAAAAAAAGCTAAGAGAGGAAGTCTGTCCTCTGTGCATGTTCCCTCCCCACTCAATATTGTGTTTGAGGCTCTGACCCAGGGCAGGAAAAGGCCCGCAGGATTCCTTGGCATCACCCAGGGGACACCATCTGGTCTTCACGTCGTGTACATTTTCTAAGCAGGATTCAGAGCTGCTGAGGGAATTGATCAGCCAGGGAAGCCTGGAGCTGTCAGTTAAGTGGTTCTTTGTGCCAGGTATGCACAGTCCTGATTTGGGCCAAGAATTAGAATGAGAATTTTTTTTTTTTTGAGGAAGATTAGCCCTGAGCTAACTACTGCCAGTTCTCCTCTTTTTTGCTGAGGAAGCCTGGCCCTGAGCTCACATCCGTGTCCATCTTCCTCTACTTTATATGTGGGACGCCTACCACAGCATGGCGTGCCAAGCGGTGGCATGTCCGCACCTGGGATTCGAACTGGCGAACCCCAGGCTGCTGAGAAGCGGAACGTGCGAACTTAACTGCTGCGCCACCGGGCTGGCCCAGAATGAGGGAATTTTTTGACTTTTTAACATTTTCACAGAGAAGACTGTTGGACAACCCTGGACCCCAAAAATCAGACAGGATGCGATTTGTATTATCAATACCTGTGCATAATTCTGAAGTAACAAGTAGCAATTTGTTTCAAATACAGGAATTTAAAAATTGGATATAAGAGGTTCTTTTTCTTTTTTTTTTTGCTGGGGAGGGCGTACCAACAACTAACACAGAATTGCCATTACCTTTTGTGGTGGGCAGAGATGTATTGAAATATATGATCTACTCAATGGAGCATTAGCTCCTCTTTCAGATGGTCTTTGTGGAAGATACATACGGGTGAAGAGAGCACCCTTAATTTGGAAGAGATTACCTCCAAGAACAAAGGGACTGTCTATTAATATGTCCCCAGGAAGATCTGGGTACTCCCAAGTCTGAGCAAGCTGACCAGGGCTGAGTTTCTGAGAGGGAGTGCTGGATAAGTTGACACTTTGTCAGTTATAATGTAATCTCTCTGAAGAAAGACTGAGTTATAAACAGAATAAAGAATGAAAACAAAAGAGGCTAAAGGAATTCAAGTCATTTTCTTTTTCTCAAGAGAAAAACATGGCATCTTCAGAATTAGTATAAACTAGTATTAACTAGTATATCACAACTATATTTTCTGAGGAGATGGGTTGGAATACTAAGCTTTTATGATTTGGATGACATTTCACTCAGAATTACATCCCTTCCTTGATCTTACCCCCTTTCTTTCTTTTTTTCTTTTTTTTTTTTTGAGGAAGATTAGCACTGAGCTAACATCCGCTGCCAATCCTCCTCTCTTTTTGCTGAGGAAGACTGGCCCTGAGAGAACATCCGTGCCCATCTTCCTCTACTTCATATGTGGGACACCTACTACAGCATGGTTTGCCAAGCGGTGCCATGTCCACACCCGGGATCCGAACCAGTGAACCCCGGGCCACCAAAGCGGAACGTGCGCACTTAACTGCTGCGACACTGGGCTGGCCACTGATTTCTTTCTTTAAAAAAAAAAATGTAGTTAATATCCATTGAATGGCTGCTATGTGCAAAACACTATGCTAGGCACCTTGGTCACAACAGGGAGCAAAATGAGACACTGTCGCTGTCCAGCTTCAATATTATGGTCACAGGAAAGGCTACATATTTTTCACTGCAACCTAATTCACTGGGATTCTGATTGGGATGATTTGGTTGATGTGAGTCCCCGAGAGGCTGATTATTGAGACACATGGACCAAACTGAGTTTCTAAACCCACTAAGCTGAGAGCAAAACGGTGGTCCCTGGAGGGCCCCTAGAGGCACTAGCACCCAGAGCACTGCCTCTGGGTGCTCGGTGGGCATCTCTCTCTGAGAATTCTAGCCCATTCTCATTACTTTCACCAGGAGGGGGCAGTTCTTACACCAACTCATACTTACCACCACGTAGACGCCCTTCCTGAAAGACATGAAAGCATAAATATTGATTTTTGTTGTTTTTAATGGCAGTCTCTGTTGACCTGTCCCTAACTTTCCTCACGATGTGCATGTGCGACTCTGGAAAGGCGAAACAGCAGGGAGAGGGTGCTAGAAACAGAGATGAATGTGAGGGGGATTTTTCAAAACTTGGCATTAAAAGGTAGCGGCTATAATCCAACTGCTAAAGAAAGTATAATTAAAACAATGATTTCACAGCATCAATCATGCTCTCTATATTCCAAATTTCAAAAATTCATCCTATAATATTTTTATTATTTTATATCCCGAAATTACCTAAGGCACTGATCTAAATCTAACCATGTGCTTATAAATTTCTTGAAAAGTCATGAAGTCCTTCACAAATTATTCATTTACTCAAGATTAACTGTTATACTGGCTATTATATTCTCTAATAAATCCTATTATCGATTATTTGTACAAATGATTTACACGTTTAACTACATTTTTAGCTTGCCGCTTATTAAGTCTTAAACCCTTAAAAGATGAGATTAAAAAATTGCTTGGGGTAATATATTTTACATGAAATAAATGGCTCAAAAACAACTGCAAAAGAAGCACATCCAATGGCCTCTACTTAGAATTGCTAAAGGAGTTCCATTCTGTGGTTTAAAATTGTCCACCATTTTTATTTTGCAGCTTTTACCCAGAGCTTCGGAACTATATGTTTTCCTTAATTATTCCTACAATGGGAATAGGAATAAGGATACAAACACACCCTTACACACTTACGCAGAATGCTCACATTGGACTTTGCTAATTCATGCAAAACATGTCCCCAAGGCTTCCTTTTTCTGGTCTCTTCTTTTTCCACAGCACAGCTCCGGAAGTGGTCAATAGATTGTCTCCCTGTGAAGGCCATGACTCTAGTCGAAAAAAGACTTCAACCAGGAGTAGATATTTATTTTCTTTGTGCCTAAGGAATACATGCTCATTAATTTGAAAAAAAGTTTTATTTTAGCATCGTGATTCATTACAGTGATAATAGTAATAATAACACTACTTATAAAAATTAGCTATGTCAACAAACTCATCAGCATGTATATATTAAATACTTCTGCTAAAAAATTGGCTATGCCAACCAACTAATCAGTATCTGTATATTAAATACTGAACCATGTTATAACACCACCTTGTTATGGACAAAAATAAGTCATTACTTATATTAAACTCATTAAGGCCATAAAAAAATGGCAAAGAAAACGGGCAAGTACATTCTCAAAACGGCTAAAATTTAAGTATTCACTATGTGGCAAGCACTATGTCAAATGTTTTATGTATTAGCTCATTTAATCTTCATCACAATTTTGGAACGTACATACTATTATTCTCCCATTTTAGAGATGAAGAAGGTGGAGTCACAGAGAGATTAAGTAATTTGCCCAGCTGTCATGGCAGGTCACAGCGTCCAGATCTGTACCGGGCAGGCTGCCTTCAGTGCTAGAACTTTACCATTAAGCTATGCTGCTGCCCGGTGACTCCACCGAAGCACAAATACTAACCCAGGAGAGAAATCAGGGGTCATTTACTCGAGTTCTTTTAAAGATACACAGCCGTCATTTTCCCAGGCCCGTGGATGAAAGTAACGTCACAAAACAGTACAGGTGGGCAGTGTATTTGCCACACCAAGAGCGGAAAGGGGGCAATAGCTGTCAGACTTCACACATTCTGGTCCCACCAACAAGGCCGTGTCTATGGGAGACAGACGCATCAGATCCAGATGCTCTTCAACAGTTGTCACCCAGCAACCTCCTGATTATCATCTGGCTTTTCATGTCAGTCTTCCCAAAGGACGAGAATGTTCTGAGTGCAGGGATGTGAGTCTTCGGATCCTGGAGATGGTAACGTCTTCTTACAAATGAACAGACTGATGTTTATCTACACACGCCCTGCCGCAAGAATTGACATCACATCCTACATGAGATGTAAGGGGAAGCTAGAGGGCTGGGTGAGCAGCACACCCCTGGTTGTACTCAAAGTCTCTCCCTCTCCTGACCCTCTCATGAGCTTGGATCATGCCACTGTGCCTTAGACTAGAGAGTCCCCAGGAGGCTCCATCTTCCTTCAAACACACAGACCTTGGTGGACCACTCTCGAGTTTCCAACCCATGTCCACCAGCACATCGCCCCCCCTAAGTGGGTCATAGTCTCAACAAATCCTGAAAACAACACTAACAATAACTATATCAAAACCCTGGCACGGCTGTGATGAGGAAACTGAAGCTCAGAGAGTTTAGGTGACAGTCAGCGAGACACAGCTGGTGCTAAGCAGGACCAAACCCGAGGTTCCTGGTTCCCGGTTCTGTGCTGCCTCCTAGTGGTCCACTGGTAATGGCCCTACTTCCAAAGGCGCCAAGACAGAAAAGAAATGTTCTCTTCCTCCCTTCCTTCCCTCGGGAGATGAAATAGAAGAACAGTAAACTATTAGACTAACTCAGGCGATGAGTCAGAAAGAAATCTTCTTGTCTCTATTTTCCACTAGTTTTCAAACTAGCTCTTCCAGATATTTTGAGCAATGATGGCCCTATCAAAAATTCTTCTAATTTAACCAAAATGCCATGATTGCATTACACAGAAACTTAAAAGACCCATTTGGGGATTATTTGTTACTTTAAAAGGTGCAAAAAATAAGCATAGGAGCTTTTGAAACACATTGTAGTATGTGCCACGAGCAAATTATTTTCGAGGAACACCATAGAATCTTAGAATTCTGCCTTTCTAGACTATACTCTTTGTAAATTTTATTGACCTTCAAGTCTGTGAGAAGGACTCAAATATTGGCAAAATAATACTACAATATAAAAATATTGTTTCTTTTTAAAGTATTTCAAAGGAATGGATTTTACTGGGTATATGTTCTTTTCATTCTCTCTTGACGTGCTCCTAATAATATATGTGCATGCAAATATCATGTGACAATATATCAAATAGAATTGCCACTTTCAATCTGAAGCTGCAGAGGTAAGTGTCCAAAATTTCATATACATATGTTCACACTCACACATATATACATATGCATGTATATATAATTATATATTAATTACCGTATTCTACCAAATATTACAAGGGTATGTGAAGGGAAAGACATTCTGCTCAAAAGCAAACCCACGTATCATGATTCAAGTTAAAAACCGGAGTGTATCATATGTAGACGATAAACAAACAAACACACTTATAGATACAGAGAACAGATTGGTGGTTACCAGAGGAAAGAGGGTGGGGGAGGGTGAAAGGGGTAAAGGGACACATATATATGGTGATGGATGGAAACTAGACTTCTGGTGGTGAACACGATGCAGTCTATAAAGAAGCCAAAATATAATGATGTACATCTGAAATTTACATAATTTTATCAACCAATGTGACCTCAATAAAGTAAAAATAAACGAAAAACCTGAGTGTAACCTTAGAAACCCTCTTTCCAAATTCACAAGGCAAGAACAAAGGGTCAATGACGTATTTCTCCAGTTTAAGAGATAGAGAGTTCTGGTCACTTAAAATTTGCAAAATCTAGGTTTGAATCCAGTTTCACAAAGCATTTGCCACAGCAATGAATATGAACCCAAGAGGAAATAGCAATTCTATAAATGGCAACTTTTGATTGTAATCTACAATATGGTCTCGGGACCAACTGTTCTTCACAACAGGTGCAACAGATGGTGTCGCTTTCCAGAGCGACCCCAGAAGCCTTTGTTCTGCCCTTTCACTAGGGGCAAAAAAGCCACCACTTACTCTGGTGAGTTCTGTTCATCTTCTCAGAGGGCAGAGGCCTTCAGTTTCATCTCCCTTTCCAGTGGCCTGATTGTCCACGGTGGAGAGACCAGGAAGTTTTTGGGTCATGCTGCTGTCTTTAGGCTATGAGAAAGAAGAAAAGATCAAGTCTCTGCGGGGTCGATTTGGGATCTGTTGAGACATGCTGGGTTTTGTGATTTTCCTTTCATAACTTCATCAAAATATGATTTCCTCTGCTTTGGAAATAATGGCGTCTATCATATGGGAGACATTCTACCTATTAAGTCATGGTGATGTCTGTAGAATGCTCTGAACAAAATCTGCTAAAGCTAGTAATGCTGAAATATATAATAAAAGGACTCCAATTTAGCATAATAGAAAAATCCAGTCACTTGTTTACACAGTCAAAATCATCTAGGGAAAGAAAAGTGAGTGGAGGTTTAGAAATAGGATCTATAAAAGAAGTGAGAATTTAGAATCCCTGATTCTAAGTCTAAATGGGGACTTAAATTACTTCACATACGTGAATTGTTTTGATAATGTCAGAGATGTGGGCAATCACCTTTTCCACCTCCGCTACCTAGGAATTATAGCAAGAAGCCTTCAAGATGTAAACTACACAAAGAAGACATTTCTTACCACAAGCAGAACTGTACTCCCCAGTTTACCAGAGCAGCAGGCAGTACAGAGCCATAGCAGAGAATTTTATCATGCTTAAAACCCCCAAGGAGTTCACAGGAATCCCTACCACACCTGCCTCAGGAGTGTCACATAGCTTTTCCCTAAGTGCTCTCTGTAACAAGAACATCACCATCTCAAGGGGCAAGTCATTCTGTTTTCAAATAACTTGAGTCATTCGATTGTTCTTTCTCATTTTAAGGTGAAATGTATCCCCTGTAACTTCCATCCCCTGGTCTACTCTCTGGAGCTATGAACATAAGGTTTGTTCCCCTTCTATGTAACAGCTCATTAGGTATTTAAAGTTCACTATTGCATTACACCTAAGACTTGGCCCTTCCAGGGATAAATATCCCATTTCCTCAAAGTGTTCCTAAGATAATTAACATCTATTCTTCCTCATTCATACTCCCCTGATTGTGCTCAAGTTTGGTTTTCTGAAATCTCTAACACATACCTGTATCTTGAAATTCTCTTTTCCTCTTTTACCTCTGTGTTTCTCCTCTTAAGAACAAGCAAGCAAGCAAATAAATAGAAACACACACACACCCTCCATTACCTTCTGGTTTTCATTTTATGTCTCTTTTCTCCTTCAAAGTCAAAGTTGTTGATAAAGTGTTTTTCCCCTTTCCCACTTCCTCTCTTTCAAAGCCACTGCAATCTGGCTTCTGTCTTCATTCCCTGCTGAAATTGTTTATGATAATATCACCGTTGACCCTTGAAGGTGAGTTGGCAAAGTGGCCAGAGAATGGACGTAGATGTCAGACAGACGTGGTTTCCCGGATCCACCACTAGCTAGTCATGTGACCTTGAGAATGTATTTAACTTCTCAGTCTTAGTTTCCTCATTGATAAAACGGATTGTTGTGAGGACCAAATAAGATAACATAAGAAAAGTGTGAAAGGGCCTGGCCCACAGTTGGTGATCAACATCTGTGGAAGTCACTGTTATTATTATCATTGCTCTCACCAGTGGCTGTCAGACTTCAATGTGCATCAGAATCACCTGGTGGTCTTGTTAAAACAGATTGCCCCACCCCCAGGGTTTCTGAGTCAGTGGATCTGGGGTGAGAGCCAGAACGTGCATCCCTATCGAGTTCCCTGGTGATCCTGATGCTGCCGGTTCAAGAACTGCTCTTTGAGAACCACTCCGGCCTAAACCTTTGCCGCTGTGAGCCGACCAGTATCATCGACATCACCTGGGAGCTTGTCAGAACTGCCCCACCCCAGACCTACTGAATTGTATTCTGCATGTTAACAAGACACCGAATGATTCCTACACACATTAAAATTTGAGAAATATAGGCCTACCATTAGATACTTCTTGGTCGTTCTATCAGCTGATTCAGTAATATCTGATGCTTTATTTCTCCCTTCCTTTAAATATTTCTTTAGTTTTCCAGGTATAGTTTTCTGCTGGTTTTCCTCCTTCTCTTTGATTATTCCTTCTCAGTCTGATTTTCCTCCACTCTACAGCTAAAATCCTCCCTCGGGTTCTGTTTTTATCCTGTTTTCATTCTGCATGCTTGTATTGGTTAAGATTAGATTGAACAGCAAGTAATAGTAACTCCTGCAAAACGATGGTTTAAACAAAAGACCATTTCTTTCTCATGTCCAAGTGCAGACGTGGGCCGTCCTGTGATGGTACGACAACTGGGCTCCACGGGGCTTTTAGTTACCCACCCTCCCATTCCTTTTATTTGGTTCCTCATCCTTCCGTCTTCCACTCCCAATGTTGCTCACGGTATAAAAACAGCCATCACATCTGCATTCCAGCCACCAGGAAGGAGGAAGAGATGCAGAGAAAAGGGTAAAAGCCAGCTGCCAGCATATAGACATAATGGCTGTTTTTGAAGCTTCACCTGGTTTGAGAATTCCACTCAACTCATTCCACTCAATTTCCACCTTCTCTAATAAACACACACCAAACCTTAGGTTCTTATGAGAGCAATGTTTTCAAACTATGGGTCATGACTTATCGGGGTTCATGAAGTTAATTTAATGAATTGCAGCCATTATTATTAGAAAGATCAAAATAGACTGGAATAGATGTCAGAGCTTGTCACAGGTTTTAAGAACAAATATTGTTTTGTGAAATTTCTGTTTTGGTTTTATGTACCTCTGTACATGTGTACCATGTGACAAAGTAAAACATATTTCTTACTTTGGGTTCACGGTCAAAAAAAGCCACTGTTTTTGTCCTCAGGGAACAGAAATACAAGAAGCTTATCTTAACGTAATTTTTTAGCTATTGAATTTTAGCTCATTTCTTCAATTCAGTTCTTTCAAGGAGAGAACAATCAATTTGGTTAACACTTACTGTTTTTCAAAACAAACTTTGCCCTTGAAAGGTTCATATTCTAGCAGGGAAAGTGGAAATATGATGTAAAATGGGAGATTCAACATGAAGCATAATTTTACAGGAGTCCAGAGCAGGGAGAAATTCATTTTGCCAAAAGAGTTTCTTAAGATTTGGGAGATGTATATACCTAGTGCTCATGAGAAAAACACGGAAGACAAATTTTGCATCTTTCATACTTTGGATTAGCCCAGCCCGGGTAGAGGAAGAGTCTCGAACTCCTAGTTACTGAAGCTGTTTTGCTTAAAGCTTGAGAGCATTTGGATGCATTTTCATACCACATATATATCTTCCCTTTTCATAGTTCTGTATATGAAATTCTCCACAGGAATAATCAGATAACATATATTTATTCTGGCACCCTAGGAGTATAATAACAATCTTAATGTAGATTTTAGGCACTGTAGTTTAACTGACACGTTTTCAATTCAGAATTGTTTTCATTTCTGGAGGAATAGTCCAATTCCGTGTCTTTCCATATGATGTCTATTGCTTTCAGCATCCCAGATTTTGGCACCCGGACTTATTGGATATTTCAGGGTATTCCCATGATTACATAATTTTAGTCCTTTTTAAAAAATGATACTTTAAATATTTGACAAAGTATCACTGGGCATTTACACATTTGTAAGAACTTGATAGAGAAAAATCACAAATGTGAGAAATCCTTTTTCAGACTCAGAATCTTGATTTGGGCTCTCCAAAATATGGTCCATAGGCTCTCCAATACTATTCATCATTTACTGAATTGTTACTAGATGTCAGTGTAGATTAGAACTTTAGGTTGCAAGTGACAGAAACCAGGACCCTGGCTGGTTTTAGAGGTACCTGGAACATGGACTTGACAGCCACTGGGTTGGTCTATCTTTCTTCTCTCTGCTCTTCTCTGCGTGTTGCTTTCATGCTCTCACACTAGCTCTCGCTACACAGCAGGAAACAGATACCAGCCGCTCTTCTCCGCCCTCCTCCCCACCACGCCACTGAGGAGGGATCAAAACTCTCCCTAGTCCCAAGTAAACAAACAAACAAAAAAACAAAAACTGTAGCCTAAGGAACAGTTTGAACTACCTCAACAGATGTCACGTACCCTGTCCCAGACGATTAAACTGTGTCCAGCAGGTGGGATATTCTTACTAATCCAGTTTCTGTCAGACAAGCATCCCTGGACCAAACGATGGTGGTGACTAGCTGGGATTTGTAAGAAAATGGCAATTTCCCTTTTAATCATATGCCAAGGAGAGGCAATAACACATCCCAGGAACAGGTGCTATTTTGGGTGGATCAGATCATAAACATTCACTGCTCTCGCATAATGTTAAGTACCTTAAGCATATTACCTAGGAGAATCCAGCCGTAGTATGCAACAATACTTAAAATTCAGCTCAGTTTATTACCAAATTGTTTTGTTCTCAGGTATAGAAACACAGGTGCTTTGGGGCTCATCGATGTAGGTCATTCTTGAAAAGAAGCCTGATAAAATCTGGCCTTCCTGGTCTTATTTGCTAATGGTTTACGGTGACAGAAGAACAGATTTTAGATACTACAGAAGGTACTATCAAAAAACTCTGCAAGAAGGTTTACCTTGAAATTTTCTGTGTAAAAACGCTGATTTGACCTATTCTCCCACATGGGCTGACCCTCATTCTCTGCTGCGCCTAACAGCTGCTCTGAAGGTTACAGAGTCTGTTGCTTACACAGCTGCTTTAGCAGAGTGGCCCTGGCAGAGTTCCAGCCCTCAGACTGTTTGTTAACCCCTTAACAGCAATTTTAGAAGCCTGATGACGACGGTTACTTATTTTATAGAGAGGAGCTTCTGTTCCAATCTGGTTTCAACCAGTGGGGCTGATGATTACTGAAAGTCCCCTCTCTTCCTTCCTTCTCTTCCTCCCCTCCTCTTCATTCTTTCCCTCCCACCCTTCCTTTCTTTCTCTCCCTCCCTCCTGTCCTCGATCCTTCCCCACCCCCTACCTTTTCCTCACAATTAAAATTTCTTGCACATATGGGATAACAGGTTGATTTTTTTAAATGCTACCTGGGATGCCCCTTCCTCCTTTGTCACAATCCTGGACTCAACATGTTCTTCTTTTACCCTTCTCCCTTAACAACATTTTCGTTTAAAAATTCCCTTAATATTGAAAACTAGGCTCTGGCAAGTTATAATTTCTTTTAATGTTTTTATTTACATATGGGGTATCATAATGCAATTTGTCAAAGGTTACTGCTAGAGCTATAACAAGGAAAAGGTAGATTGTTAGCTGTCATTTCAGCCTGGTGACATCCTTAGATGTATCGTAGTGACAAGAATATGAGGAACACTGCATTCTAGAAAGACAAGAAAATTGTCTGCTCAAGCAAAACAACCTGCAATTGAAGGGCTCTAAAAGATGATAGTTTTATTGACATTATTTGATAAAAGATAAACAGTGCGTAAATATTATTTTAGTCTGCACCAATCAAGAAAATATGAGTGACTCAAGTTGTTTATTCAAGTATTTATGATGCCAAGCATGTGCTAGCCATGAAGGTACAAAAGTAAACAAGACTGACATTGTTCCTGATGTGATGGAGCTAAGTATTTAGTGTAAGAGACATTAAATAAATATTTCCCCAAGTTAATAACTTACAATTCTTATGAGCGCCAGGAAACAAATGTACAGAGTGAGCGGAACTGTGTAATGTGGGGGTGATTCCCAGGCTAGTATTTGGGTGAGGAGGAGTTTAAGGCTGGTTGCCCTGAGGTGGGGACATATAAGGAGAGATTGATGGTGAGTAGAAGTTGGCTAGACGAGAGAGAGAGAAATAACATCCAGGCCAAGAGAACAACGTGTGTAGAGACTCCAGGGTGGGAAAGGGCTTCGGCATATCTGAAGAACTGAAAGAGTGGTTAGAAGACAGTGTGGGGAGGAAGAGGAGCGAGCAGGGTATAAGATGAGGATGAAGAGACCCATAATAGGCCTTTTAGGTCATAGGAAGAGTCTTTAAGTTGATTTTACACGAAGCTGTCTCAGTTAGCTATTGCTGCATAACAGACAACCACCATATTGCAAGAGCACAAGATGGTAAGCATTTATTTCTTGCTTACACAAGACAACTGGGTTGGCTTGGCTTGGGGCTGCAGGTCAGAGGGTCAGCTCAAAAGGGTCTGTTCCACATGTATCATTCTGGGGCATAGGCCTAATGGCCAGTAGCTACCTGAGGAAGCTCTTTTCATGGTGATGGCAGAAGCACAAAGAGCACGCCTGCCAGCAAACAACAGGCACAGCTTCTGCTGTGCCACATCAACTAACATCCCATTCGACAAAGTCAGTCACATGGTCATGCCCAATGTCAATGGGACACAGGAGTGTAATCTTCTAAAGGAGACAGGTTGGGGAGGGAGTATTTTTTCTATGATAATCTCATCTACCACAGAAGACACTGAATGATTATAACCTAGAAGTGGAGGAAATAATAGATTTGGTTTTAAAATGGTCATATTGGGGGGTGTGGAGAATGGATTAGAGGATTCAAGAATGATTGTAGGAAAACAAGAAAGGAGATGATGGTGGCTTGAACTAGTTGGTGCTAAGGAAGATGGATTCAAACACATATATTGGAGATAGAAGTAACAAGATGTGTTGAGATTAAATGAAATGTCAAGCCCAACACCTTGGTCTTTGCCAAGAGCTCCTGGGTGGATGGACATACTACTCATTGTGATAGAGAGCAAAAGAAAAGCTTTGTGGGGCAAGATGATGAGTTTAGTTTTCCATATATTCAGTTTTGGTAGGACAGTTAGATATCTAAGTGGAGCATCTTCTGTGTCATCATTATGAATCATATTTTACACACCCAGTGCTTATTTTCATAATTTCTCCATAATAGTACATGTTGTACATAT
Source organism: Equus asinus (assembly GCF_041296235.1). Taxonomy (NCBI): domain Eukaryota; kingdom Metazoa; phylum Chordata; class Mammalia; order Perissodactyla; family Equidae; genus Equus; species Equus asinus. The sequence goes on along the minus strand of NC_091811.1, from coordinate 47,644,882 downwards.
GTTTGCTAGTAACTAGAAGAGATTACAAGTGGATATTCCAACAATAACAAATAACTTTAACAAATAATAATAACTATGGAATTTTGAGGTAATTTAATCTAATTCCTTCATTTGACAAATAAATCAAAAAAGACCCAGAAAAGTATTTTATTCCTTCATGTATAGATGAATTATTTTAAAAAGCATAGCCTACATGGATCAATCAATAAACAAAATTTTTTATTGAACATTTATGGCATATTCCACACTTTACTAACTGACTTCAGGTTTGAAAATAATTATCAATAATAATTACAACAGCAATATGAAATGTTTCTTAAGTGTTATGTGCCAGGCATTTACAGAGTGTTTTTCATGCATCATCTCATTTGTTCTTTATAAAAGAATGAGTTTACTAAGAAACTGAAACTTATAATGATTAGTAAATTGTCTAACGCCCATGTTCTGAACTATTATGCTGTATTATTTTGGTCCCTGACTTAGAGTAAATAAAGTTATGATGGGAGGGAAAATATTACACAAGCATTTAGAAAACTGTCCGAGAAATATAATTAGATACTAAGTTTGGGGGTTACAGACCAGCAAATGCTATAATATTGTACAGATTGAGGAATTCAAATTAGAGGGACCATAATGTAGGCTTTATGTGAAGTTCATTCATCTTAGGATCAGGATGATAATCTTTTTTATTGGACATCCTATAGGAGTTGGTGAATATGATAGGACTTTGACATTTTTTCATAGCTTGCTTGTTGGGACACAAACCTTGTGAACCTCAGTGTCTCTTGATGACTTCCTTTTTTTTCTTCTTCTAGTTCATCCCTCCACCTACACTGGGATCCCCTCCACTTCTGCACTTAGATGAAACCCCTCACTGTACAGCATGGACTCTATTGTCCTGAGCAGTTGCCCAGAGAACGGAGGTGGTGGGACTTAGGTCCCCCTGAGACAAGGCTAGAAGATAGGAGAGAGATCAATTCTTCCTCTTTTCTCTCTCCTACGGATTACTCTAAGGTATGGCTTCTCCTTGTTACTCTTCCAGAGAGTTTGCACGTACTATGTGAATCCACCCAATAAGTCTCCTTTAGGATTATCATCCTGACCTTGAGATAAGCAACGTGGTCTGAAGACAGTGCTTTGCACCTTGCCTGACTTCCCTTTCTCCATCACTCTCATGGCTTGCTCCTCTCATATAAAATGTTAGCATCTTAATCCTTCCTTCAACCTCTGTTTTCTGGAAGATATGGTTGAGAAAACATTTAAGGTTTCAACTTTTTGAAAGCGATGTCAAGATTTCATCATATGTAGTAATTTCTAATTTTATTGAGGCAAGAAGTTGAATCATATGCTAATCAAAGTTGATGGGTGAGATCAAGTCACTTCGCTAGTGAATGAACTCCAAAAAGTGCCAAAATTCCATATCACAGTGGAGCTTGATTACTCTATGTTCATTCCTTACCCCATTTTTTGGTATGAATCACATACTATAGTGTTCTCAAAAAGTATCAGGATATCATGAGGCCCACGATAAAGCAAATGTGTACATAATTTGATGTGTATATAACTTGGTGACCCCCAAAACTCCCAGCTCTGTAGGCTTGCCCCGGTCATTTCAATAATTTTGGAATGATGCAATTCTGTATTTTATATGATAAAATTTTGCAGCTCTTCCTTACAGCTATAAGAATGGGTTTAAATGTATTTCATTCTATTGTTACATATTGAAATAAATGGACATATTATGCAGTGGAATGTAAAAATGTGTGTGAACTTTAGAAGATAAAATAACAAGACTCCAAAGAAAAAATATGCTTGCCATAGGCTGCTTTGAGATAACATGTCCAGATCCTCCTGGAATTCTCACTTGTTAGGAGTAATTAGTTTGGAAAATTTGAGAAACACTGGGTGGGTGTACGTATAATTTTTCTCCCCATTAAACATATTTGTACGTCTTTAAAGAGAATAAAAAATGTTAGTTCAAAAACTGCCCCCATGTCTGTGTTCTAGGGGGATGTAGCAGAATTGTCTTGCAAAGGGAAACTGCTTTTTAAGTTGGAAACAAACATTTTAGTGGGCTTTTTGGTTTGCCAAGTTAAGTAAATCCCAGAGGCGAGTCTGGAAGAGAGGTTGAAATGCAGAGGACCAAGACTCCTTCCTCTAGGAGTGTAAACAGCTATCGTCATTCTGCACAGGTTGGCAACACTTGCAGATTATTATGGGGCTTCCAGGTTTACCCCCGCTGGTTGGGGTTAAGAGAAAAGGAATGTTTGGGCTGGAGACACAAGGGGAGAGGTTGGGCAAGAGCCAGACTCTCATTTGAACTGACATTGGTTCCAGCAACATAGCAGCTGGCTGGGGGCTATGGAGGAGCCTGCCAATTGAGGACCCCCACTTAAAAGATGTGATAACAGTGAGAGCTGAGAACCAAACTGAGGCTCTGCTTTTCTTTCCTGAAATTCTCCTCTGTTCCTGAGTCTTCAGTTGTGCTTTGGGGAATGAAGGGAGGTCCGTGTTTTGGGGCAATGTGCACCTGCAGACTCTTGGGCAGCATATAAAAGTGATGATGAGACTGCCAGAAGTGATTAGGGAAATTTGGGGACCATCAGTTTTGAATGCGAGAGCAAACAACAACAGAGGAATGTGAGCATTTTCTGGATATTCTCAGAATTGTGCAGGGCTCTGGATTTCCTGGAGGCAGAGAAGTTTAAATTAGCTTGTTTGGATATTATGGGTATTGAGTCATCACAGAAGAGAATATTGGGATATGAGTTACATGTATATGGTACTATAAATCAAGATATGGTATGTTTATGACTGAAAGGGAACATGGAGTAAAAAACATAGATGAGTGCAGAAGGTGTCTGTCTAGGAGACAATGATGCTGCCCTCTCTGAGGGGAAAATTGGGCACACAGGAGGGATATGGGATTTTGACAAAGATGTCTTATAGACTGAGCACTACAGAGGAAGTAGGAATGGGAATGAAGAGTGTAGAGCAATAAGATTATGAGAATAAGGCATCACTCTTTAACATCAGCAACAAGGACTTCTCTCTATACCTAGAGGGATCTTTTAAAAATAGAAATCTGATCACATCACCCATCTACTGGAAACACTTCAATGGTTTCCCATTGCCTGTAAGATAGAGTACAAAATTCTTTTTTTTTTTTGAGGAAGATTAGCCCTGAGCTAACTACTGCCAATCCTCCTCTTTTTGCTGAGAAAGACTGGCCCTGAGCTAACATCCGTGCCCATCTTCCTCTACTTTATATGTGGGATGCCTACCACAGCATGGCTTTTGCCAAGCGGTGCCACGTCCACACCCGGGATCCGAACTGGCAAACCCTGGGCCACCGAGAAGTGGAACGTGCGAACTTAACCACTGCGCCACCAGGCCTGCCCCTAGAGTACAAAATTCTTAACTTGCTTGGTGAGGTTGTCTGAGCTGGTGTTTCTGTTAAACTTTCCAACCCATCTCTTGTCACTCTGTTCTATGCTCTTTGCACGTCAGCTATTCTCGGTATGTATGTATGTACATATGTATTTTTAAAACTTCAGTTCTCGCATCTGGGCCTTTGAACAAAGTTTTTCTTCCACATGTGTCACTGTTCCCTTTCCTCTTCAACTCATCCTTTAAGTATCGGATGAAGTGCCATTTCTTTAGGATGACCTTCCTCAGTTCCCCAGACCAGATGAGGTCCCCCTCGCTTATGTTCCTGTAGCACTCTGTTCTTCCTATGTCATATTATTTATTCAGCAAATTTTCTTTTTAATTGAGGTAACACCAGTTTATAAAATTATGTAAATTTCAGGTGTGCAACATCATAATTCAACATTTGTATACACTACAGCATGCTCACTACCAAAAGTCTAGTTTCCATCCATCACCATACAATCAGCAAATATTTATTGAGCCTGGCATTGTTATATGCTTGGGAGATACGATAGTGAAGGCAACAGACCAAAATCCTTGCCCTCATCACACTTGGAGTGTTTGTTTACTGTTCGTGTCTCTGTTAGATGTGGCTCCATGAGGGCAGAGAACACATCTGTCTCGTTTACCATTTTATATCCCAGCACACAGTATTGAGCCTGGAATACTGCAGATGCTTGGTGAATATCTGTCAAATGAATGAATGGCATAGAAGTTGGAGATTCGCTGGTGCTGGTCATATCTGTCACCTGGAGATCTTAAAAAACCTTGGTGGATAGTTTTAACATAGTCAATGGCAAAAAATGATTTACCAAACTTGGAAAGTTACAAACCTTGCTAGAAATTATGATTGATATAAAAAGATAGCTTGACCTGTTAGACTTTCAGACTTTCAAAGCCAAATACTGATGTTAGAAGTTTTAAGAGGAGCTGCTGACATCAGCATCATGGCAGAGTGAGCTCTTCCCTCAGACTCTCCCTTCTAAAATACAACCAAAAGGATATTCAAACACCAACAGAGGACACACACACAACACAGGAGATGTCTGGGAGACCCATGTAGCCATATGCCTGAAGATGGTGGTGAGGCTGGATCCTCCAAAAGAAGGTGAAGCTGCTTTGCAGGAGTTCCACGGAGAGAGAAGAGCCATGGCCAGAGAAGGGGCACAGCTGGAGAGAGGCGCTCTGTTCCTGTCTGATGCTCCAGCCCCGTGCTCCACCCTATGTTTGCTGTGAGAGTGGCATGTTGAGGGAGGGGCCAGTTGGAGGAGTGGCTCAGTTGGGAAGATGAGCTCTGTTCCTGCCTAGCGCTCCAGCCCCGCGCTCCACCCCACATGTGCCAGAAGAGCAGGACAGCGAAGGAGGGGCCATTTAGAGGAGCAGCTCATCTGGGGAGAGGTGCTCTGTTCCTGCCTGGTGCTCCAACTCTGTGCTCCAGCCACACAATCTCTGGGAGCACCACACGAGGAGAGAGAAGCAGTGGCAGGTGGAGCCCAGTGAGCACCCAGAGCACCATGCAGGGAGAGAGGCATTAGCTGGGGGAGGCATGCAGGTATAAGAAAGTGCTCCTCACCCCACCTGGTATTCCAGTCCTGCTATCACCCAGAGCTCCACACAGAGTGAGAAGCAGAGGCTGGGGGAAGCACAGGGGAAGGAGAGCACTCCTCCTTCTGCCCAGTGCTCCAGATCTGTCATCAGCCAGAGCATCACACAGTGAGAAAAGCTGCCAGTGGTCAGAGCTGGGGAGCCCCAGATTGTGCTGCACCCAGAATACACAGCACGTGATCTTCACCCAGTGGAGGCACGTGGCAGCAGTGACCAGATAATAATCACATATGGAGGCAAAAATTCACACCATCAAGCAGTATGAAAAAGTATATTAAATCTCCAGACCAGAAGGAAAGTGACAAGTACCCAGAAACCAACCCCAAAGACACAGAAACCTCCATAACCTAAATGACAAAGAACACAAAATAGCTATCATAAAAAAAAACCTCAATGAGTTACAAGAAAACACAGAAAGACAAATTAATGAATTCAGGAGCTTCTTCACAAAAGAGATTGAAACTTTAAAGAAGAACCAATCAGAATTGTTGGAGATGAAAAAGACAATGGATGAGATTAAAAAACATCTGGACTCCTTAAACAACAAAACTGACAATATGGAAGACCAAATTAGCAATTTAGAAGACAATACTATAGAAATGATTCAGAGGGAGGAGAAGAGAGTACTAAGACTAAAAAGAAATTAAGAAGCTCTCAGAGAAATACCTGACTCAATTAGGAAATGCAACATAAGGATTATAGTTATTCCAGAGGAGGAAGAGAAGGAGAATGGAGCAGAAAGCTGTTCAAAGAAATAATAGCAGAGAATTTCCCAAACCTGGGAAAGTAGATGGAAATTCACATGAAAGAGGCTACCAGAACTCCCAACTATGTTAATGTAAAAAGACCTACTGCAAGGTATATACTAGTAAAGCTGGCAAAAGTCAATGACAAAGAAAAAATATTAAGGGCAGCAAGGCAGAAGAAAATAATTTACAAAGGAACCCCTATCAGGCTTTCAGTGAATTTCTCAGCAGAAACCTTACAGGCTAGGAGAGAGTGGGATGATATTTTCAAAATCCTGAAAGACAAAAACTTCCAGCCAAGAATTCTCTATCCAGCAAAAATCAGCTTCAGATATGATGGAACAATAAAAACTTTCCTAGATTAACAAAAGCTAAGGGAGTTCTTCGCCACAAGACCCCCACTACTAGGAATCCTCAAGAAGGCTGTCATAGCTGAAGGGAAAAAAAAGAAAAAAGAAGAAGGGGGCTATAAAGCTCCGAGGCAAGGAGATGAATAGGTATGCAGCAATCAGAAATTGACAGCTCTCTATCACATCACGTTGGCAAACACTTAACTCTTACATCAAGGATAAAGAAAAGGAAAATACCAAAATAAAAATCATATCATCACCTTGACCACAAACTCACAACACAAGATGGAATAAGATATGACAAAAATAACTTAGAAGGAGAAGAGGAAAGGGATGGAATCAGTATAGTCTAAGGAAATAAGAGGCAATCAGAAAATGGACTATCTCATCTTCGAGACTCTTTGTACAAATCTAATGGTTCGTATAATGTATATACGTATATTCGTATAATGTATATACGTATATTTGTATAATGGTGCATATAATGTAATGTAAATGGACTGAAATCTCTAATCAAAAGACACAGAGTGGCAGGATGGATTAAAGAGCAAGACCCAACAATATGCTGCCTCCAGGAAACATATCTCAGTTCTAAAGACAAACATAGGATCAGAGTGAAGGGATGGAAGATGATACTCCAAACTAATGGCAAACAAAAGAAAGCAGGTGTTGCCATACTTATATCACACAAAGTAGACTTCAAGACAAAACAGGTAAAGAGAGACATAGAGGGGCAGTATTTAACGATAAAAGGGACCCTCCAGCAAGAAGACATGACACTTATAAACATATATGCACCCAACACAGGAGCACCAAAGTACATAAAGCAACTATTAACAAACCTAAAAGGAGATATTAACAACAACACAATAATAGTAGGGGACTTCAACACCCCACTTACTTCAATGGATAGATCATCCAGACAAAAAGTCAACAACGAGATAGTGGAATTAAGTGAAAAACTAGACCAGATGAACTTAATAGATATAAATAGAGTACTTCATCCAAAAACAGCAGAGTATATATTCTTCTCAAGTGCGCATGGAACATTCTCAAGGATAGACCATATATTGGGAAACAAGGCAAACCTCAATAACTTTAAGAAGGTTGAAATCATATCTACTATCTTCTCCAACCATAATGCTATTAAACTAGAAATCAACTATAAGAAAAAAGCAGGGAAAGGAACAAAAATGTGGAGACTAAACAACATGCTACTGAACAACAAATGAGTCATCAAAGAAATAAAAGGAGAAATCAAAAAATATTTGGAGACAAATGAGAAAAAAACCACACAATACCAACTCATGGGGGTGCAGTAAAAGTAGTCCTAAGAGGGCAATTTATAGCAATACAGGCTCATGTTAACAAACAAGAAAAAGCTCAAATGAAAAAATCTTAAACTACACCTAACAGAATTAGAAAAAGAAGAACAAACAAAGCCCAAACTCAGCAGAAGGAGGGAAATAATAAAAATTAGAGCAGAAATAAATGAAATTGAAACAAAAAAGACTGTAAAAAGGATCAGTGAAACAAGGAGCTGGTTCTTTGAGAAGATAAACAAAATTGACAAACCCTTAGCCAGACTCACTAAGAAAAAAAGAGAGAAGGCTCAAATAAATGAAATTAGAAATGAAAGAGGAGAAATTACAATGGATACCACTGAAATACAAAAGATTACAAGAGAATATTATGAAAAACTATATGCCAACAAACTGGACAATCTAGAAGAAATGGATAAATTCTTAGACTCTTACAACTTTCCAAGACTGAATCAAGATGCAATAGAGAATCTGAATAGATCAATGACAAGTAAAGAAATTGAAACAGTAATCAAAAACCTCCCCCAAAAGTCCAGGACCAGATGGCTTCTCAGGAGAATTCTACTAAACATTCAAAGAAGATTTATTCCCCATTCTTCTCAAACTATTCCAAAAAATTGAGGAAGATGGAAATATTCCTAACACTTCTACGAGGCCAACTACAAAGCCAGATAATGACAACACAAAGAAGGAAAACTAGAGGCCAATATTGCTGATGAACATAGATGCAAAAAATCCTGAACAAAATATTGGCAAACCAAATACATTAATACATTAAAAAGATCACACACCATAATCAAGTGGGATTCATACCAGGGACACAAGGATAGTTCAACATCCACGAATCAATCAATGTGATATACCATATTAACAAAATGAGGAAGAAAAAACACATGATAATCTCCATAGATGCAGAGAAAGCATTGACAAGATCCAACATCCATTCATGATAAAAACTGTCAATAAAATGGGTACAGAAGGAATGTACCTCAACAAGATAAAGGCCATATATGACAAACCCACAGCTAACATCATACTCAATGGGGAAAAACTGAAAGCCATCCCTCTGAGAACAGGAACAAGACAAGGGTGCCCACTCTCACCACTCTTATTCAACATAGTACTGGAGGTTTTGGCCAGAGCAATTAGGCAAGAAAAAGAAATAAAAGGAATCCAAATAGGCATTGAAGAAGTGAAACTCTTGCTCTTTCCAGATGACATGATTTCATATATAGAAAACCCTAAAGAATCAATCAGAAAACTGTTAGAAATAATCAACAACTACAGCAAAGTTGCAGGGTACAAAATCAACTTACAAAAATCAATTGCATTTCTATACTCAAATAATAAACTAACAGAACAAGAACTCAAGAATACAATTCCATTTACAATCGCAACAAAAAGAATAAAATATCTAGGAATAAATTTAACCAACGAGGTGAAAGACGTATACAAAGAAAAGTATAAAACATTACTGAAAGAAATCAATAATGACCTAAAGAAATGAAAAGATATTCCATGCACATGGATCAGAAGAATAAACATAGTTAAAATGTCCATACTACCTAAAGTCATCTACAGATTCAATGCAATCCCAATCAGAATCCCAATGACATTCTTTATAGAAATATAACAAAGTATCTTAAAATTCATCTGGAGCAAGAAAAGACCCCGAATAGCCAAAGCAATACTGAAAAACAAGAATAAAGCTGGTGGCATTGTAATCCCTGGCTTCAAAATATATTACAAAGCTATGGTAATCAAAACAGCATGGTACTGGTACAAGAACAGACACACAAATCAATGGACCAGAATTGAAAGCTCAGAAATAAAACCACACATTTATGCACAGCTAATCTTCGACAAAGGAGCCAAGAACATACACTGGAGGAAGGAAAGCCTCTTCAATAAATGGTGCTGGGAAAACTGGACAGCCGCATACAAAAGAATGAAAGTAGACCATTATCTTTCCCCAGGCACAAAAATAGACTCAAAATGGGCCAAAGACTTGAAGGTAAGACCTAAAACCATAAGACTTCTGGAAGAGAATATAGGCAGTATACTCTTTGACATCAGACTTAAAAGGATCTTTTCGAATACCATGTCTACTCGGACAAGGGAAACAAAAGAAAAACAAGTGGGACTTCATCAGACTAAAGAGCTTCTGGAAGGCAAAGGAAACCAAGACCAAAACGAAAAAACAACCCCACCAACTGGGAGAAAATATTTGCAAATCATATATCCAATAAGAGGTTCATCTCCATAATACATAAGAGCTCACACAAATGAACTACAAAAAAACAAACAACTCAATCATAAAGTGGGCATAAGATGTGAACAGACATTTTTCCAAAGAAGACAGATATACAGATGGCCAAGAGGCACATGAAAAGATGCTCAACATCACTAATCATCAGGGAAATGCAAATCAAAACTACACTTAGATACCGTCTTACACGGGTTAGAATGACTATAATCACCAAGACAAAAAACAACAAATGTTGGAGAGATTGTGGAGAAAAGGGAACCCTCATCCACTGCTGGTGGGAATGCAAAGTGGCACAGCCACTTTGGAAAACAGTATGGAGATTTCTCAAAAAATTAAAAACAGAAATATCACATGACCCAGCTATCTCACTACTGGGTATGTACCCAAAGAACTTGAAATCAACAATTCAAAGAGACTTATGCACCCCTATGTTCCTCGCAGCATTATTCACAATAGCCAAGACGTGGAAGCAACCCAAGTGCTCATCGACGGATGATTGGATAAAGAAGATGTGGCATATATACACACTGGAATACTACTCAGCCATAAAAAAGATGAAATCATCCCATTTACAACCACATGGATGAACCCTGAGGGCTTCATGTTAAGTGAAATAAGGCAGACAGAGAAAGACAAACATCATATGATTTCACTCATACGTGGAATATAAACAAGCTTACAAAGAGAATAAATTAGTGGTTACCAGGGGAAGGGGAGTGGAGGGTGGGCACAAGGGGTGAAGGGGTGCACAGATGGTGTATGACAAACAATAATGTACAATTGAAATCTCACTATGCTATAAGCTATTATGACCACAATAAAAAAATTTTAAGAAAAAAGTTTTCAGAGGATTTGATGTTGAAGGGAGTAGGATGGGTCAAGAGCAAAAGCACCATGGACCCAATGGCTTGTCAGCAGCCTTGGCAGGCCTCCATAAATGCTTGTTGCAGGAAGTATTTTCAAAACAATCCCATGGTTGTTTGGGGGCAAGTTACAGTTGCAGAATGTTTAGAATTTTAATTTCTTTTATCTCTGTATCTGTTGCCATGAGAGAACAGAAGAACTAAGTAGGAAAACGAATGCTTTTAAAAATGTATTATTTTGCAAATTAGTTTTTAACTACAAATAAATACTGGTTCTGAATAAGAAGTTTGAAAGAATAAAATAAATTTAATTCTTGACAGTAAACTCCTTGACGACAGGGTCTGTACCACATTCATCTTTGAGCCCTCAGTACTGAGCACCCGATCCTGGAAATAATAAATTACCCAGAAATATTGTCTTTTCTTTTCATGAAAGAAGAAATACAGTCTCTTGAGTGGGAAAGACAAATCAGTCAAATTGCTTATTTTGGCTATCATAGGGAGCAAAAATTATTAATTGGCTAAATTTTCATCATTTATAGATTATTTTGATGTTCTAGATACAGCCAAAAAAAAGTCAACCAAAACTAAAATAAAATATTTAAATTAGAAGCATTCTAATATTTATTTCCAGCTACCCATTTCTGTAAGAAAATCATAAATACAATAAAAACAAACATATAAAACAAAAGCCAAAAACAGAAGACCTAGAGAAGAAAATCATATTAAGAAAGCATTTTTGAGAAAAGTCATAGCAATTTAGCATGACACTTACCTCTGAGATTCCAGTCGGCCAATGCCAAGAGGGAAACATCCTTCTCATTGTCCAGTAGAAGGACACATCTTAGTGTATCAGGACAGAGAAACATTCTCCTGGTCCTGAGATCTGAGTTAATTTTTCACATGGGTCTTTGTAATGAGGACATTGAGAAAAATAGGGACAAGATCCTTAATGGCAATTTTACAAATAAAGATGAAAAAATGAATACGCGTGAGGCCACTTCTTTTTTCAGCAGTGGGTGAGACACGAGGACAGAACCTTAAATCATGTTCTATAAAAGCTATTCCTGAGTGTGAGATGAGTAGTAGTAGGTTTCTCTGCAATGAGGTGGCATAAAACTTGAGAGGATTAAGAACTGAATATTTTGTGTCACCCTTGGTTCTGCGTATCTCAGAGCCCGAGGGTCAACAGAGGTGTGTCCGAAGCTGAGGGTGGAGCAGTGGAAGAGTTTGTGGTCCAGAGGGCAGGGGAGGACTAGGCCATGTGGGAAGGCTCTGAGCCTTCACCCCAAATCCTGCCTCTGTTTCAACCAGTCCTGTTCCTCAATTCTAGGTTTTACATTTTGGGATTCTTTGCAAGATTGCCTTGGAAAGGAAAGTTCTGCTGGAGATATGCAAATTTTTTGTACTATATACTTTTACTGATGAAGCCTTGCCTGACCACACTATTCAAAAAGCCTGGCCCGACCCAGTACTCCTTATCACCTTTCCCTGAGTCATTTTTCTTGACAGCACTTACCAACATCTAAGCTACTATATAATTTCTTCCTTTATTTTGTGTATTGGTCAGGGTTATAGCAGGAAACAGTATCCTTGAACTGGTGGTCTGAGGACAGCATAGTACAAGAACTGTGAGCAAAGGTGGGGACAAGGTGCAGGGACACCAGTAGGGCCTTGGGGCCAGCAACAATGGCAGTGGTGGTAGGGAGCCATTGCCACCCCGACGCCAGTAGGGGCAAAGTGAAAACTCAGTTACTAGAATCGAGAGAGGAATCTAGAGAGGATAGCAGCTTCGAGAAGGCTGTCTTTGGAAGAAGAACGCAGCCATCCCATGATGAATAAACTCCCCAACTTTACTCTCCTTTTGTGTCACAAGTGCCTCCCATTGGCCAGATCCAATGGAGATGAGAAGGGAAGTTGCTGTGGTCTGTACAGATGCACAGATCAGGGTGGAGAAGGCTGGAGAGCGGTCAGGGGGAGCATAGAGAAGATAGCCACTGTATTTTGTTTGCTGTCTTTCTCCTCCAACTAGAACCTCAGTTCCATTAAGCCTTGGATCTTTATCTGCTTTATTTTCTGCTGTATCTCCTGTGCCTGGAACAGTGCCTCGTTCCTGATTGGTGTTCAATAAATATTTCTTGAACAAAGGAACATCAGTTGTTTTAATGTGAGTTTAAAAGCTCAACTACAATGGTACAGGATTATAGGTTACTTATAACATATCATCATGGGAGACACTTTTTAAGTTGGTCTTCTTTGTCTCCCTGATTTATATGAGTAATAAATTCTTGATAGTCAGATTTTATATATATATATATATATATATATATATATATACACACACACACATTTTTTTCTTTTTCTTTTTTCTTTTTTTAAATTTTTTATTGAGTTAATGATACGTTATAATCTTGTGAAATTTCAGTTGTATATTATTGTCTGTCAGTCGTGTTGTAGCTGCAACCCTTCACCCTTTGTGCCCACCCCCTACCCCCTTTCCCCTGGTAGCCACTAATCTGTTCTCTTTGTCCACAGGTTTAAAGTCCTCATATGAGTGGAGTCATACAGAGATTGTCCTTTTCTATCTGGCTTACTTCACTTAACATAATTCCCTCAAGGTCCATCCATGTTGTTGCAAATGGGACGATTTTGTTCTTTTTTATGGCTGACTAGTATTCCATTGTATATATATACCACATCTTCTTTATCCAATCATCTGTTGATGGGCACTTAGGTTGCTTCCACATCTTGGCAATTGTAAATAATGCTGCAATAAACATTGGGGTGCATAGGACTTTTAGAATTGCTGACTTCAAGTTCTCTGGATAAATACCCAGTAGTGGAATAGCTGGATCATATGGTAGTTCTATTTTTAATACCTATCCTTTTCAAGCTATTCCAAAAAATTAGGGAGGATTGAACACTTCCTAACACATTCTACGAGGCCAACATCACGCTGATACCAAAACCTGACAAGGACAGCACAAAAAAGGAGGACTACAGGTCAATATCGCTGATGAACATAGATGCAAAAATTCTCAACAAAATTTTGGCAACCCGAATACAGCAATTCATCAAAAGGATCATACATCATGATCAAGTGGGATTCATACCAGGGATGCAGGGATGGTTCAACATCCGCAAATCAATCAACGTGATACACCACATCAACAAACTGAGGAATAAAAACCACATGAGCATCTCAATAGATGCAGAGAAAGCATTTGACAAGATCCAACAGCCATTTATGATAAAAACTCTGAACAAAATGGAGATAGAAGGGAACTACCTCAACATAATAAAGGCCATACATGACAAACCCACAGACAACATCATTCTCAATGGGCAAAAACTGAGCGCCATCCCCCTGAGAACAGGAACAAGACAAGGATGCCCTCTATCACCACTCTTATTTAACATAGTACAGGAGGTCCTGGCCAGAGCAAGAAAAAGGAATAAAAGGAATCCAAATGGGGGGTAAGAAGTGAAACTCTCGCTGTTTGCAGACGACATGATCTTATATATAGAAAACCCCAAAGAATCCATTGGAAAACTGTTAGAAGTAATCAACAACTACAGCAAAGTTGCAGGGTATAAAATCAGTTTACATAAATCAGTAGCATTTCTATACTCTAATCATGAACTAACAGAAAAAGAACTCAAGAACACAATACCATTCACAATCGCAACAAAAAGAATAAAATACCTTGGGGTGAATTTAACTAAGGAAGTGAAAGACCTATACAATGAAACTTACAAGGCTTTTCTGAAAGAAATGGATGATGACATAAAGAGATGGAAAGACATTCCACGCACATGGATTGGAAGAATAAACATAGTTAAAATGTCCATACTATCTAAAGCAATCTACAGATTCAACGCCATCCCAATCAGAATCCCAATGACATTCTTTACAGAAATAGAACAAAGAATCCCAAAATTCATATGGAGCAACAAAAGACCCCGAATTTCTAAAGCAATCCTGAGAAAAAAGAACACAGCTGGAGGTATCACAATCCCTGACTTCAAAACATACTACAAAGCTACAGTAATCAAAACAGCATGGTACTGGTACAAAAATTGGTGTACAGATCAATGGAACAGAATTGAAAGCCCAGAAATAAAACCACAGATCTATGGACAGCTAATCTTTGACAAAGGAGCTGAGGGCATACAATGGAGAAAAGAAAGTCTTTTCAACAAATGGTGCTGGGAAAACTGGAAAGCCACATGTAAAAGAATGAAAATTGACCATTCTTTTTCACCATTCACCAAAATAAACTCAAAATGGATTAAAGACCTAAAGCTGAGACCTGAAACCATAAGGCTTCTAAAGAAAATGTAGGCAGTACACTCTTTGACATCAGTATTAAAAGGATCTTTTCGGACACCATGTCTTCTCAGACAAGGGAAACAATAGAAAGAATAAACAAATGGGACTTCATCAGATTAAAGAGCTTCTTCAAGGCAAATGAAAACAGGATTGAAACAAAAAAACAACCCACTAATTGGGAAAAAATATTTGCAAGTCATATATCTGACAAAGGCTTAATATCCATAATATATAAAGAACTCACACAACTCAACAAGAAAAAATTAAACAACCCAATCAAAAAATGGGCTGGAGACATGAACAGACATTTCTCCAAAGAAGATATGCGGATGGCCAATAGGCACATGAAAAGATGCTCATCATCGCTGATCATCAGGGAAATGCAAATCAAAACTACACTAAGATATCACCTTACACCCATTAGAATGACAAAAATAACTAAAACAAATAGTAACAAATGTTGGAGAGGTTGTGGAGAAAAAGGAACCCTCATACGCTGCTGGTGGGAATGCAAACTGGTGCAGCCACTATGGAGATTCCTCAAAAAATTAAAAATTATATATATACATTTTTAATATATAATTTGTGTGCGTGTAGCCCCCAAATGGTGTACTTAAAATTATTGTATTATTAACACTTTTGAAATGATATTCAACTAGATTTTTATATTTAGAAGAACTTCCTACATAGATAGGCATTTTCTGTATATTAATATAATTCAAATCATTAAATCATCTTTGTTTCATATGTGTCTCATGTTGCTGAGGACAGCATTATCTTCCTAAGTCCTATACATTTCAACACAGAAATAATCACAGCATAAAATGTCCAGCACAACAACATTTATACTACTAAAGTGGTAAAGATTTATCACGGAGACAACTGTTTTGAACACCCTTCTGCTAGGGTGGAAAAAGGAAGGTCAGTGAATTATTCGAATGGACAGATGGGTCATAATGTATTCCTTCAAAGTGATCTAATTTGCTCTCTGACGCGCTGTAAAAAGAAGTGAGTCAGAGTAGAGTGTCCTTGACTGACAGAAATGCAGCCTCTGGTGGAGGCGCTCCTCTATCTACCCTGCCCCAGGGGCTGGGCGAGGGGTGAGGTCTGCCTCTTTAGGTGCTGGGATCACACAGCCTAGGAATTACAAAGACCAGGAGCAACACCTTGACTCGCCTCAGGGAGTCTCTGGGAAACCAGCGCCACCTGTCAATGTCAGAGGAGCTCAATTCAACACCACACGTGCGGCTGAGAAAAATGAGCAGGTCTCTGCTGTCCTGGCCCACTCTTGTGAAGTCTTGAGACTTGGCTCCTTGGGCTCTATAGATGGCGATCCTTCTGGGCAATTTGGGGATGTCCTGACAGGTCTCCATCAAGGCCACAGTGGTGGATTGTATTAACGCTCAAATTGTTGGCTGCCCCTCCATGGGGTGCTGCTCCTGAAGGAGGATTTCACGTTCCCTCTCTGTTGCTATCAGGAGTGGCCATATGACTTGCTTTGTTGGTGAAGTGGGGACAGACACTTTAAGAACGAGCTTGTGTTTTGTCATGCTTCCTTGGCCTCTGCCACAGACTTAATGTTCCCCAGAGAGGTTGCTCTGTTAGCCTGGGTCCTGGGGTGAAGACAACATGGTGCAGAGCTGAGGCCAACCCACAGTGAACATATAATATGAATGAGAAATAGACTTTTGTTGTTGTAAGCTGCTGACATTTTGGGGTCATTTGTTATCACAGCATAACCTAGTGGACCTGACTGACATAAGGAAATCCTATCTCTTGTTGTCTCTAGTCACCTGCCCTGGGGCAGGAAACAGCTGTTATTTGGGCAAACACTCAGCTTGTAGGGCTCACCAGGTTCTATCACAATGAAGGCTGATGAAGGTAAAGCAGGAACTATCAGGTAAATGGAGAGTTGGCGACATGCAATGGAGAAACAATTTGAACTTGAATGTGGCCCAAGTGAGGGAGGGTATGCCGGTTGTTTCAGAGGCTGTGACTGGCTCATGCTGGTCATTTTGGGCTTCCCGGAGGATGTATGGGAAGGGGGCCCACCAGAGAACTCTTACAGCAGGACTATGCCCAAGACACAAAAACCACTGGCACATTTGGGCTATAAGTGCTGCCACAATATAACAATAACATCTGGAATTGGCACTCCAGAAGAACAAGCATTGGAAGCGGCAGGAAGGGGAAGCATTAATCACTGTCAAGAGCAGGGCGGACAGGCTAACTTAATGGGTGAGCTCAGTCCACTCAGGGCCTGATAAGTCCTATCACTCTCCCTTTCTGCAGTCACTTCTCCTCGGAGACATATAAATCATATCCAATGACCTAATAAAATAATAAGGTTTGTCTGAGTTTTGACAACAGAAAATAATAGAGGACCTCAAATTCAGAGCGAGAGAAATAGGAAGCATTTTAAAATTGCTTTCTCACCAGTATCGAGGAAGTCTTGAGATGAACAAAAAGTTATGCTCCATCCAGAAGTTGTCAATTTTCTGAAAACACCCACAAATCTATGACACTTTATAGAGCTACAGAAAAGAGTCAGGTTAACTGGGATGGTTTTTCTGCCGGACTTTGTCTCTGTTAGGTACCTGAACCCTCTCTTTCTGGCATGAAATTAATTTACTGGAGATTAAACTTTCTTTTTCTTTTGTATTGTTACACTGTCACGTGGCTGCATGTGGCAAGAGTAGACTTTTAAGCTGGGCTTGAGTTTGAATCCCAGCTCTGCTTTGTAGACTGATGACCTTGGCAAAGTTCTTGATTTTTCTGAGTCACTTTCTTCAATAGTGTTGTAGTGAGGAATTAAATGAAACTACCACATATTAGGGTATTTGGCACAGAGCCTGACAATTAAGAGCTCAATACTTGTTAGTTTCCTTCCTTCATCTTTTAGGAATGTTTATAGGTGAGAAAGCATTTATGCTGCCAGTGCAGGTTAGTCTTGGTATGTTGACTTACAAGGTACCTTTGGGCATCATTATAATGAAAAGAATAGGTGACTACCGAGTATACCGTTTGCTCTATTAGGTCAACTACACGGCCCGCCCAGCCCAGTGTTCTGCTCTAAATATCTGTATTAAATTTCCATGTGGCCGATTGCTGGATATAATGTTTCAATGACACCTTTTCTTATTCACTGGGAGCTGGTAGTTTGTGTCGCTAGTTAAATCTATTGAATTCAGTAAGTATTTATTCGAGTCACTATTAAAGGCGAGGCGCTGTGGTCATTTATCTGAGGCTGTCCTTGCTCCTGGTTTTTCATCTTCTCTTCCATTTAACAGAAGGAAAAATGTTGCGATTCCTGTTCTGCCTGTGTTTTCAATTCTATCCTTTCCAGACCCTCAGGGAACTTGCTTTGTCAATTATTTCTTCTCTTGTTTATTGTCAATCTCCTCCTTTCTGCCGGCTCCTTCTCTGCTGGGGCTGGAAAAAGAATAAACATCACCCAAAATACTCACAGGAGCACCCACACACAAGTAAGGCTCCTTTCTCAGAGAGCCTCAGACATACGTCAGCTCAGGGCCAACCAAGACAAAGAGAAGGCAGGGTGTTTGAGGCAATGATCAGGGTAATTAGTTGTATCTGATGAAGCTGGACCCCTGTTTTCTCCCCCATACTGAGCAGCTGGTAGCAAGCAAGCTGCTTGCCTCCAGATTAAAGTTGTAACCACCTCTTCTTAAATAAAGTGAATGAAATTCTTGGTGCTGGTCTAGCAGGAACTGTGAGTCTAGAGAAAGAATTGGAACTGTCTGGAACACTACAACAATTAAAGGAGGAAAGAGGAAAGGGAACAAGAGTCTTCAGCATGTCCTCCAGCATAAATCATAATAGAGTTCAGTAGGCTCTGACATAGGGGACACACAGCTGGATGCTAGTGATGTGGGATCAAGGCTGCCCTAGGGAGAGAAGCCCCAGGCGTTCTGGCCTACATGCTGATATGTATCACCCTCGGGGTAGTATAGGAGGTCCTGACCTGACTCACATCTAAAGTTATACGACCACAGATAACCAGACCCCACCTGCACTGATACCATTTTAATGACTTCTTTTTACATGACCTTTCCTTTGTCTAGTAAAAAATAACTCACATACCCACGCCTTATAAATTAAACCCTACCCTCAACACATTGCATTTCTTTGCTGCCCAGGGGTTCTGTCCCCTTGCTATTCTCTGAATAAAAGAGGACAACCACCACACCTTGAGAATCCAAGAAATCTTTCTTTTGACTCCTCGGCTTGCTGAGCCCACATCACTAGGACCAAAGCAGCACAGGGAACTCCCACTTGCAGTGAACTAGCCACCAGTACACTCTGCCATACTGGAAGCTGGACCACTCTTTCTACCAGAGGAGGCTGAGAGTTGCAGTGCTTGGAGTGATTTTTTTAAACAGACCCACTTGTCAGTCTCTTTTCAGACAAGCAAAGAAAATGATCGAGTAAGGGTCAAATGCTCTACTATTGTGCTGTTTGCGTTGTCTTATTAAAAATTCTGATATCTTGGGGCCGGCCCGGTAGTCCAGTGGTTAAGTGCGCACGTTCCTTTTTGGCGGCCTGGGGTCCGCTGGTTCGGATCCCGGGTGCGGACATGGCATTGCTCATCAAGCCATGCTGTGGTAGGCGTCCCACATATAAAGTAAAGGAAGATGGGCACGGTTATTAGCTCAGGGCCAGTCTTCCTCAGCAAAAAGAGGAGGATTGGCAGATGTTAGCTCAGGGCTGAACTTCCTTAAAAAAAAAAAAATTAAAAATTCTGATACCTTGTTTTCTATATATTTCAGTCCTATATATTTCAGGTTTAGGCTACTCAAGATAATACATATACCACACAGGCCATTCAAAATCATAAAAAATAGTTATAAAATTCATAAAATAACTCTCATCCTTTATTAAGGTAGTGTTGACGCTTCTAGAGCCTTTGTATTTCCATAGACATCTCAGAATCGGCTTGTTAATTACTACTCTTTAATATAACACTCTTGACCCACTGATCCATTTCCTGGAACTTGAGCTATAACACAAAAAGCAAAATGCAAATATAGCAAATGGAAACAACTTTCAAATAACGCAAATATGTGAATAATGTGCAAATAATGTGGAAAAATGCTAATGTCCACAAGTAGAACACAGGTAGAAGTTGTCACAACTGTAATCTGGAGGCAAATGGGCTTGAGGGGAGAGAAAAGAGGTCTTAACTTGTCCAGGTCCTTTGGAAACAGTCCTTTAACTAACGGAAATGTGCAGAGAATGTGAAAAGATGCTAATTGAGAAGAGCTTCATGCTGTTAACTTAATGTTAGCTGAGATGATCCTTTCACTACTTGCACTACTTTAAAAAGACAATGGTCATTAGATTGTGATGGGTTTTCTGTGAAAATCACTATTAATCTAATATTTCAAATTGGAGAAATGTATGTGACCAAAATGGTTTCATCACTTTTTCCTTTATAATTGTGAAACTACTGGTAGATCATTTGATGGACCCCTGGAGACCACCACTTATCAATGCACCACACTGTAAGAAACATCAAAAGTCAAGGTGGCAGTGTTAATGTCAGACAACGTGGAATTTAAGCCTGAGAAATGCCGTGCTGGAAGAATAGAGGCATATAATTTTCAACTCACTGGAGGACATAAAATAAAGAAAACATTATTTCAGAAGCATTTTCTCATGTCATAAAAATTTTTCAGAACCTCCCCTTTAATTGGCTGTTTAATATTCTATTGTGCAGTTGGACTAGCAAACTGAATTCAACAGCAGAGTAAAAGATTTCTACACCACAACAATGCAACGATAATTTATTATGAGGACTTTTATTAACACTATAAATCAAATCAATAGGGTCAGAAGAAAATACCATCAATGGATAGTGAAAAGGCACTTAATAAAATTCAACAGCAATTTCATGTGTTGCTATGTTATTTAATAGTTTTCTATAGCACAGAGATTTATATTTCCTTGAAAGTTTGAAAGAATTGACTGAAAAAAATCCTTCTGAAAGCCTTCTATTTTTAAAAATAATGATTTGATAACCTTTCATTTTTTGGTTACTGATGATTATCGATCTATTCAGATTTTGTTGACCTTCTTAAGTCAATTTTATTAAATTTATATTTTCATAGAAAATTGTCTATTTTTTAAGACTAAATTTTATAGGCAGGGAATTATAAATAGTTCTCTACCATCATTTATTCTCCTTTCTAGCTGTTACAATAGCTTCTTTTTCCTTCCTATTTTTATTTGTCATTTTCCATTTTTCTTGATTATATTTACCAGAAGTCTGTCTATTCTATTTTTTTCCATTGATAATTCTATTCAGTTATGAAACTTACACTTCAAAATTCATTAATTTCTGCTTATCTTTATTATTTTTCTTTCTGCTTTACTTAGAATTTTATTTATTTGATGATTGATTGCTGTTCCTCTCTTTTAACTTGAGTTGCATTATTTACTTCCATTTTTTATTTTAATGATAAAAATCAAGATTGTGCATTTGGCTTTCAGTGGAGTTATTAACTCATTCAACAGTTTTACTGAATGTCTACTGTGAGCCAGGCAATACTTCAAGGGCTGGGGATACAACAGTGAATAAAACAGACAGAAATCCTCGCTTCATGGAGCTTCCATTCTAGTGGGGCAGGTGGAAACTAAGTAGAAAATGCAGTAAATTATGTAGTATATGAGAAAGTGATAAAGTTTGGGGAAAAAATAAACAGAAAGGGTAGATAAGGAATTCTGGGGAGTAGAATTTGTAATTTCATTATTATGTCTTAAGAATTCTTAATTTAATACCTTAATTTTATTTTTGTCCAAATAGTATATATTTGCATTCTACTTTCCTCTTTTGCTAGTAGTTACTGAGAAGAATGCTTTAAATTTTATAATTGACTTTAAAGCCCTTATTCTTTCTTTCTAGTTTTGTTGAATTGTGGTTGAGGATGTGTCCTGCACAGGTTTTGTGCTGGCGTATTTATGGATGTTTTCTTTGTGGCTGTGTAAATTAGCCTTAGCAGCAAGTGCCAGAAAACCCAGTCAAGGGGCTGGAATGAGGAAGTGTCTGATTTGTGTCCCGGAACAGGTCCACAGAAGGAAGTCTAGGATCTCCACAGGAACAAGGCTCTTTTTCTTCTCCTGCTCCGCCAATATGGAGAGATGGTGCTGCGTCTTGGGCAAGCGTGTACAGTCCAGGCAGGAAGAAAAGCGGAAGGTGAAGAGGCAGCACTAGCGGATTTGTGCTGATGTGTCTTTGCTAGAACTGAACCACGTGGGCGCCCACCCCCAGCCACAAGAGAGCCTACAGACAGGTTCCTTTTCAGTTTTCCGGTCTCTATGGTAGACTACAAAGTTTACAATGATTGTTGGGTCAGCTAACCTAGTGAATCTAGCACACTGTCAATTTTCATATATGTATCAAACACACAAGGAACTATGTATTTTTTGCAGGGTTCCTTTTTTCCCTATATTTCAAATTCTTTATGCCTTTGTTTATTTTTTGCGTACATGATCTGTCAAAGGCTAAGAATGGTCCATAAAGTCTTCCAGACTATATGTCTTTGTTTCTGCTTTGATTTTTAATAATCATTACTTTCTATATTTTAAAACTATTTTATTTAGTGCTTAAAGGTCAATGATATGTTTTTTATTGTGGATTGATGACTTTTACACTATTCATTTCTTTTTCACTTGGATTCTATTTTATACAATTTATCCTGCTTTATTGTTTTTTGTGAAGAGATTCACCCTGAGCTAACATCTGTGCCAGTCTTCCTCTGCTTCATAGGTGGGATGCCTCCACAGCACAGCTGATGAGTGGAGTAGGTCCACACCTGGGATCCCAACCCATGAACCTGGGCTGCCGAAGTGGGGTGCGTGGAACTTCAACCACTCAGGACTGGTCCCTCTTCTGCTTCATTTTAACTGGGACGTGGCTGAAAAATCTTGGCCCATCCTTTTATTTTAAACTTTGTCATTTTGTTTTAGTGCATCCCTTATTTACATCATATTCTTCCTCATTTATTCACTCATTCAGGGATCTTATTCAGGGAAAAGCAGATCATCTATAAGGTTAAGAAATTTAAAGGAAAATAAATACAAGAATGAGTCCTCACAAGAAGAATAAAAATAGAATGTATAACT
Source organism: Equus asinus (assembly GCF_041296235.1). Classification (NCBI taxonomy): domain Eukaryota; kingdom Metazoa; phylum Chordata; class Mammalia; order Perissodactyla; family Equidae; genus Equus; species Equus asinus. The sequence goes on along the minus strand of NC_091811.1, from coordinate 47,621,820 downwards.
TTCACATCAGACAAAGAAAATTTTACCTACTGTGTAGAAGACAGAAAATCAGAAATAAAATAAAGTACAGTAAATAGAATACAAAATAAGATAGCATAAGTAAGTTCTAACACAGCACAAATCAAAATAAATAGAAATGGGTTGAAGTGATGAAAATTCAAATCCTCTCGGATTGAATTAAAAACCACCACTGCCAAGATCTAGCAACATTTGCTCCAGACTCATTTCTTGTAAAAGGAATTGGGGACTGTAGCAGACCCCCTAGACTGTGAAGGTAAGCTAAAAAAAGAGCTATGACACCTGCCAGAGCTAAAGCATTTACATAAAGTGGTCTACATGGGGTAGTAAGGGAGGATGATACCGTTGAGCAATTAGAATGTGGGCCAAGCCACTCTTGCAGAGACTCAGTCTGTGACATCTCTCAAATTATGTCAGGGCGGCAGCAGACTTGTGGTGCAATGGACTCTGTGATGTGCTGCCTAGATTCCCCTTCCATGAAGGACTTGTTTGCCCCAATTCCTTGGAGTTTTATTGGCAGACCTAAAATATAATTTTATGCCCAGCTAAACTATTGTTTGAGATGGAGTTTAAAATGCAGACATCATTCAGATATACAAAAAGAGTTTTCTTTCCACAAGCCCTCAATTAAAGAGCTTTTTACAAAGATTTACTCTAACAAAAAAAGAAAATATGATGCCTAACTGATAAATACACTTGTAAATTAATTAAATAATGCCTGTAAATGGGAGGGAGAAACTCAGTGTATAGTTAAAAGAGTTATAATTTTATTATGAAGAAAAAGATACTGAGATTTTCAAACTTTTAATAAATAACTTTATCAAATCAACTAAAGGAAAGAAACTGTGGAAAAGAAGCAAAGAAGCACGGTAAACATAAAACACAGAATAAGACAAATAATTCTAGAGGTCTCAGTAAGCAAAATAAGTATAAATGGATCAAATTCAGCTATTAAAATACAAATAAAAGGTTTTCTAAAATTAAGCTATTTACTGCTCATAGATACGCCCATAAAATGAAACCACAAAGTAAAACTAGGATCATAATCAGAACAGAACCTGTAATAAGATTTTAAAGTCAAACAAAAGAGAACTTATAAAATGCATTAATAGGGTTGAAGCAGACCTACACAATGATAAAAGAACAATCCACAAAGAAAGCATAATAATCATGAGCATGAATAGACTTGGTAACACAGCCTCAAACTACAAAAAGCAAAACCAAGTGAACCACAAAGAGAAATGGAAAAACCCACAATCATGGTTGAATGATTTTAAAAACCTTGATTAAAAACAGACAAAATAGACAAGAGTAAAAATTAGTAGGGATAAATAATATTTGATCTACTAAATTAAGAATTTGTCATACATAGACACGTATGCACACATACAAAACCTTTTGCCCAATTTAGAAAGAATATAAATTCTTTTCAAGCACAGATAGAACATCTATAAAAACTGAATATGTATTAGGTAACAGAGAGTGTTTCAACAAATTTCAAAGAATTTCTACCACACAGACCATGTTCTTTAACTATAATGTAATTAAACTAGAAAGCAATAACAAAATAATAGGTTTTTTTTTTAAGATTTTATTTTTCCCTTTTCTCCCCAAAGCCCTCTGGTACATAGTTGTATATTTTTAGTTGTGGGTCCTTCTAGTTGTGGCATGTGGGATGCCGCCTCAGCATGGCTTGATGAGCGGTGCCATATGCGTGCCCAGGATCCGAATCGGGGAAACCCTGGGCCGCCGAAGCGGAGCACGTGAACTTAACCACTGGGCCACGGGGCCAGCCCCCCAAAATAACAGCTTTAAGAAACTCCAACACTCCCAAATAATTCATGGGCTAAAGAGAAAAACCACACAAAAAAGGGTAAAAATATTTAAGATTGAACAAAAACCCACTACATTTCAAGATTTGTATTATGCAGCTATAATATTTAGGAGGAAATTTATGCTTTAATGTATTTACTTATAAACAATAAACATTATTTTCAATAAACGATTTCATGATTTAATTCAAGACACTGTGCAAATGAAACAGTAAACTTACACAAAAAATAGAAGTTAATAACAATAAGAGCAGAAATGAACAGAGAAAATAAGCCAAGAAAAATCACCAATAGTAATAATTAACAAACTCAAAAATTATTTTTTGAAAAGACAAAAAGTATACATCCCTAAGAAAACTGACCAAAAAAATAAAAGCAGCCACCAATAAACTGCAATAGGAACACAGAGACATAATTACAGGGTATAATCACAAACACTGTGTGTGTGTGTGTGTGTGTGTGTGTGTATAAATATATATATATACACACAAAGTATATATACAATTGTAGAGACTAACCAACATTTTTACCAATAATTTTAAAGACTTAAATAGACAATTTTCTAAAAAAAAAAAATATTAAAACAAACTCAGAAACAATAGAAAACTCAAATAAACGAATAACTGATGTGGATCAAGGCTACCCCAGGGAGAGAAGCCCAGGGCATCCTGGGCTACATGCCGATCTATATGACCAGATTCATATCTAAAGTTATACGACCACACAGTATCCAGACCCCTCCTGCACTGATACCATTTTAATGACCGTTTACATCATCTTTCCTTTGTCTGGGAAAAATAAGTCATGTAGCCACGCCTTATAAATTTAGCCCTAACCCTCAATACATTGCAGCTCTTCACTGCCCATGGGTCCTGTCCACATGCTATTCTCTGAATAAAGGAGCTCTACTACCAGATCTTGAGAGTCCAAGAAATCTTTCTTTTCACTCTTTGGCTAGCCGAGCTCGCATTAAATCACTAAATAAATTCTATCATTTTAACTGATTTACTCTTCTAAAAGAGCATGTTTCAGGTAACAAAAGATGAGTTGCATGAAAGTTTCAAGGAACAGGTAGATAAGCTTTTTCAGACAAGAGGAAAAAAAGGGAAAGACATTCAACTCACTGCATAAGCCTGGTATATCTGAGGTTTACTTACTATAAAAAAAGTCCTGTCAGGTGATAAAGAATCTTCTTAAATTCGATAAAGGGTATTTACTAAAATCTACTAGTAAAAACAAAGAGTTGGAAACAATCCGAATGTTCGTTGGTAGGGGAATGCATGAATAAACGGGGCTTATTCATACAGTGGGCCACTGTAAAGCAATTAAGTTGAGTTATCAACAAAGACAGATCTTGCAAACACGAGTGAAAAGGAGCAATATATTATTGTATGTATAATATAATATTGTATACGTTGTTGAGGGAGAAAGAAAGTTAAATTGCATTGGAGAGGGGAGCATATGGGCTTCACATTTACATGTCAAGGCAGGTAGAAAAGCAGTGGAAATGTTTTCACTTTTCAGAAGCTGTCATAGGGCCAGAATGTTGTGGGTCAGCATGTTGTGAGTGGCAGGGAATGTGCACCAGATGAGACAAGAGAAGAGCAGAGGCAGAGCCTATAGGGCCTAGAAGCCCACAGAAAACAGTTTGGATTTTATTCCAGGTGAAGTAGGGAGCCATGGAGGTTTCAAGCAGGAGAGTGACAAATGACTTACGTTTTTAAAAGATGAGCATGTGTTTTAGTCAGTTAGGGTTGCTATAACAAAGTACCACAGACTGGGTGGCTCAAACAACAGAAATTTATTTCTCACAGTTCTGGAGGCTGGAAAATCCAGGATCAAAGCCCCAGAAGATTGTGTGTCTGATGAGGGTCCACTTCCTGTTTTGCAGATGGCCATCTTCTCACTGCGTCCTCACAAGGCAGAGAGCAGAGTGAGGAGCTCTCTGGGGTGCCTTTTATAAAGGCACTAATCCCATTCATGAGGGTTCCACGCTCAGGACCTAACTACCTCCCAAAGGCCCTACCTCATAATACCATCACATGGGGGTTAGAATTTCAACATATGAATTTGGGGGAACATGAAAATTCCGTACATAACCTTCTCTCTCCTCTACACACCAAGATAAGTCAATAATGCCATTATTTTTACACCATCAAGATTTATAGCACTTATGTTCTATTCTGTAACTAGATATGTCACCAATGCTTTGTCTATAGATGATTTGAAAGTTGGAACCAATCAACACCATTTATAATATTACAATTATATAAATATATTTCATGGCAGATCGGGTCAGTCATCTGGTAAGCTTGGCTGTAAATTGGAATTTGCCCTCTGTGAGGTAGGACTGCAATTTTCTAGCACCTATGGAATATGTGGGTAATTCTATCTAATTCTGGATTTCAGTTTTGGAAAGCCCATTTTTGCCATGTACCCATGGTACATTTACCACAATGGTATCAGTAACAAAGCAGACCAAAATTCATGCTCTTGGCAGGCCTGCAGACGCCACGAGAGAAAGGAAGAGGAAAGGGCTGGCTTATGTTTGTCGTGTGTCTTATTCCAAACTCACCAATCAGATACATTCCCCCGCCTCTCTGGTACAGGAGTTAAGTGAGCGAGCAAAGAGAGGCCAGGAGTTGCTTTAGAAAAGCTCCCTCCACAGGGAAGGAAATATTGGGAGGGAGAAGTGCTGCTCCTTAGTATCATTCTCCTTTTTAAGGCTGCTTCCCGCACTTTCCTTCTCTCTCTCCAACCTTCTGGCTTGCTCTTACAGCTTGCCTTCCGCCTGGAGGAGACCAACCAGGTTCCGCTTTTCCTATCATTCCCAGATGGCTTTCATCTCATACCTGGTTGGGTCTCTCCTGACCCTATAATTTGTAATCTTGTGTATTTATCCTCCTCTGCTGTGGACTTCAGGACTGGTGGGAATGCATACAAGGGAAGTTGGAGGAGAGCGTATGTTGCAGTGCAAAATTATGGCCACAAGTAAACACTTAGAAAAGCACTTCATTACACTGTCTATTCCTACAGCAGACCTGTGACGTTATTAGCACCACTATTTTATAGACGCATAAACTGAATTTCAGAAAAGTTCAATGACTTGTCCTCAATCCCACAACTCAAAAGTGGAAGAATCCGAATTCTAAGCTGTTTTCTTACTCATCCACTATAACACAATGGCTCATTTAAAAAATCGTTTCTTTCTTTTTCAATGTTTCTTGATTTGCTAGCCTCCCTCTCTTTAGCCTGCAGATGAGAGAATAGAATGCCAGAGGAATTCTAGAGGACAGGCACACATAAGAATGGCTTTTCTTAGATGTTTGAGAGAATCTGTGTAGAAGTACCTTAACAGTTGTGTGCACACATTCTTTGTTTAGTAGATGCTATTATCTTCCCAATGCACAGTCCTTGATAATCCACATTTGACTGATTATCTCTTGAACTCCTACTTGTCACCGCTGGACAAGTGGGTTGAAGCGAGAAGCAGCAGTCCATTTTCTGAAGATTCTTTTTTAACTGGTAAATCTCTCTGGGAGGACAGACATTATTTCCACCACGCTTTGGGTAGAACAAATTGGTAAATAGTGCTTTTCTCAGTTAGAGGGCTTAGTGCTGCATTTTGCTCCATTTCCTGGTCATCCACATCCTCACCTGGACCCACCTCCTTTAACCTCAGTCTTGCCCAGTGCCAGCATTATCTTTTCAAACCATCAACTAATTTTTTTTTTTAAAGATTTTATTTTTTCCTTTTTCTCCCCAAAGCCCCCTGGTACAGAGTTGTATATTCTTCGTTGTGGGTCCTTCTAGTTGTGGCATGTGGGACGCTGCCTCAGCGTGGTTTGATGAGCAGTGCCATGTCCGCGCCCAGGATTCGAACCAACGAAACACTGGGCCGCCTGCAGCGGAGCGCGCGAACTTAACCGCTCGGCCACGGGGCCAGCCCCAAACCATCAACTAATTTTTAAGAAAAAGGTACCAAAAACCACTTCAAATGTACACCAAAATAGAACAGTAAAATAAATTCCTATATCCATCATTCAGAATCAACAATTATCAAAATTATATGATGCTGCAATATATATTGGTTTTTTTACTGCTGAAATATGTTAAAGAATACCCAGGCTTTATATAATTTCACCCCTACATACTTCAGTATGGACCGAGGTCAAGCTGTCAAACGTCATCAACACTCTTCTAAGAAGTAGGGACTTTATTCTCTAGGTTCATGATCTACCAGATTATTTCATAGACATCCCACAAATTTGGTGCTCAAATTTCTAACTCAACTGCACAAAATATAAATGAAATGAATCAATAGATTGTGTTCACCTCAACGTCTGGAAGAAAAAAATCTACATAATTTAAAAACTGGATCCATGAGTCAGATCCATTGCGTAATGGCTCAATTGGATGAAGAGGCAGGGAAATCCCGTTGGGATGGCTGCTTCTTCAGCTGACTGCTGCTCTGACCTCCTCCTTCCTCAGCCACGCCACCAGAATGACTGCCCACGGGAGCCCTACTCCCGCCTGCGCTGTTTCCACTCAGCTGTCCAGCAACAGGCTGCCTGCCACAATGAAGCCATTCTTTAAGACCAGCTATAGTCCCACCTGCTTGGTGAAGCCTTTCATAATTATGGTTCCCAGTTGGCTCTCTCTTCAGCACACAGTTCAGCCATTACTGTTTCACAAGTACATCTTGTCTTCTCAGATAGACTGAAAGAACATCAAGCCTAAGAACTGTGTTTAGCCTTCTATCATGTAACTTATGGTGCCCAATAATGATGGCAGAGCGGATGCTCAATAAACATTTATTAAGGAGCAAATGAAGCTCAATCCGAGCTTTCATTTGGGCTGAAGTTTTTAGTGTCAATTTTTCTGCTCAGAATCAAGTCATAAGAAGAGAGAGAGAGAAAAAACCCTACAGAGGCGTTTCCATCTAAGAATGTAGATAAAAAGCAGGTTTGGCTTTCATCTATCCACTTGTTCAACCTGCCCTACAAGTCCTCTTAAATCCTGCCCAATCTGTTTTGCTTGGGCAACCTACAAATGCTTTTTTCTTTTTCTTCCCTTGCACAAATGACTAGGGCAATTGTCTGTTGTTGGCACATATTGTGGTATGACCACATCTTTAAGAATCATGAAACCCTACGTAAGAAATCAGTCCCCAACAACCTTTGCTGGAATCAGCAGGCTCATTCCTGCGGCAGCACCATGGTGCCACCAAGTGGACAGTTTTTGAACAGTTCAACCCATCGTGAACTGGCAAATCATTTAGGAACTGGAGCATTTGTAGCAAGCTCCTTAAGCGAATTGCAGATTTTATACTCTGCCTTCTTATACCTTGGATGTTTGATAAATTCTAATAATTGCTTCCTTTACGTTTCTTGAAATTTTGTTCTCTTTAACTCCTACTGGTGATTTCTTTAAGAAAATTCCCAAGAGCATTTATGACATACGATAACACGGGTGCTTACCTTTTATTTCACTATATTTTGAGAAAAAATAAGTTCCTCATTATCTTTGGGTGAACTCTTAAAGGCTTAATTCTATTTCCTAGAGAGATCTACTTAAAGGGGAAGAAAGCTTGCTCATGCAGTATGCATGATGCCTGTGTGTAGTTTTGATGTTTGAGATTTTTTTGGAGTTAATCTCATAATCTAGTATTCACAACAGCAAACAAATGGTGCTGGAACAATTGGGCATCCACATACAAAAAAATGAACCTCAACTCTTATCATGTAGCATAGACCAAAATTAACTTGAAATGAGTGCGATTATCACAAACATCCCGAGCCTCAGCTGACTGCCCAACTTGAGAAAATCCTTGAAGAAAGAAGACAACTGTCATACACCTTTCTCTCTCCTACTGGCCTGAGGCTAAAGATATCTTATCTGCATTTTCCTCAGTAAAGGCCCCCCACAATGAATTTTTTTTCTTTAAAAAAAAGTATTTGATCAATTTAATATTTAATTTTTCTAAAAGTCTATCTTGGCTCTATATAATTTAGGTCAGTGTATATTTTTGTTCTATATGAGAGGATTGGAAACTTTTTGAATTTATATATCATAAATAACTCATAAAATGTAGGCGAGTGCACCGAACTAACAGCCAGGAGATCTGAGGTCTGATCCCAGCTCTGTTAGTAACGGCCAGCGCGGCCACATTCAAGACACTTCAGACTCGATCTCTTAGTTTCCACATTTGTTAGGTGGTTAGTGTCCTCCCTTTTCAGAGTTTGCATATTTATACGTTTTCTTTAATGGGCATGAGTTGTACTGTAATAAGGAAGTTGGGAGGATCTCTTAGGTTTTTCCCTGTCTTTTGTTGGATGTGTTCCATGATTGTGTGTATTTGCAAGTTAGGATCGTCACAATATGAACTCCTCATTTAAAGGCTGTCATTCTTTAGACTGATTCTGATGAATACTTATGGAAGATTTCTCAGAGCTATATATTTCTTTCAAATTTGCTAAATGCAAATTACAATAAATGTATTTCTATATTTTGGCCAAATTTCAAGTTTGTTTCAGCAAGAGTGTAAGCACTACATGCCCTAAACGTGCCATCTGAAAACACCTCTACGGTTTTCCATAAAGCAGGAGGAAGATTAGCCTCAGTGTACTGTGCCTTGGGCCACCACGCCAGGGAATTACTGAGGATCTATGAGTGGCAAGTTACTGTAAGGAGGCATCGAAATGTAGTGGAGAAGCATTGGACAAGCAAGCAGAAGCCTTGGGTTTCAGCCTGAATCTTAGATGGTGACCTCTAAGCACCTGATTATGGAGAAAATCGCTTCATGTGTCTGAGCCTCTGTTTCCTTATCTGCAAAATGGTGATAATAAAGCCTGCTGAACACATTTGGTTCAAGGTACATCCTGAAAACTCGGAAAGGTAACTATATCTGTCATTTAGTAGGAAGAACCTACGGAGGTTAGGAAGGTGGGGGATACAGTAGAAGGATCAAGGATGATTTAGAACCAGAAGCAAAACGCGATGCAGCCCTCTTGTGGTGCTGTCAGAACCATCAGCTCTTCCGTGTCCCCCTCTCCTTCTTGGGGGAATGAGGGGAACAAACATGACCAACCGTTCATGATCCATTTAGTGCAGATAAGAAGAAGGAAGAGTAGTTGGATGTCACAGTCTAAGGATCAACAGAACAATAGAAGAACGAGGGGAAGAAATAGGGCCGGAGAGGAGGGAGATGGAATTAACACTACACTATCACTTGTGGCAAGTCAGACACCCAGTGTATGCTACCCTTTTACGCACAGGGATGGCTTCTGGGTTCCCAGTGGTAGGAATAGAACCTTCAGTTGATGAATATAAAATAATCATTAAAAAAGTGAAACAACCAAAAAATGAGGAATGTTCTATTACAAAAAAAAAGAGAGGAGGATTCTATTCTTAAAAATTGTCAATATCATAAAAGACAAAGAAAGGGTGTGGAAACATTCCAGATTAAAGAATGCTAAAGAGACCTGACAGCTACTTGCAATAGCTGATCTAGGCTGAATCCCATACTCGGGGAGGTGAAACGATGCTGTAAAATATTATTGGGTCAATTGATGACATTGGGATAGGGATGACAAACGAGATAAAAGTACTATACCAATGCCACATTTACTAAAGTTGAAAGCTATACTATTGTTATGTAAGCAAATACCTGTATTCTTAGGAAATACTGAAATATTTAGGGGTGATGGGCTATAATGCATGTAACATCTCCAACTGGTTCAGGAAAGAAAATTCAGCGAGAGAGAGGGAGAGAGAAAAGAAAGAGGGAGCAAATGGGGTAAAACGTTACAAATAGATGATCTGGGTGAAAGGTATCAGGGTGTTCTTTGTTCTATTGTTATTTGGGCAACTTTTCTGTAAGTTTGAATTTATTTCCAAATAAAGATTTTAAAAGGAGAAAGAAATATTTTAAGGAGGACCTCTATTCATTAAACATTCTCATCACTATTTTTAGTTATTATAATAACATTTAACATCTGCTTGGCTTCTAACCACTTACAAAATACTTTAACATATTTTATTTTATTTAACATATTTTATTTTATTTAATCTTCATTAAGAAAGCTTCATTTTACAAATAAGGAAACTTATTTAACATATTTTATTTTATTTAATCTTCATGAAGAAAGCCTCATTTTACAAATAAGGAAACTGAGAATCAGAGACCTCTTGAGAGACATTGGCTAAATCATCTTTGTATTTTCCCAGGGAGGGAAGGAAAGAAGGAAGGCGGGGATAATGAACTGATTGGCCCCAAATCACAAACCTAGAGTTGTACAAGCAGGACTGAGACTCAGAGCTCAGAACCTTTTCACTGCTTTGCAGTTATCAAACACCATAAAACACACTCAAATCTTAGACCAGGATTAACCGTTATTTAATTCCTCTTTGATGCTTCACAAGTCACATAATCCTACAGTGCTGTAGGCTAACTTTTATGTATGCCATTTATCATCCTGTAGCTGAGGGAAATAACAGTTGAAAAAAATGTTAATCAAATCCTGGAAGAATGAGACTATCCTGTAGTAACCCCCAACATATTGCTTTCAGCAGTGCTGCTATTTAACCTAATAAGATAAAATTATTTTATATAGACATTTTGCTTACACACGAGAAGGAAAGAGATGTTATCAAGATATCTATACTGCTTATTTTGGTGGCAAACCTTACCCCGAACATGAAATTTTGTGTTTTGTTATTTCGAGCACTTCCAACATTTTTATTTTTCATTTTCAGCATTTAAAGCGAAAATCCTAGATAGCTAAAGGAGTTTATTCTCACAGGTGAAGAAGAGACATGTTACCACCAGCAGAAATGGATTCTGGGAATTGGTAATTAATCCTCTTTGTTTTAATTGGTGCCAAGTATTCTTGGTTTCTTTTTGAAGTTCAAGAAGTTACACTAATTAAAAGCAATAGAAGCACATAGATGAAGAAACACAGGAGTGTTAAGAACAAGAATGAAATCCTAGACTGCTAATGCTGGGAAGGATTACCTGGTGGAAGCGGACCTATAGGGGTGATGAAGAAAGTCTGGTATCAGTGGCAGCCGTGGGAATAGATTACAACCAGGTTTACTTTCATGCCTGGGCCTTTAGTCAGCCTGTATTGACATATCTCGTATTATGTGAATAATGAATCTAATTCTGGATACTCATGTGTAGGGAGATGTGATACAGTAGGGAGACGAAAAAGGTGTCACTCGGGGAGGACAGCTGGCCATCTGACAAAGCCTGAAAGGTGATTAGACAACTGATTGTTGCTTATTAATCAACCTTCAATGGGCCGTCCTTTGGGACAAAGAGACATGGCTTATGAGAGCATTCAGCTCTCCATCCCTTCTCTGATATGTTGTATTACCTTGTTCATCAGTAAATTAAAAATCAGATGTACTGTGATTCTTAATGCTTAACCAAAAGAAAATGTTTTAAGCAGTTATCCTCATACAGATTCCCATTTGCATAATTTATAGCAAGAGAACCTTCTTCTGTGAGTTATCCGTCCTCCGTGAGCGCTCAATTTTGTAGATGAGAACCTCATGCTAATATGAGCGGACAGGCCTATAGGCTTCATTTTAGGAAGAACAAACTTACTCCTCAGTTCTTTATTCAGTAGATTTTTGTTGAGCACTACTGTATGTCATGGATTGAAAGTTCAAAGATGAATAAGGCCGACTCCCTGCTTTTATAATTGGGGAAATGGATAATTAAACAGATGGTCACAAAAAAATGATATGCACTAAGATAGGATAGGGTGAGCACGAGGTTCTATGGAAGAATTTGTGATAGGCACCACTTAACCCACTCTATGACAGACACTTAACTTGTTTGTGAATCAAGGAAGGTTCTGGGGAAGAAGATAGCTAAGCAGAGCATTGAAGGACACATAAAGGTTAGGCAGAATAAGGGAACAGAAGGGAAGAAGGGAATTCCAGGCAGAGGGGCTAAAACATGCAAAGGTCAGGAGGCAAAAGAAAGCATGATTTGGGAGACTGCAAAAAGTTGGTATAGCTGGAGCTAAGGAAGGGTCAGATAATGAAGGTCCTCAAGAGAAATTCCAAGAAGTTTGGATTTTATACTGATGGTTTTAAGATAAAATTGAAGGGTTTTAAATAGACATAATATGGTTGAGTGTACAGAGAACGGATTGACATGCAGGTGAGTCTGGAGGCAAGGATTCTAGCTGGGAGGCTACTGTGACAGTGCGAGCTGGGGAAGCATGGTGGGCTGGAGGGCCACAGTGCAAATCGCCAACATGGCGCACCTTCCTACAGCTGTGTGGTGTGGATCGAAAGTTTGCTGAGAAAGAAGACATGGGGTGGAGGAATTTAGAACCCATCTGTGCTCTCTGCCCTTTTAAGAATTGTTAAATCATGTCATCTTCATTTTCAAAGAATCACACACTCAGAATAGTGTGGTCTAAATAATGTAATTTGATGGAAGAAAAAGTCGTGTTATTCAACACTGAAACACTGAGTACCAACAGATGGATGAAACAAGCTAGGGGCATTATCAGAGTTGTGAAATTTCACTAATAATTGTGATTATAACCTTTCATGGTCATTGTGAATTCTACATGGAGTATCTGCAAATATATACATTCAAAGTTTAGACATAAAAAATTGTTCCTTTATTAATTCTTAGTTTTAGAATCAAGAAGACTGTGCCATGTTCATTTTGGCAGATTCAGTGCCTCAAACAGGGATGGCCATATAGCAAGTGCTTAACAGGTGGTCGAAAGTCAAGAATTAAAAACACACTGACTAAAATTGATTTTCTAGGACCTTTGATGATTTTCATGAAAATTCTAAGAAATTTCTTTAATATCAAACAAATGTTAATTGGAAGTAAAATAAATAAATACCATGTTCATTTGGGATAACGTAGCTTCGGATGTGTTTAATAAAATTTACAAAAAAGCTGTGGGAATTGTGTGGGCATAACTGAGTGAGGAATTTGGTCTTTTGTAATTCTGAGCTATTTGAAATGAGAAGGGTTGAGTAGTTAAAAAAAATGGATGGGAGGAGCTGGGGGTTTAATGGCACCCCACAATTTTCTTCTCATGGCTGTGACTACAGAAAGAACATTTTCTAATTTCCTCGAATGCTCACAAAGATGATTCCAGACCAAGGACTGGGGGAGCCTTTGAAGGTAAGAGTTGGAAAAGCCTTATAGGGATATGTAGACCTCAATTATGTCCAAATTAAAACACAAACTATAACACATATATTAATTTATATAATGATAAACTATAATTTATATAGTTTTAGTTTTAAGAAAAATCATATTATATACCTTTTAAATGTTAGTACTCCATTTTTCCTGGTCCTTTTGAGTGATGCTTTTATAACATAAAACCTTTATTTTTGCAATAAAAACAAAACTTCACAGTGAGCGGAGTGCAAATTACACATCTATACCCTTAGACAACAACACAGTCATGAAATTATATTACACAAACCAAATTTATTACTAAATGCACGCTGGTATTTCTTTTGGCATTTATTTCTTTGTATTTTAGTCATGTAGACAAGGACAAATATTCTCATGGAGACTCCTTACTAGATATTTAATGGAGATCAATCGCTACTAACGATGTTCGCACTGCACCTTACACCCAGAACATTTGCCTTGAAGTCTGTTATTCCACAATGCCTTCTTTTTTTTTTTTTTTGCTGTTATAGGATGTAATTTTGTTTAGTTTTAAATTTAAGTTTCATTCATCTAAGGAGCTCTTTTCCATTTTGTTTTTCTGTTGCCCATACTATGCCTTAGTTTATTTAACAAGAGTTCTAAGTGAGGAAAATGGAGGATTTGGGTTTAAGAGGAGATCCTGGGCCTTGCATTTTCCTGTTGGTGGCAGCACTGCCTTTGCTTTCTGTGTCCAGTACAAGGAGGGCCTGAACGGGACGCAGTCACTCCCGAATGGAGCATTTAGGAGACCTCTGAGGACCAAATGTTTTCAATCAATGAGATGAACAAAAATGAAACTATCATATTTGTACAGTAAAGCAACCTCATTCTAAGAAAACCAAATAAATTAAATTTACAAAAACAAATTTTGATTTAGGGATGGTGTATTTACAAAAAACTGCAAAATCCTTCAAATAGTGAGATTTCTACTGAATTTAAATTTTGATACTGGCATTTAAAATTCTTACTTAGGCACACCACAGTAGAGTACACTGAGCCTTGTATGGTAATAGAAAGCTTTGCATTTTGTAGGCTTTTGCAGTTCTCAAAGCCTGTCATTGCGCCTCATCTCATTTGCATCCTCTCCCAACTGTGTGCAATGTCCCCAGCAGAGTGACACAGCCTGTAACTTCTAATCCAGCACCACTTTCACAAAACTCCATTCCTAAAGGGGGTTTTTCGCTTTGTTTGTTTTTTTTTCTTTGAAGGCATATGTCTATTGCAAATAACATATAATTGTTTGGGACACCAGTCCATATTAAAATATTGTATTTAGTGCAGAATATCGCAATATATCTTTTAAACTCTTAAATAATGGACATTTCGTATCACATTTAAAAATAACTTCCCTTTTATTTGAAAATGTTTTAAGCAAATCTATTATAGCTACATATGGTAAATTCAGGATAGATGCCAATCTTCTTAACAAGTTAATGAATATTTGATTGATATTTCAGCCTACATTCTGGAGTAATAATTTGACATTACTTCTCTCTATAATGAAAATTATTCACTCGTCAGTTTATGCCATGCCCAGTGATTTCTTTTGAGGAAATTATAAGCATACCTTTGATCCAATAGTTTAAAGAAATATGCATAATACATAAGCAGAATAAGTAGAATTCTCCCAGCCCTTGGGTCCTTTCAAGCTATCTGCTCGTCAGTCCGTCCACCTGTCCAGGCTTCTCCTTGCCTCCAGCATCCTATTTCACCTTGGCTACCCTGAGGTGCTGTCCCATTTTCCAAAACCACTCTCTTCTCCAGGCTCCACCACCGACGATCAAACTTCTATTTCAATCGAGACTTTGCTAGCTGGTTGTTTAAAGAGTAGCAATTAAACCAATTCATACCAATAGGTGCAGTAATCTTTATAAGGGTACATTTTAGAAGAATAAGTTTTTAAGCCAAAAAATGAAGCTATAATAACAGAATTCCACACCAGTAAAGATGTGTTTGAGCCAGGGATCTTCCAGGTACTTATTAAGTGGAAGTCTATTTCTCATTCTAATTCTATCTAGATCTTTTGAAAAATGAGAAAGCGTTTATTGGGCTAAAAGCTAACAATTTACTTATGAACTGGTGCCATGCTTGGTCAAGCTCTGCTTGTGTCTGACAGCCTTGTAAATGGTTAAGCTGCCATGTATTTTACTCAAGAGAATCTCAGTAATTTAATTTATCACCTTCCTTCTCTGATATGAATGAAGGAGGTGATTAATGTGGAATTTGCACCAGAGAGATATGAAGGGCGGTTTCTGTCTTCTGCCTGCTGCGTGGCCTTGGGCAAGTTACAGAACCTTTCCGAGCCGCAGCTTTTATATTAACCTCATGGTTTTGATGTGTGTGATTCCTGCACAGGGAAAATCATTAATATTCCCAAATACGTATATAACTTTAAAGCAATTTGGATCAGAGTCTCATTGTTGCTATTGTTGTTGTTTTTAGCTGGTCAAAATAATTCTAAAGTTAATATGGAAGAAAAAGTGCACAAATGTTGTCAAGAAATTTATGAGAAAACACCCAAATAGCAAAGGGGAACCAGATATTAAAACTTCCAATATGGCCTATTTTTATTTTACAATAAAAATAATACGAATATTGGCTCAAGAATGAACAAATTGATGAATGAAACAGAACAGAGAACACAGAAACCAATTCAAGTATTTTTTTTTTTTTTTGAGGAAGATATGCCCTGAGCTAACATCTGCCACCAATCCTCCTCTTTTTGCTGAGGAAGACTGGCTCTCAGCTAACATCTGTGCCCATCTTCCTCTACTTTATATGTGGGACGCCTACCACAGCATGGCTTGCTAAGTGGTGCCATGTCCACACCTGGGATCCAAACTAGCGAACCCCAGCCGCTGAAGCGGAACATGTGCACTTAACCGCTGAGCCACCAGGCCAGCCTCACAAGTATTCTTTAAAACAAGAATGTAGGATGTGGTGATACTTTCATTTCAATTTAGCGAGAAAAAGAATCACCTTACACACAGTGTTAAAGTAATGGAACATTCACCTGGAAGGAAGAAAAACAGAGTTGTAACTTACAACAAATACAAAGAGGATATTAGAGTATAATGAAGGAGACTGTTAATCTTGGGGTAGGGGTATTCGCGGGCAAGACAGAAAAATCCACAAATCATAAAAAAACATGAACAAATTTGAATACACAAAAACCTAAAATTTCTGAATGGGAAAAAACACCATTACAAAGTTGAAAACCAAATAACAGACTGAAAAAGAATATTTGCAGAACATATACATTATACACAATGACTCCTGTGAATGGTTCAAAGAGAAGAAACATATCACAAAAACAGGTACACGAGATGATCTAGCAATTGTCAGATGAGGGATACCAATAGCCAATAAACATTTGAAAAGATGCTGTACCTCAGAGGTGGTCAGGGACATGTATATTAAAGAAACAAAGAGATACTTTTCATGTGTCAGAGAGACAGAAATTTTAAAAAACTGATCAAATCTACTTTGGTAAAAATGTGGGAAAAATTGATACTTCTTGGGCACTGCTGGTGAATGTATGAACTGCTAAAACATTTTTGAAAGTCATCTGGTAATATTAAATTCAAATGTTTATATCTTTGACCTAGAAATGCCACTTCTAGGAATCTAACTTACATAAATAAAAGCACGAGTTGTGAGGAAAAAGCTGACTGAAATTGCATATTGCTGCATTTGAAAAGGGGATATACCAAAATCCCGCAAATGCTCTGAATATCCACCAATAGAACAAGTATTGAATAGATTATTTATTTATACTAGAGAATATTAGGCATTCACATAGGTCTATACTCATTGATTTAGAAAAATATCCATGATACATTGTGAAGTGAAAAAAGCAAGGAGCTAAACAATATGTATAATACAATTGAATTTTTATTAAAAGACTCTGTGTTTAAACATAAAACTATGTAATATGTGGTGTGAGTGTGTGTGTGTGTGTGTGTGTGTGTGTGTGTGTGTGTGTGTAGGCAGAGAAAGATTATGGAAGGATACATTCCAAAATGTTAGCAGAAAAATGGGATTGCATCAGGGGAGGAGACCATTAACTTTTTTTTTTTTTTTTTTTGGTCAGGAAGATTGGCCCTGAGCTAACATCTGCTGCCAATCCTCTTTTTGCTTGAGGAAGATTGTTGCTGAGCTAACATCTGTGCCAATGTTTCTCTATGTTTTGTATGTGGGATGCCGCCAGATACAGTGGTGTGTAGATCTGAACCCAGGATCTGAATCTGAGAACCCTGGGCTGCCAGAGCAGAGCGTGAGAACTTAACCACTATGCCACCTGGTCAGTCACGACCATTAACTTTTTCTACCTCCACACTGCTTGAATTATTACACAAAGCCTTCATTACGCTTGTGGGTTGAATTGCACCCATCTCCCATTTGTATGTCGACATCCTAGCCCCCAGTACCTCAGAATGTGACCTTACTTGGAATTAGTTGCAGATGTAATTAGTTAAGCTAAGATGAGATCATACTGGAATAAGTGTCCTTATAAAAAGGAGGAATTTAGACACAGAGACAGACATGTGTGGAAGGAAGACGAGGCGAGGAGACACAGGGAGAAGATGGCCATGTACGAGCCAAGGAGAGAGGCCTGGAACAGCTCCTTCCCTCCCAGCCCTCAGAAAGAGCCAACCACTGCTGTCAACACCTTGATCCCAGACTTCTAGCCTCCAGGATTGTCAGACAACAAATTCGTGTTACGCCACCCGATTTGCAGTACCTTGCTATGGCAGCCCTAACAAGTGAATACAATTACTATTGAAATTAGAAATCAATAAAGTAGTTTCAAAAAAGGTGAGGAATGAAAAGAGCTGTGTTTTGTAAGTTTATGCATTCAAAAAACATTTATGAAATATCTATAATGTGCTAGATTATTTTATTAATTTACTTAACCTTTACTTTTACTTAATCTTCCAGAGGTGCCATAGGACAAGAGTGTCCGCGTTTTACATAAGTTCAGTAGCTTTTGCAGTGTCGCACAGTGACTCAGTTGCGGGGTAGGAATCTGGCTGACTTGAGCCCCTGTGCTGTAGCCGCTTTTCTGTGCTGAATCCAGTGCGAGAGCTTGATCTCTTCACTGTCCATTTTGAATCTTTAGTGAACATTCAGGAGAAAGTTAGTTCCTCCCTACCCCCGCCCCCATGGCTATAATGTCAACACGAGGCACAGAATAAAAATGCCAGAAGCACATCGCCCATCACATATGACACCAAAGTGGAATGATTTTATGGAATCTCCTTTTATTTTTTCACTTGGAAGGGAAAGACAGTGAACAATGGTTATAGCCTTTTCTTGGTTGTTCTCAACATTTCATGTTCATTTTTATCTTGCCAGTTGTCTAAGCTGGAGAGCTAAAAGATAGGAAGATGGAAGAAAGGAATAGTTCTGAAGTCATATGACTTAATCATAGGTGGTTTGGCTCCAGGAAATACATCAGAGTTTTATCAAGGATGAGTCAAACAGAAAATACCCATGACCTTGTGATACAGACGTTATACTTTCCAAATCTTCTAGTGTAGGGCAGAAGGTTTCTTTGTTGCTCTAATTACTTGGAAAGGGCATTCTGATTACCTTCTCTATTCTAGTGATGACAAGCATATTGGATGTTTATTATTTTATGCTATCATTTATGGCTAAACTCTTATTCATCCTTAACTTCCAGCTCAATTACCACTTTTTATTATACTGTGTCAGGTCAATTTGTTACACCTCCTCTTTGCACCAGTAACACATTTTTACATACAGAATATATAATGTATTCTTAGCAGCATGTATTCTCTTGTATTATATATGTATCAGAATCTCTCGCTAAATTGTAAATGTTAGGGTTTGAGACCTATGTTCTCAATGTTCATTAGCATCTCAGGACCTGGCATATAATAAGTGACTAAGAGAGCAGAGAGAATTACAGGTACAGGGTGGGTTAGGAATGGGATGGCAGAAAAGCACCTTCCTCATCTGAACCCGAGACCACCTCATCATTCATCTTTGATACATGTACCACACCTCCAGTTGGCATGCTCACAACTCTGTGGTTTGCGGGCCATTCCCTCCTCCAAATGTACTCTCTTCTTCCCATCCTTCTTCTGTCTCCTCTCCCCTTGGCAAAATACAGTTCGTAGCAGTAGTAGAAGTACCATTATTAGTAGACGTAATAGCTAACATTTATAGAGCATTTATCGTGTCAGTATAATTCACATAAGTGTAGCTACGTGTATTTACATACACCAAATAATTTAGTCCTTAAAACAAATCTCTTAGATGTGTAGTATTATTAGCCCCACTTAATAGATGATAAAACTAAAGTACAAAGAGATTAATTTGCCCGAGCTCACATAGCTCATAACTGGTAGAGCCATAATTCAACCCAGGCAATCTGGTTCCAGAGCCTGTGTTCTAAATCACTATGTCTTCTTAACCAAGGAAATCAAACCTGTAATTGATAGTGTGGTAGAAAAAGGGAATAATTAAAAGATTATAGATATATATAGTATCTATATTTAATTATTTTAAATTAAAACATATAAATGTCACATTTAGTTGTCAAACTTTAGCGTAGGGCCAAGGCTTTTTCTTTGAGATAGTGTCTGCTGATTGAAGTTTCTTATAGTTCATCTTGCATTATCTTTGTCCTTTTTGCATTATTCTACAATCTCTAGTTTTGATTTCATTAAAGAGGAAGAGAAACTTAAGGGCACTTGCAAAGTAATCTGCGTGCAAAATTTATCTAGATGTTTACAATTTTCTTCCAGTTATTTGTAAGTGTCTTACTCACACCTAATGCAACAAAAATTTCAATTTTTTAATAGTGACTAATTTATGGAGCCTTTCCAAAGCATTCATTTTTACAGATCAACAATTCTCTTCCTTTTCATGCTGAAAGAATTGGTTTACATAATATTTAATTTGACTGAGTAATTACAGTAAGTACAATGGGCATAAACACTGGGGAATCAATGCTTCTGACCCTTTAAAAAATTTACTATTTATTTATAGTTTTATTAAAATTTTTTATTGAACATTGGTTTATAACATTATATAAATTACAGCTGTACATCATTATATTTTGATTTCTGTGTAGACTAAGTCATGTTCACCACCCAAAGTCTAACTGCCATCCATTGCCATATACATGTGTCTTTTTACCCCTCCCCCATTCCCTTCTGGTAACCATCGATCTATTCTCTATGTCTATGCATTTGTTTGCTGTTGTTGTTTTATCTTCCACTATCTATGTCTATGCATTTGTTTGCTGTTGTTGTTTTATCTTCCACTATGAGTGAAATCACATGGTATTTGGCTGTCTTCATCTGACTTATTTTGCTTAGCATAACGGCCTCAAGATCCATCTACGTTGTAGCAAATGGAAAGACTTCATCTTTTTCATGGCCTAGTAGTATTCCTCTGTATATATTATACCATATTTACCCATTCATCTGTTGATGGGCACTTAGGTTGTTTCTAAGTCTTGGCTATTGTGAATAATGCAGTAATGAATATAAGGGTGCATATATCTTTTTGAATTAGTGTTTTTCTGTTCTTTGGATAAACACTCAGAAGTGGAATAGCTGGATCATATGGTAGATCTATTCTTAAGTTTTTGAGGAACCTCCATACTGTTTTCCATAGTGGGTGCACCAGTTTGCAGTCCCGCCAGCAGTGTACGAGGGTTCTCTTCTCTCCACATCCTCTCCAACACTTGTTATTTCTTGTCTTCTTCATAATAGCCCTTCTGGCTGGTGCGAGGTGATGTCTCATTGTACTTTTGAGTTGCATTTCCCTAATAATTACAGATGTTGAACATCTTTTCATGCACCTGTTCACCATCTGTATATCTGACTCTTGATAAGCACACAAGTCATCAGGTGAGAGGGGAAGCCTGGGCACTCCAGAAGGCAGTTACTATAACTAGCAACCAGTAGCCGTGGTTATCAGGCAGTATGTTTACAGGGGGATGGGAGTGTGGTCAATCTGCTGTTAACTGGAGTTGATTCAGCAAGTGCTAATGCATTTTGTGCCCTCTGAGGCCTCACTCAGCAATCCCCTCCACAGCAAGCCTTCTCTGGCTATCTCCCCACCTGACGCAGAGGTAATTTCTTCCTCTTCTATGACTCTACTGTATATTGTCTATGTTTCTATTATGTACTTATAATTTTGAAATGTAGGGGTTTTTCAATTTTTTATTGTGATAAAATACACATAGCACAAATTTACCATTTTAATCATTTTTAAGTGTACAGTTCAGTGGCCTTAAATACATTCACGTTATTGTGCAATCATCACCATCCATCTCTGGAACTCTTCATCTTGCAAAACTGAAACTCTGTAGCCATTAAACAATAACTCTCCATTTCTGCTTCCCCTAGCCCCTGGCAACCACCACGCTATTTGTTTCTATATGATTTTCACTATTCTCGGTACCTCATATTTCACTTAGCATAATGTCCTCACGTTCTTCCATGTTATAGCATGTAGCAGAATGTCCTTCCTTTTTGAGGCTGAGTAATATTTCATTGTATGTATATAACACAGTTTGCTTATCCATTCATCTGTCCAGGGACATTTGGTTGCTTCTACATTTTAGATGTTGTGAATAATGCTGCTATGAACATGGATGTACAACTATCTCTTTGAGATCCTTCTTTCAATTCTTTTGGGTATTAAATGTAGTGTTTTTTTAATTAAAGGTAGCTCTTCTCCACTAGAATGGGAATTAAATTTTACATCTTTAGTGGAGAGCACATTTCCTGACACACAGCAATTTAATAAAGGCTTGTTAAATAAAACATACTCCACAGATAACTGGAGGTTTTATCAAAGAAAGACCAGCGCTATGATTACTAATTGTATGCATCTGTACTCTGAGAATTACTCAAACCTGAAGTGAAGCTGCTTTGTGAACTTTACATAATTTTTGTCCTAAAACACTTTAATTCTATGACGATTTCCTTTCCTCCTCTCTTTTTCCATAGGTAATTGTACACAGAACTGTAGAAAAACAACCTCAAACTATGAGGTTGATTTCATTTTTTTAACTGCAGATTCCTATATTTAAATTCCAGGTGGCAGAATTTTCCTAGGAAATCACAAATCACTATTAATTCTTGATGTCTCTTTATAAAGGAGTTTAAGTCTTCAGAATAAAACATGAAACCTCATATTTTCACTTGGCGTCTGACGCAGACGTTTTGGATAGCTACTGAATGTTTACAGCAGCTAACTGATCTTGCTGCC
Source organism: Equus asinus (assembly GCF_041296235.1). Lineage (NCBI taxonomy): Eukaryota > Metazoa > Chordata > Mammalia > Perissodactyla > Equidae > Equus > Equus asinus. The sequence goes on along the minus strand of NC_091811.1, from coordinate 47,599,500 downwards.
ATTAAAAGATTCAATTTCCAACAGCTTAAAAGATTGTAAGAAACTGCTGAAGGGAGAGCATACATTTAAAGTTTTTAAAAAAAGAAAAAAAGAAATGCTTTGAAGCCACTGGCATAGGCACACCACAAACAATTTAGTGAAGAAACATTTCAATGGGGAAAAGGAACCAAATTTTGATGAGGTTGATCACAGTTGGGGCTGTTTCAGCTAGTGACGTCTATGTCATTAACAACCCGCTTAACGGGATGAGTCCCACAGTTTTTTCTCCTTCATGGCGATTATAAGGAAACTATATATTTTTGGCTTCAGTCATGATACATTAACTTAATTTTTACAATGACTTCCTTTAGGTACTTTTTTTTTTTTTTTTACAAGGGACGGTTTGAGAGAAAGGGAATGAAAAAGGATAAGATAAAAAAAAATTCAAAAAAGCCCAGGAAATAACATAGCCTTGTATTTATGAGAATTATTCCCTAAGAAAACCATTTTTTGGTGTGCATTTAGATTGTAGTTGTTGTGACAATTATTTTTCCATTTTAGTTTTACTGGGATAGGACAATATCTGTATCTTTGTAACTTGACATTTTATTATTTAGTAAAGGATATTACCAAATAAACACATTTGTAAGGGGGAGGGTCTGGTTTTGGTAAGGTGTGTATGACCTCAGTCAGGGAAACAAACTGAGGGGACCCTGGAGGTGACCAAGGCCTTCAGGGGCTCCCTCAGGTTCTCACTACAGAACACCCAAGAGGACAGTCTGCAAAGAGTCGTAATTTCTCTGCTCTCAAACTCAAATCCTATCAGAAGATTCCCTTAGCTTTCATTGTAAATATGCAAATCTGGAGAACAGTTGTATTTTATGGTCTTTGTCAAAAATATCCCTGAGCAACAGCAAATAGGGTAATTTTCCTGGATTCCTTGTGTTACCTTCTTTCTAGCCAATGCTCCCATTCCCGCCCCCTAAACACCTGCACACACTGCCCAACAGTGACCGGAGAGGAAAGAGGAAAGGAGCATTTGTTTACAGAGCTTACATTCTAGTTGGGAGACAGGCAATAATAAATTAATACATGACACATGTCAGGTAGGAGGAAGTACTCTGAAGAAAATTAGATCTGGAATAGGGTCTAGAGGATGGTAAAGGCACATGGGTGTATAAATGGGCATTCAGGTGTGCATGCAGGCGTGTGTGTGTGCATGTGTGTGCATGTGTGTATTTGTGTGTTGGGAGTGTCTAATAAGGTGATATTTGAATCAAAACTGAAAGAATTAGAGGAGCGAGCTTTGTAATACCAACTTTAGGTTCGGGCAAGAGGGCAGTTTCCCTCTTGGGTTCTGCTCATTAGAGGGACTCACATATCACAACACACAAAAACAAATTTATTAAAGAATACATGGAAGCTTCAGTCACCCGGGGTCTGGAACTCAGTGCTGCCACAGCATAACTAATGACCCTAAACACCGCTTCTTGTGAGTACAATGGCTCAGCCCCCAGGGAAACTTCTGTCAAAAACTCTTGTGCTGTGATCTCAAAACAAAAGGCCTAATGCTGTGAGGGTGGGTAAGCTGTGCTGCTCTTGGTGTTGGAGAGGATACGAGTAAGAGAGGTGCCAAGATAAGAGAGATATTAATTGAATTGTCAAATTCCTCCAACCAGAAAGGAATAGATTCTTGCATAATGAAAAATTATTTCCCATTAGTGCTAAATGTCCATTTACTTCCTTCTCCTCCTGTTTTGATTTCTGGTTTTGGAGATACAAATTAATTTTATTTTTCACACTGACAATTAGATGGACATGGAACACTAAAATTGTGGATCATTTTATATGTATAAAAATATTTAGTACAATTTAAGTAAATTTTCCAAAAAGAAAATTTCATCTTTGTTTAAACAATTATGTTAACATTTTGATATTCATTAGTTATATTTATATTTTATCTTTTAATTTTAAAACCTAATTTTGAAATCTTTACTATAACTTCTTTGAAAAACTGAAAAATAATTTTAATTTTTTTACTTTAATTTTTACTTTAATTTTTAACTTTTTCATTAGAATATATTCAAATCGTATGCATTTTAAATACAATTTCATTTTATTTTTAATCCTTTAGATCAATATTGTCAACAAAAGACATTATGTAAAAATCTTGATTATAAAAATTGTGATTTTGCTGAAATGAGAGTAAGAAAAACGTTTAATGGATTAAGACACAAAATAACTTATGAATTATGTATTTTACTACTCATTTAGGCATTGCTGTTCCATCAACGAAACATCCAGACACACAAAAAAATTAAGTTTAATAATCTTTGATATTTTGTCAACTATATCATATAATAACCGTAGCTTTACAATTAGAAAAAATTGTGACCACGAGAGTCTATTTGTCAAGGCAAGAGGATAGAGTACACTTTATTTGGGAGTTTGTTGTCTTGCTTTATCATCTGAAACATAAGATATAGAGTCTCTATTTTCACTTTTCCCTGGGCCCTTGAAATGTGAGGTTCAGGTCTAGAACTCTGCTAAGATCTGAGGAAAGAACATTCTGGGCTAAGGGAAGAGCAGGCGCAAAGGCCTTAATGTGAAAACAAGAGTGGCATCTTTGAGGATCAGCAACAAAACCAGTTTCAGCTGGAATGAGTGAGCAAAAGGTGGAGCAGGGGAAACAAGAGAGAGGTAGGCAGGGACCAAATAATCTGGGTGCACCATTGTAAGAAATTTGGACTTTAGTTTAAGCCTGATAGGAAGCCTTTTGAGAACACACGGCCATTCCAAAATTTTTTTTAAAAAAATTTTTAATCACTCAGACTACTGTGGAGGAGCGGTACTGGAAACAGGAGGAGAGCCAGTGGTCTATTACAATAGCTCAGACAAACAATGATGCTGGCTTGAACTAGGAGATAGTGGGCGAGGTGGTGATAGGTCACTAGCATTGGGATTTATTTTGAAATTAGAGTCAACAGGATTTGCTGATGAGCTGACTGTGGAATGTGAAGGCAAGAGGGAAGTCATGGTTCTCTCAAAGGTTAGTGAGTTGCTAAGATGGGAAGATGGGAGAAACTAGGTTTGGAGAAGAAAATCAAGAATATTTTCTTACAATAAATTTGAAACAGACAACCGAATTTCGATGTCTAGCGGGCAGCTGCACATCTGAGTTTAGAGCTCAAGAGAGAAGTCAGGCATGCTGGACAATCAGCACTGGGACTCAAGAGCTGAAGATACAATTTAAAGTCTTGGAATGGATGCAATTGTCTAGGGAATGGATACAGATAGAGATGAAGATGGAGTCTTTCAAAATTTAAAAGTTGGGAAGAGGAGGAGGAGTCTCCATTACATGTTACCCTCTGCAGGAAGCCTTCTCCGACCACTGAAGCTAAGTTTTACCCCTCCTAGTTGACCCCAAACACTCTGAATTACTGACACCCATTAGTAACTCTTATGACATTGTATTGCAATCCCCTATTGCTCATCAACCTCCAAATTGTGAGCTTTTAGCAGAGAGAATTCTTGTCTTGTGTGCTCTTGATCCCAGCACCTTGTGTAGTGTCTAGCGCCTATTAGTGCTCAATAAATATTTATTAAATAAACGAATTGTTTTAACATTTGTAAGAAAATTTGGGGATATTTAATAATTTTTATAATTAAAGGCATCAAAAAAGTATTCTTTTTTAAAAAGCCCCTAATTTTATTATTTTCTAATAACATAGTAATTTTTCCAATTAAAGCATCTCTTATTTTACTTTAGATAAATATATTTATCTAAATATATTTAGATAAGCAAAGTATTCAAAAAACTCATCATCTCAGGTATCGATGTTCATGATAGGAAGACTCAATATTGTCAAGATGTCACTTTTTCCCAACTTGATCTATTGATTCAATGCAATCCCAATCAAAATCTCAGCAAGTTATTTTGTAGATATTAACAAACTGATTCTAAAGTTTATGTGGAGAGGCAAAAGAACCAGAATAGACAACACAATATTGAAGGAGAAGAACACAGTTGGAGGACTGATGCTACCTCACTTCAAGACTTACTACTTGATCCCCAAAAGCTACAGTAATCAAGACAATGTGGTATTGGCAAAAGAATGGACAAACAGATCAATGGAACATAATGAGAGCCCAGAAATAGATCCACATACATACAGTCAACTGATATTTGATGAGGAGCAAAGGCAATATAATGGAGAAAAAATAGTCTTTTCAAGAAATGTGCTAAAACAACTGGATATTCACATGCAAAAATATGAATCTAGACACAGATCTTACAACCTTCACAAAAATTAACTCAAAATGGATCATATAATAAAATGCAAAGTGCAAAACTATAAAACTCCTGGAGGATAACAGAGGGGAAAATTTAGATGGCCTTGAGCAAGATGATGACTTTTTAGAAACAACACCGAAGTCATGATCCATGAAAGAAATAATTGATAAGCTGGACTGTATTAAAATTAAAAATTTCTGCTCTGTGAAAAATACTGTCAAGAGAATGAAGTCAAGCCACAGACTGGTAGAAAAAGTTTGTAAAAGATATATCAGATAAAGGACTGTTATCCAAAATATACAAAGAACTCTTAAAACTCAACAATAAGAAAGGAAACAATCCAATTAAAAAATAGGCAGAAGACCTAAATAGACACCTCACCAAAGATGATACATAGATGGCAAATAAGCATATGAGAAGATGCCCAACATCATATGTCATTAGACAAATGCAAATTAAAACTATAATGTAGTACCACTACACACCTATTAGAATGGTGAAAAGCCAAAACACTGACAACACCAAATGCTGGTGAGGATGTAGAGCAACAGGAACTCTCATTCGTTGCTGGTGGAAATGCAAAATGTCACAGCCACTTCACGAGACAGTTTGGCAGTTTCATATAAAACTAGATATACTCTTACAATATGATACAATGATTGCATTCTCTGGTATTTATCCAAATTTATACTCACACAGAAGCCTGCCCATGGATGTTTATAGGAGCTTTATTCATAATCGCCAAAGCCTGGACGTAGCCAAGATGTTCTACAGTAGTTGACTGGATAAACTGTGGTACATCCAGATAATGGAATATTAGTCAGTCCTAAACAGGAATGAGCTATCAAGTCATGAAAAGACACGGAAGAAACTTAAATGTGTATTACTAAGTGAAAGAAGCCAACCTGAAAAGGCTACATACTGTATGATTGAACTATGTAACATCCTGGAAAAAGCAAACTGTGGAGACAGTAAAAAGATCAGTGGTTTCCAGGGGTTAACGGGGAAGGAGAGATGAATAGGCAGAACACAGAGGATTTTAGGGGTAGTGAAATATCTGTATGATACTATAATGGTGGATACAACATCATTATACATACACTTGTTAAAACCCATAGAATGTACACCACCAAGAGTGAACCTTAATGTAAACTATGGACTTTGGGTGTTAAGGATGTGTCAATGTAGGTTCATCGATTGTAACAAGTGTACCACTCTGGTGTGGGATGTTGACAGTAAGGGGTGTTGTGTGTCGGGGGGAAGAAGAGAATATACGGGAACTCTGTACTTTCTACTTACTTTTGCTGTGTACCTAGAACTCCTTTAAAAGATAAGGTTTATTTAAAAAAAATCATTTTGGGTATCAGTGTCCCTCACTTCCTAATGTTCAGTGTCTTGAAAATCATCCCTTCAAATCTATGTATGTATACCTACAGATATGGTGGGAGGGTGAATCTAGTCCCTGGTACTCCATCTTGGCTGGAAGTGGAAGTACCTCTTTCCTAACATCTGTGTTGGTCTTACTTCTAAAATTCTATCAGAAGAAATGAATTACACACTTATTTTTAAAAACTACACCTTGGTATGTTTAAGCCAGGGAGGATAAATATAAATTCCTTTAAGAATGCTAATTTTAGGGAAACATGTAGAAACAGTACACTAATAGGCATCTCTAGGCGTTATGCCCAATTTCGTACGAGGCAGTCTTCAGTATCACCCCACTCTCTCAGGTGGTGCATTCCGTGGCCTCCTCGTGCATTCCTTGGGGCCTCGAGAATCTCCAGAATTCCTTTCACATCCTACTTTACTCAGGTCTGTACTCTTTTTTGGTTCAGACAATCTACTCTAGACTGTGTCCTGCTCTTGGCTAATACATACTGGAGAGAGAATGGATATTGTTTGGTAAACGCATTGTGCCTGCATTTTAGTGGGCCTTCTATAAAGGATGTTCCAAAGCACAGCAACCACTCCAGTGATAGAAATTCTAGGTACTCTGGCAGGCTAGTGGAAGTGATATTTTTAGGCAGGTCAGAGTTTTGATGTTCCTGTATCATGCACATTTGGCTGGCTCCTAGTGTCCATTCTTTAGGGTCAACCTCATCGATAGACGCTTTTGGGTTTTTAAAAAAATTAATAACAATTAACTGGTTTCAACTTCTAAATTTCTCCACATTTCCTTTAAAAATAGCAACAGGTAAAAGCAAGTGATTATGGGGGCCAGCCTGGAGATGGAGCAGTTAAGTTCAGCGCACTCTGCTTCAGTGGGCTGGGTTCTCGGGTTCAGATCCTGGGCATGGATGTACACCATTTGTCAAGCCATGCTGTGGTGGTGACCCACATACAAAATAGAGGAGGATGGGCACAGATGTTATCTCAGGGCCACTCTTCCTCAAGCAAAAAGAGGAGGATTGGCAACAGGTGTTAGCTCAGGGCCAATATTCCTCAACAACAACAACAACAACAACAAAAGTAAATGATTATGTCATTCTTTCCATCCCCATTAGTCAAAGAGAATAGTCAAAGAGAAATGATGGCAGTTAACCATGGAACTTAAAGAGTCCAGGAGCATTTTTTCGTTTGTAAATGTCCTTGCTTTATGTACTTGAACACTGAAACTAGTTATCTGAAACCCATGAGGTTTTTCATCTATTTGAACCTTTTCTAATTTTAAAAATATGAAAGTGACATTCAAGTAACGCCTGAAAATTAGTGGAAGGGGCAGACTACTGGAAATCAAAACAATAAGGAAAAGTGAAATGGAGAGTCAGCAGTGAATAATCTGCTGAAAATTCATGATAGCATATCTTGAATGTCGCTAATTTGTTCACTAATTTGATAATACATTGTCTGAGCTTCCTGAATAAATGCAACTTTCCATTTTTGTGATAATCAAGTCATGGAAAAAAGAGGAGTTAGTCAGGAATGAATAACATTTCTTATATATAGCAATCAGGTTTGAGGTGTGTAGACAATACTGCAGCTTTGTCTTTGGTGTTGGGAATAGAAACATAAAACAAGTAGGGAGAGAGTCCTCGTCCTCAAATAATTTATAACCTACTTGAGTCAATTCCAAAGAAAAGTATCTAACCCAGCAGAAAATAAAAACATCGAAGCTGTACAAGCACACAACTATTTTTACTGGCTCACGCCCTCAGATCTTCCCATCCTTACCCAGAGGAGAGGATGACGATGCTTTTAACGTTAACTTACGAACAACACCTCAGAATGCAATGCTTTCAGATCCCAAGACTGAGGCTTTCATTGTGTCACTTGAACTGAAGTTCACTGTAATAAGAGACTAGGCTCACTGTGATGAGCCAACAATGACACGGATGAAGGAGTCTGGCAAAAGAGTCCTATATTTACACAAGTGGTTCTGCTTCATGACATCAGTGTGGTTATGTTTTACTCATTTCAAAGCAAGGGATGCTATGCTAAAGAAACCAGACCATTAGAGGAGAAAAATCTTTGTTTCATTTAAGAAATACATTTAAGTATATGAACAATATAATCCACGTGAAGAGTACAATGCATTTCCATTATATGAGTATTAGATGCTGATAGTATCCTGATTATTTCTAAGGGCAAGAGATTTTCATATCTAAAAATAACTGTAGGCAGTCACTGTAGTTGCATAACTTTCCATTCTAATTTATTATTTGCTGTTGGAAGGCAAATTTATCTATTGTAACCTAAAGATGTGTTACAGGGTTATTTCATACATGGCAGATTTTCAAAGTCCTGCCATGATGACACTGATATAGTGCCACTACTCTGTTATAAGCTTTGTATATTATTTAAGTGTAACAAATACTTCATTCATTGCTTGCCCGAAACTTGCATTTGGTGACATTCTGGCTGCTGTGTTAATATCAGGTCTATTAAGCTGGACCTCATGGCCCATTACCCTTTCTTTAGATTTGACCCCATGAAGTTTAGGGGTCTTGAGCACAGTGTGAAAAAGCAAAGGGTTTCACTCTCACCCAAGGAGCTCATTAGGACTTTATAGAAACACAATAAATACTCACACAGTACTAACATTTGCACTGAGGGATGCTCACCAGACACACAGCCTGGTGTCAGAAGGTGTCCATTGTTCCCTTTATCCTGGCCTGCACACTGATTTAGCCCGCCAACTAAAGAGAGTGCTCATTTGTAATCTGGCATCTTTTTATTTGTAGGAAAGATTCACTTACTGGTATCCTCGCTTTGTGGGAATTTTTTTTCCACTTTTCTGTGTCTTGATCCATTTTTTAATGCTTCCACTTAAAATCTGGACTGCATAATTCAAGTCAACTTCCACAGTTCATGAAAGAATTCCAATGGGAATTGCTGACAGCAATATCTGGACTGGAGGCCTTTGTTCTCTCATAAACTACATTCTAATTCATGAATCCCATTTGCCTCATTAAATACAGTTTTATAATGCAGGTAAATATTATTACATTGGCTTAGGGCAGACCTGCCACCACGAGTACTAATTTGCTTTAATTTTAAAGTCTAGCGTGAATTTCTTCTCTGATACCTTCTAATGTTTTTAAATTTTATAGCAAAGAGTTATGTCATTACATAGACCAACATTTGATTATGTCACATTATGATGCCCAACCACTACCATAAGCAGGTTTCCTTCTTTAAAATACATTGCAGTCTGAAAATGTCATGAAACACTTTCTTCCAGAAAGCAGGAAGGAAGCATGAAATGGGATTTCTATCCAGAAGTAGAAGCCGCTTGTTACTGTGAAGTCTTTTTCCCTAGGAATGGCTTTTATGAGGTATGGTTGGAGATTCCAATTCTACTATTCAAATTAATCAGATTTTCTTGGGCAGAATGCCTCTGGAACCCCCTACAAAGACTCTTTTCCTCTCCCTACTCTGCATCTTACTTAATGAAAACACTGGATTACACAAAACAAAAGGGTTTTTCCGCTTATGTCAATCAAGCATTGATGGTCTTGTTTTTGTTTCTAAAACAAGAAAATGGAGGAACGATTTTGTTTTACAAAGTCTGGATGAATCACCTCACTGCATAAGCTTCCAAGAAAATTTCACTGGAGGCTTGGGAAAAATATTGGCAACTCAACAATTTCCAATTCAAGACCATGTGATAAGACTCAGATAGAAGCCAAACTAATCATCTTCTTTTACCAACTAGCTACTCTTTAAGGAGAAAAGTGACTTAGAATACGGGGTATGCTTTGCTTTGGCACATGCCAGGAACTGGTCTTTTACTGTGTGTTTGGAACTCGGCTGTTCATATTATAGATACAAAAATGGATAAGACTAGTCCAGGAGTCAACAGCCTGGTGGAATAGACTCAACTAACCATCATACAACATAGTAATGAACCGTTGACAAAGGCTGGGCTAGAGAGTAAAGGGGATTGAGAAGAAAAGTAGATCCAAACTTTGAAGGGTGAGAATTTCCCTAGGCAGCTGGTGGGGGAAAAGGCATTCTAAGCAGAGTGCACAGCATGAGGAAAGACACAGGTATGAACGTTCGTGGTGTATTTAGGGAGTAGCTTGTACTAGATGCCTGAAGCAGAAAGCTGAGGGTGGGGAGTCACAAGAGATGTGCTTGGAAAAGTAATTTGGTGCTAGATTGTGAAGGGCTGTGGATACACCATGCTAAGAAGGAATCTGATATTTCTCCTGGTGACATTGAAGGACTTAAAAAATCCATTGAAGGAAATGAAAGAAACTACTAACATGGTCAGATCAAAGCCTTAGGAAGATAATTGATGACAAGGTGGAGGATAATTTGGAGAAGGAGTAATTCATTCATGGAGAAGGAGAGAGCTATTGCAAGAACTCATGTAGGCAATCTTTGAGGGCATAAACTAGACAAGTGGAAAAGAATAAGAAGTGATATATTTAAGAGACATTTATGAAGTAGAATTAATATAACTTAATGATTAACTGCATATGCAGATGAGCAGTGAGAGAGAAGAGAAAGTAGAAATGAGCCTAAAGTCTCTAGGCCAGGTGATTGTAAATAGTAATTCCTAAGAGCAGGTTTTCTGGAGAATATTCTAAGTCTGGTTTTGGATAAGCTGAGTTTGAGCCACTAGGTGGAGAAGGACTTTAGGTTATTGGAAATAGGAATCTAGACTCAGAAAAATGTCAGGGAGACTTTGGACATCCTCCTCACAGACGTGAAAGTGGAAGCCATAGGAGGAGAAGAAATCATTCAGGGAGAGAAAAGCAGGGGACGCAGAAAGATTGCCTGTTGCATATCATCTTCAAATGACTGAGAGCTTTCTGAAAGGCTGTGTTGAGAGAGAATTGAAGGCCACTTTCAGGCACAGTGGGAAAGAGCCATAAAGGACGACTAGTATCTACCATTGGCTCCAGAGAGGGAGGTGACTGCATCTGTGTCACATGTCAGCCATTCCCAGCAACAGAAGGAAGAGACTCGAGAACAGGCCCCTGGAGAACACCAGTCGTTAAGGGATGATGGGAAAGTTGTGATGGCAAAAGAAAATAAGAAAAGCAGTCAGAGTTTGGAGGAAAATGAGCCAGCATATAGCAGTGCAGTACTTACTTAAATATCTCAAAGATCATAGTCAATAAACGTTTGTTGAAGAAATGAATGAGTTAATAAAGTCCACAACTATCCTGCAACTGGAACAACGTAAAGTCAGCAGCATGACTCACAACAACAACAACATCCCAGCTACTTTAGGTTAAAGAAATTGATGTTTCGGTTATTTCCTTCATAACAGTGTGCTATTTTCCCACTTTTCACAGAACTATGGAAATTATTCCAGTGCATGATCATTTGGAATATTTGAGTTACTACTACAGAAAAAAATTATGAAAACAGTAACAGGATAAAAGTTTGTATGATTTCATGTAGAAGATTAAATTGAAAAATTAAGTGTAGGAAAAAATAGTTAAAGGAAAAAAAATGGAAATGAAGGAGAGGACTCTTTGGGAGTTATCCAGAGAAAAGTGAGCTAAAATCTCCCTTTTGCATGCCAAAAGACAAATTCTTTTAAGAATAAAAACAGGGAAGATGCTCCATCTACTCAGATAATGTAAAGAAGCAATCAAATAATTTCAGCATGCAGTGGGCAGGTCAACATCACTACCCTGATGTTCAGGTATTTTGTATTTGAAGAGACTTCTTTGCCCCTGAAATTGGAGTCTAAAACTAAGGAACTATTCATCCATTCAATACTTTTTCCTGAGTATCAAACCTGAGGACAACACTGGTTAACCTGTGATGGGTGTGTGGCAGGTAAATGAAAGGATGGAGAGGATTCAGAAACAGGTGGAATGCAGTTGCTACCATGAGGGGACCAGCTATAGGGACTGTATTATGTCTGCTGGATGGCGGCAGGATCAAGGAGCAAGTGCCAACACAAAACACGAATAACGAATAATATGCAGCAATTATAATAAACATGATGAGATAGAGTCCAAAGAAGGAAGAAGAATCAGCAAGGCCTCTTTGGAGAAAGGAGAATTTGCATTCAGCCTTAAATGAAAAACACATAAAATTTTAGTTAGTGGGCAGTAGGAGATAAGGTAATGTAGGTAACTTGAGCAAGGGCAAAGGAAGAAAAGTCTGGCAAGTTCTGGAAGAGGGAATGAACCGACCAAGTCATAGAAGACACCTGAGGAATCTTGAGTGTCTGACTTTGATGGTCACCTCCCCATCTTACTCAGCCTCACCCCTCTGTGTCTCCTTTGGCTTTGGGTCAGGCATTGGCTGCCTGGCTCCTGCCGAAGGAGAGAGAAGTGGGAAGGTGCCCTGTGTCTGCTTCTCTCTCGTGCTTCATACTGCTCTGAGATGATGCCAGCACAAAGTCTGGCAAGCCAGCTTCCCCCAGCTGCTGGAAGGAAGAATTGATTGATGTAAGTCTGAAAACCTCAGAGGACCGAAAACAAAAGAACACTCACTAAAAATGGGAAGGCAGGAATTAGTGATCTGACATGTGCTGTGAGGAGGGGCGGGAGGAGGGACTCCACTATTTTTGAACTTTAGTACCTTTAAAAGGATTGGAAAATATGATTTGTTTTTGGATAAGGCTCTCTCTTTTTTCTCTGGGAAGCACAGTTTTGCTGGGAAGCTTTTCAATCATGCGGATGTGACGCATCCTACATACTGCTCCGGGGAAGTCCTGCTTTGGTGATCTAAACTCAGCTGTTTCTGGCTGAGAGGCACAGGAGCCTCGCTGTGATTCAGCGCTGGGCTCTTGACTTTCATTTCCCAGAATCTGGGATGATCTTACTGATGGCGAGATCTGTATTACATGCTTCTTCATATCTGCCACATTCTACTTTATTTTGCTTACCTTATTCTGTGTTGATTGACTATTGCCTGGCCTTCTACTTTAGTCAGTTATTTAAACATATACCAGTGAGAGAGAGGAGGCTCTGAGAAAGATTTTCATTATCCCTTGAGGCTTTTAATGGTTTAAATAAAACATTTTTTTAAAGTATAAAATTAATACAAACTTCACAATAGCCAAAACGTAAAACAATCCAGATGTCCATCACAGACGAATGAATAAACAAAATACGGTGCGTTTATATATATACAATGGAATATTACTCAGCTACAAAAGGGAAGGACATTCTGATATACGCTACAGCACGGATGAACCTTAGAAACACTAAGCTACGTGAAAGAAGCCAGACGCAAAAGGCCACATCTTGTATGACTTCATTTATAAGAAGTGTCCAGATTAGGCAAATCTATAGAGACAGAAAGCAGATCAGTGGCCGCCAGGCAGTGTGGAGAGTGGGGAATGGGGAAGTGAATGCTTAATATGTACAGGGTTTTCCCTTTGAGGGGATGAAGAAATTCTGGAAGTAGACAGTAGCGATGGTTGCACAACATTGTGAACAAACTTAATACCACTGAACTGTACACTTTAAAATGGTTAAAACAGTACATTTTACACTATGTGTATTTTACTACAACAAAAAATTTATTCAAAAAGTTAATTTATGCTCATTGTAGAAATTTATCCCCCAGTAAATTAAATTCCTGGAGAGTTAGGATTGCAGATAAAATACTATATTTATACCAAAAAATTGTCATTGTTTATCTGAAATTCAAATTTCATTAGATGCCTATACTTTTATTTGCTAAATATGGCACCCTATTGAGAGTAAAAATTTTGTCTTTGTTATTGCTTTATCCTGAGCACTGAAGAGAATGTCTGAAACATGGGAGGTAGATCCTTAATAAATATTTGTTACATGAATATAAATTTTAAAATACATATAAAAATAGAAACTAAACTATAGAAAGAAGAAATTAAAATCATTCTTAGATCCATCAACCAAGAAAAATAACTGAGAATTTTTGGCTATTTCTACCTGGAACCTTTTACTTATGTATTTTTTTCTTGGTTATTGCCACTACTGTAGGTCAACTACAAACTTTTTTTTTTTTTGAGGAAGATTAGCCCTGAGCTACCATCTGCTGCCAATCCTCCTCTTTTTTTGCTGAGGATGACTGGCCCTGAGCTAACATCCATGCCTATCTTTCTCTACTTTATATGTGGGACACCTGCCACAGCATGGCTTGACAAGCGGTGCATAGGTCTGCACCCGGGATCCGAACTGGCGAACCCCAGGCCACTGCAGCAGAACATGCGAACTTAACCACTGCACCACCGGGCCGGCCTATTATTTAGTAGCCCTAGCCAATTTATTTAGTGGAAGGTCTTACTGTTCTCATTAATTTGTATCCACTTATTATAGATCAGAGATATGAACCCCTTACCTGCCATTTAATAAATATTATTTTTGGTTTGCTGCCAAATTTTGGTCATTCATTTTGTGAGAAGGGCCTTCTTAAAGGATAAGACTGCTGGCTTATTTGTGACTGTATCTCATGATTTCCACTGGTCCGAGACGCTGGCAAGGTCAGCATCACCTCAGGGTCTTGCTGTCTGGGAGACGACAAGGGAATGCATGTAGGAAGAAAGCAAGAGAATTTGATCCCTGGAGAGCATCATTACCCGACTGGCTTCCTTTCTTCCCTCGGAGGGTTCTGTGCGTCTCAGTCAGCACAGCCCGAATCCCTACTCCACCTACATCAGTGTGTGGAGACTTATGGTCAAAGCCCAGCCCAGCCAATATGCCTCTTTCCAATTTTTCACGTTTTTAGAAAATTCACTTTGCCAGTTTGATGCTGGTCACTTTTACGCTCATTCAGTGCTTTGGGACACTACAGACAAATTTTCAAGACACTTATACAGTGAAAAGTTGAGTCTCGAGAGTTCATTTCAAGATGTGGTTACCAAGAACACCTTACAGCTAAAGTTCAGGACTGTCCTTCAGGACACTGAAAATGATGCATTAAGAACAACTCAACTCAGATGAACTGACCTGTGACAACAGATCAGTGCACAAGATGATGGTTGAGGCATGGGAAAACAACGTTAGAACTTCTACTCAGATTCCCTGTAGATCACATTTTACAGTGTTTTGTGTGTGTGAGGAAGATTGGCCCTGAGCTAACATCTGTTGCCAATCTTCCTCTTTTTGCTTGAGGAAGACTGATTGTCCCTGAGCTAACATCTGTGTCAACCTTCCTCTATTTTTTACATGTGGGATGCCACCACAGTGTGGCTTGATGAGCGGTGCTGGGTTCGCACCTGGGATCTGAACCTGCGAACCGGGGGCTGCCGAAGCGGAACACGCAAACTTAACCACTATGCGACTGGGCCAGCCCCACATTTTATAGTTTTTATTTATGCACTCTATAATGTATATTTTAGTAAATAAATAAACATAAATTGGAGGAATGTACTAATTTTTTTTATGATAAGGCTGCACAAAAATGCCTTGGAAATGACTATGAGAAGTGACTAGAAAGTATAACCATTGAGTGAAAGGGACACTAAAGAAAAGTATAAAAATGAGAAGTACTGAGTAAGGCTTCATTCACATTTATCAGTCCTCTATCACAGAGCTGAATCGCATCCCAAAGTCACTTTTTGTAAGATTGCTTTTCACTTCTTTTGAGAGTATTTGAATGAAATCTGATTGCACTGAGGAAACTTACTCAGGCAGGAGGTCCAAACTCTGCTAATGATAAACCATCAGTAAATTTAGAGCAAAAACCTTTCAAGTCCAAATGGAATGATGTTATTTTAAATCAAGTGAACTGAGTTTTATTTCTAAGAGATGTCCTGCTTAGCAATTAAGGGAGACAAATAAGTCAACAGTTAAGGGTTTGTTGGATAGGAGTTTCCGATATATGCTATAGAACATTCCATTTTGTAAATTGCAATTTTTTTCGTATACTTTATTTCCATTCTGAATTTGCTTCATCATAAATTTAACATCAGCATATAACCAGATATCTGGCCTCTCTACTATTTCCGCTTTTTAATTTATCTCAGCGAAAAGGTAGCTATGACTGCTTGTAGCCTATACCTTTTGAAGTGTCTGCCCAGCTCGCAAAGACCCCTCTCCTTCCCTCACATCCCACTGAGGCTGGGACGCTGGCAGCCATTTTGAGAACTATGACCCCCCTCTTCAAGAAAAGCCTTTATTCTTTTTATGGTGCTGACCACAATGTGGTGGGTCAAATCTCTATGAAGATTTGGGAGCAGAGGAAACTGATGACCAAAGGAATGAAACACCACATAGAAAGATGGCGAGCTGAGAGGCAGGATTATGGACTTTCCAGAGATTCCCGTGTTCAGTGCCCATCAGCCTCTTCTTCCTTTGAATTCTGAGAATGCTCTTGAATCATTATGTCCTTGTAATACATTCCTCTTTATTTTTGTTTTTTAAAAGTAGCGACAGTTGGTTTCAGATATCTGCAACCACACACCTAATGAGTATACTACTTACACCTTGGCCTTCACAACATTAGAGTGTAGAGCAATATGCCGGCAGAGACAAGCTTGCTCACTCTTCTATCAGAAGGCCACGTGCAGCCTCTGTTCCACTTAATTCAGCAGTCACAATCTCCCTACAGGTTCCTTCACATATCTGCTAATAGTCTGTGTGATCGACTCAATTGCAGTTGCTAAAGTGGCCAAAGTCATTGGCTTTATCTTAATGACAGTTGCTTTTGCAATATGCTGCATGCCAAAAACGTATTCTGTGCAATTAATCAACTATATTACTCTAAATGTGTCTGTGGTTCTGCGGGAATATTTTTCCGGTGAAGCCATGAGCTCCTGGCAGCTTTTGTCTGCAGAAGTAGAGGAATAGAGATTTGACAGAGGCCAGGCTTGAAGATCCTAAGGGGTTTCTTCTCTGATGGCCAATAGGAGGACGATGAGAGCATTCTTCTGAGGAGCAATAAGTTCCTTATGGGCAACTGGGAGCTCAACTTAGATGTAGTCTGAATAAATAGGAAATTACTTTGTAGTCAGAAATGGTGAGGTCTCAACACACTAGTTACTGTTCTGCAAATAAGAGATTCTGCTTAACTCATCAGCAGACAGCGGCTCACATAATTTGATTTGAAGGATACTGCAAGATTTCTCTCTCCAAATAATAATTCCCTTACATAGTACATCACCCACTCCTCCAGGAAATTCCAACCCTCTTTGATAAGACAACGTAGGGGGAGCCAGGAATTGTCCCCAGAAGATTAGTGTTAAACTGCAGATGCTATCTAGAAGCAACGGAGAATCCTGTGGGCTCTACTGATCTTTTCTCATTGCATGATGGCAAGCATTGGTTTAATATTAGACTAACAAACTGTTGCCTAGGAAACTAGAAAAGAGGAAAGGTGTAGGTGAGGGCCAAGGTTAGCAGATGTTATCAACTAACCTGGTCATAGACATGGATCCTCAGGGCTGAGCATGGAAAGCTGGCAGAAGCAGAGCCCACACAATGACCCCATTGTGGTTGGGATGCTAGAGAGACAATAAGAGACCAAGGGCAGCATGAAGAAACATCCTGGGTGATAATACAAAAGGAGAATGTCTCAATGACCTCAAAGGTTTACCTTGGCCATCTTCTTGATCAGAACAACTAGCTATTTGAAGAATTGGTACTAATACCTGGAATTTGCGTTCCACAAATATCTATTCTATTTTGCCTGTGAGAACATAAGGATCAAGTTATAAATGACTACCTTTGTTCTGCTCTTTTTTTCCCCCAAAAACATTATATTCCCCTTACATGAAGAGGATTCGTGGTGGCTACAAACACAATGCTACAGCAGAATTGGATGCAAACAGATTTATGCCCACACAAATTCACTGTTGCCCAGAAGTTAACCCTGACAGTGGTGAAACTGGCATGTCTTTGGACTAGGGTGGCTAGATTTAGCAAATAAAAATACAGGACATCCAGTTAAATTTGAATTTCAAAATTCAAAAATTTAACTGGATGTCCTGTATTTTTCTGGTAACCCTACTTTGGAACCAATGGAGAGTGTCTTTTTCTCATAGAGGAAATTGTCATATTTATATAGAAAGAAACTAAAACTAGTAATTGAAGATTCAATTCAACTTATGAAATAATTACTGGGCACTTCCTTTTTGTGAGTATGGTGCTAGGCTGTGGGGAAATCAAACATGATTAAAATATGGTCACTATTTCTCATATGCTTATAATCTAAGGGGGGAAGCAGTTGTGTAAATAACCATCAATAATACAAGGCAGAAGGAAATATGCCAAATAGATTATATATTAAGACTACAGAGGAAGGAATGATTAAATTTGATGGAAAGAATCTGGGCAGGACTTTGAAGAATACGCAGGGTCTCTGTCAACAGAGAAGGGAAGACAGGCATTCCAGGCTCAGGGAGCAGTAAATATGAGCAAAATCTTGGAGGAACAAATATTTTCATGGTCCATGTGTGAGAAGTGGTGAGTAGACTAGTATCTGGAGCACAGAATGTGCAGAAAAATGAGGTGGAGTTGCTGCTGAAAAAGTAAGGCTGGACAGAGAATGGCAGTGAATGCTATGCTAATAGTTCAGACTTTCTTTCATGAGCAAAGGTGTGGAGCGGTAAGAAGAGCCAAAGTATTCTAAGACGGCAAGAGCATAATCCACCCTGCGTTTCAGGATGACAAATCTGTAGCAATGTCATGATGGCTTGGTCAGGCAAGAATTTAGAGGCAAGGAATTAGCTTAGGAGGCTGACTGCAATTATTGCCAAATGAGGAATTATACTTATGATCTTAGTAAAAATTAACCACTCTCTTTAAGGTACTGAAAAGCCTACTTTCTGGTTTTGAAGCGGAGCAAGAGCCCCTTCAATGCCCCTTCTGTTGTTGATCCTGCCTCTGAGGTCACACTTGGCCCAGACTTGTATTTCTCTCCCTGTAGCTGGCAGCAATGTGCATTGCAGGCTGCACTATTCCTCTGCATTCCAGCAAAGAGGTGCACAGGACACTTTTTGGGATAAGAAACATCCCTGTCCATCTATGGACCGAGGACTTGGACTCACTACTCTGTTCCCAAAGTAAAGGGAAGGGTTTGTGATGGTTATCGGGATTGGGGGGGCATGAATACATTACTTACCGAGAACTTCCCTCCGTAGATTTGTGATTTCATGTTCTTTACAGAAAGGATAAATTTTATTTTACTATTAACTGGGTAACTTCAGAGTAATGGTAATGCTATCTTCATTTAAATTGAGTTTCTTTACTGATGACATTTATACCTGCAATATATAGTGAAAATAAATCAATACTCATAATTATAACTAAAACTCATTAATTATTATCAAACACTTAGGATTTTTCTAGTCACTATATTAAGCACTTCATATGAATTATCTCATTTAATTTTCCTGCAAACCCTATGAAAGGATCAGAGATGCTACTAGGAGGAAATTCACATAAGAAGAACAATGAAAGAATCCTAAACATTATTAAAATTATAAAAGACGTGTCAAAGACATGCAAATTATTTTAAAAAGATGCCATTTTCACTTATTAATTTGGTACAGATTAAGACAAGATAACAAAAAATGCTAATTTTGATACAGTGTCTTGTACTACTGGTAGGATGAAAATTGGTAAGACTTTTCTAGAAGGCCATTTTTCAACAAGGGAAATTTTCATGCTCCAGGATCTAGAAATCACATGTGAAGGAATTTGTGTCAGAGAAATAATTAGAGATGTACATAAAGATTATGGTATAAGGATGTTCATTACAAAATTATTGCTGGGAAAAGAAAAAGATTTGCATGCTTAACAATAAGAGATTTGTTAGGAGGATGAAAAGTGATGACTTTTTTTGTTTAGTCTTTAAATTTCTTTGGAAAAATGGTATTAAAACATTTAAAAAATGTTCTTCATGTAACTAAGACACTACATATTATAATATAAATAGTATGAAAGAAATTATTCCAATTTATCTAACTTAATTTTCTTTATACTCTTATATCCATACAGTGAAAGAATAAATATGGCTTAAAAGTTTGGCAGATAATTTTTTTTGTTTCTTTAATTAGCAATGAATATTCTTCAAAACATAAATTTATGGAATTACTATTTTATAATAATTCTTGCATTTGTACTCATGTAATTTAGCCAATCAGATAAGTCTTGTCATATTGTCAAAAAATCATATAACGATTTTTTTCTCTTTTCCCATAGACTTGATTCAGGCTATAGTGAGCCAGTTTTTTTTTCTTTTGAAAATTTTTCTTTGAAATTTGTTTTATTTTATTAAAAAGCATTTATTTTTTACTGAGGTATAATTGACATCCAACATTATATTAGTTTCAGGTGTACAACATAATGATTTGATATTTGTACATATTTCAATTTGTTTTATTTTTGAATGAGAAAAGGGAAGAGATTTGAATGCTTAGCCCATAAAAGTCCTTTTTCCTTGTTTAAATGAAATACCAAAAAAGAAAAAAAAAATTATCTTGAACTCTATTTCTGCTTTAATTTGCTCTTGTTAAATATTTAGATTTTATTTTTCCCTCAACATACAAACTTGGTTTCATTTAGACTTTTTTTGGTCTATGGGCTGTCTAAATTTTTCTATCCACCTGACAGTCCAAAAAACTCCTGGTTTCTGTAAGGATTAAGTCAGGAAGCAGTTTTTAACTACAACAAATTGAAACGTTTGCACAAGGAAGTGTTGCTTTTATAAGTGATGGGAAACTTCAAATTTGATTACAAGCAACCTTTGGCTTCCTATCTGTTCAACAATAGGCCATGTTGTTAAGGGCAATTTCCATGCACAGCATGTGGGTCCCATTTTTTCATCCTTAGACATGGTTGTTTACTGTTCAGCACTGTTTATGCATTTTAATCAGGCTTTTTCAGTCTCCCTTAATAAATCACTTACAAAGCGAATGTACCAAAACAAGAACTATTCTGCAGTATTGGTTGCCCTTACACATTATTTGCTGCCCTAGAGTTTCACTCAGTAGCCACATTTAAAAATAATGACAACAAGAACAAAATCCATAGCCAAGAGTTTTATATTTAGAACTGCAACATTTCTGGCTAAATGTTCTCTTTGAGCTCCACTGTTTAACATTAGGAGCCTGACTTTAAAATTCAGTTCAAGCAAGAAGGACTTAACAATTGGAACCTGCCATCAGTCCTTGGGACTGAAAGTCTTTTTGATGGGATGAAGCTGACAGCCTAGTTCCTGCCTGGCAGGCATTCACATGAAATGAGCCTGTATTAGCACAGATAAATGTTGAGACATTCAGGTATCTTGCTGTCTGAGAAGAGTATTACCGGTTAAGGCAATGGTAAGCAGAAGAAAAAGGAGTTTTCAGGCATTTATGCCTGAGTGAGAAAAGACAATGACTTGTTAGCATCCTCTGGCAAGCAGGCAAAAGAAAGTCTGACCCATCTCTCCTGCCTCCTTAAAGCTAAACTTTCATGTGCTTTTAAATGAACTCAAAAAAAAGTACATTTTTTTCCTCCGCGAATTTTTTGTCGTCGTTGAATGAAACGGATTTTCTTAACTTTGGTTTCTAGCATCAAACGCAGATTATTATAAGCTATATTTTAAAGCCTAGGCCAGAGGTAAGAAGGCTCTGAGGAAAAAATAAGGCAAAGGGCATTGTACAATGTAGATTTGCATTTTAAAACATGACAGCACCCAGAATTTAGATCCAATGATCAACACTGACATATTTTAGAATAGTCACTGGAAAATTAATAGCATAAATATGTATTACAATTTGAGGTTCAGGAGTAGAGTTTACCAAATATAGAAATTATTGGAAAATATTTTAAGTGAGTAGATGGTCCCCAAACCAAGTAATTATCTGGAAACGTCTATGCTAACCTACTTTGCAAAATTACCCTTTGACATCACTGCATAAAATCTTCTGGAGTGCCATGGAATTCAGCAGAGCGGGTGCTATGCACAATTCTTCACAAACCCAGCCAGCCAAAGAGCTGTTTTGAATACGGCCCGGAGAAAATATTTCATAAGTGAAAAATCAAATTCTCATGTGTTTAATTAAGAGGTAGATATAAGTGTCTGAGGACCTATTCTGAAAGCATTCATCACGAAAGCGACGGGCACACTGTTGGAGGCGTTCTGATTTTAATTCCTGCATATCCAACGATGTTGTACAGAAATATTCCACCTGAAAAATACGAGCTTGGCGTTTAATTTGTAAGTTTTCTAAACTGTGTTGAAGGCCCAGAAATTCACTCTTCACCTGTTCCTTTTTGCCCATACCTTTTTAGTCTCTTTTTATTTTTCAGATAATTTTTTTCTCCAATCCATGTTCTTAAGCTTTGATTCCTTTCCTCATGATGCCCCCCTTGCTATTGGTTGCATTAGGGATAAAGTAACCTGGAAAATATTATCTTTTCACAAAAACTTAATTTAGTATTTCAGTAAATTCACTACGATTCTTTTTATTTCTTAGTCCACAGTCCTTTGAGGCACAGACTGTCTGTTAACTCATAATATTGATTCACCTCTTTCTCTTTAGTGAATGAACACACATCTTGCATAGGTAAAGGACTACATTTCCCAGCCTTCTTGTTGGTTAGGTGTGATGATGTGACTATGTTCTGGGCCATAAAATAGAAACAGAAGTATTATGAGGATCCTCCAAGAAATCTTCTTAAAAGGAAGGAGGAGTGCTTTCCCTCTAACTCCTTTGCTCACCCCTAAAATCCAACTGCCTGGAATACAGATGTGATGTTGGAGCTCTAGCAGCCATGTGGACCTTGAAGATTAGAATCACATCGTATAGATGGCAGGGCAATGAACTGGAAGGGTCCTGAGGCTTTGATAACTTATGGAGCTGTCATTCCAGTCTGGAGCAAGGTTAGGTTTCTCTGTTATACACAACCGAAATAATGCTAACAGAGACAGCCTGACTCAAGCATGGGAAAAAGTTAAGAAAAAAAATGGAGAGTTTGACATGATTGGCAGAAACTTATTCAACTATTTACAAAAAGGTCACAAGAAAAAAGAGACAGCTTAACCCAGCTGGAATTTTTATACTCAGCAATTTTCCTCTTGACTATGTGTTTTTGATAGCTAAGTATCTGTTTGAACCTGTTAGCATTTACGATTTGGATAAGTTCTTCCTATGGCCTATGGTAAAATCACTGATTGGCAAAACATGTGGGATTATTGGCATTAAGATTTTGAACCAAATGCTGCCAGACGTTGGGGGAACATGTTGGGGATTTGGGTTTATATCTGGTTTGGTCAGTACAAAGCATTTCTTTAAAGTTCTCTTTGCCTTAATAGTTTGGTTTTGGACTGCTCACAGCTAAGAAACATATTTCACAATTATCATAATGATCAAGATGATATTATTATTATTGCCAACATTTATTGAGCACTTATTAGATGTAAGCACTTTGCTAAGCACCTTACCAATGCAACTTTATTTAATCCTTTCATCTATAAGATAGAGATATAATTATTACCCTCATTTTACAGTTGAGATCAAAGGTCAGAGGGTTTATGAATGGCTTTGGAAAATGGAAGACAAGGCAATTTAGATATATCACAGACAACTAGAAAAGCTGGAGGGGAACCCCAAAAACGTTTGCTTGAAACTCACAGACTGCTGATGAGGTAGTGAATAATTAGGACCCCAAATCCAGAAGAACACAGAAATACAGAAATGTGAGTTTGGTATTTGAGGAGAGAGTATACAGGAAGAGGGGAACATTTTCCCTGCTGGAACTTGAAAGTTTGCAAGAGACGGTGGAGAGGAGTGCTTTTGACAGGTTCATGGGGCAACAAAAGTTGGAATCTAGGACCTGTTAAGGTTGGGGGCTCAGGTGAACACCTTGGTTTGGGACCCAGAAGGGCTATACTTTACTAATATAAGTGAACAACAGTAATCCAGCCCTCACGTCTACGTGCCCTAGAAAATCTCAATTCTTGAAATTGAATAAAGGCAATTCTAGATTGCTAATATCCCCAGGTGTTTGGCAAAAGCAAATGGAAAATCCTCTCTAGAGAAAGGTACCATTATCCTAGGTCTCAAATCATTTCACGAACACATTTTTATATACAATGTATGTTACACAAAGATAACTTGACACATAAGGAGACCACACATCTTCCTCAACTTACAATGGGATTACATCCTGATAAGCCCATTGTAAGTTGAAAATATCATTTCAAAAAGGCATTTAGACTTTCAACAATGTAAAGCTAAACACACACCCATACTGTGTAACATTACTTAGCTATAAAAAGGAACACACTAGTGATGCACACAAGAACTTGGACAGGCCACAAGGGCATTACGCTTAGTGAAAAAAGCTAATATCAAAAGGTCAGAAACTGTATGATTCCAATTTTAGGTCACTGTCAAAATGACAAAACTATGGGAGCTGGCCCTGTGGCCTAGTGGTGAAGTTCGGTGCACTCTGCTTTGGTGACCAGGGTTCAGTGCCCAGGCATGAACCTATACCACTTGTTGGTGGTCATGCTGTGGCGGTGACCCATATACAAAATAGAGGAAGACTGGCATAGATGTTAGGTCAAGGCGAATCTTCCTCAAACAAAAAGAGGAAGATTGGCAACAGATGTTAGCTCAGGGTGAATCTTCCTCAGCAAAAAAAGACAAAACTATAAAGGTAGAGAACAAATTAGTCATTGCCAGAGGATAGGAACAAGTGGGAGGAGGGATCTGCAAGAACTACACACACACACACACACAAATGAATG
This sequence comes from Equus asinus, assembly GCF_041296235.1. Taxonomy (NCBI): domain Eukaryota; kingdom Metazoa; phylum Chordata; class Mammalia; order Perissodactyla; family Equidae; genus Equus; species Equus asinus. The sequence continues at coordinate 47,575,139 of NC_091811.1, read as the reverse complement.
CAGATTAAAAAATTAAAACTGAATAAAGTCTGCAGTCTAGTTAACAGTAATGTACCAATGTCAATTTCCTGGTTTTGATATTTACACTACTGCGATTTAAGATGTCACTACTGGATCAAAACAATTGATTCAAAAGAAGGGAAGAAAGGGGAGAAAAGGAACACAGAAGTGATGAGACAAATAGAAAAACTGAGTTAAATGGCATGTTTTAGTTCAAGTAAATCAAATACATTAAATATTTATGGATTAAAATACTCCAATCAAAAGACAAAGATTGTCAGTTTGGATTAAAATATCCAACTATATATCTTTATAAGAGACACATCTAAATTATGTATGCTAAGTATTCAGAAAAGTTAGAGGTAAAAGGATGGAAAAGGCTCATTTTTGCAGGAGGATAAAACAATTATAAAAGTATCTGAACTTGATGTGACCTCAAAATATACAAAGAAAAAATTGGCAAAACTACAAGGAAAAAAAGCTCAAAGCCACAATTATACTGAGTAACTGTTATAAAAAGCAAAAGAAGCATAAAACAAAACAAAATAAGGATATTGAAGATTTGAACAAAACGATTAACAATACTCTATTACAACTGCAGAATGCACATTATTTTCATCACGTACAAAATATTTACAAAGATTGACCATGTACTGGGCCATAAAGCAAGCCACAAAAAATTTCAAAGGATGTTTTTGGACCAAAATCCAAGTAAGTGAAAGAAAAAGACAAAAAGGTAACTTGAAAATCCCAACATATGAGACAATTAAAAATATACTTGTAAACAATCCATGGGTCAAAGAATAAATTACACTGGAAATCAGAAGATATTCTGAACTAATTGATAACAAAAATAACACAGATTTAAAACTTGCATGGAAAACATGCAGCCTGAAAAGCAAATACTTGAAAAAAAAGTCTAAAATTAATGATTAAAATATCTATCTCAAGAAGTTAGAAGAACAGCAAAATAAACCCAAAGAAAGTAAATAGCAGGAAATAATGAATATAAAAGCATAAACTAATTAAATAAAAGCAAAGAGATTGATCAAGAAAAAATAAAGACAACATAAGTAATACGTTACAAATAAAAAAGAACATTTTTACAAACCATGCAGATATTAAAAAAATAATAAGAGGATATTCCAAATAATTTTATACCAATATATTTAAAAATGAGGTGAAATAGATACATTCTTTGAAAAGTGTATTTGGTCCAATACTGACCTCCCCCTAAAATAGAAAATCCGAATATTCTTAGTTATTAAAAAATTAATTTGTAATTTAAAATATTCCTACAAAGAAAGCTCTAGGACCACATGATGTAATTAGCAAATTCTAAAATATACTTAAAGAAGAAATACTTCCTCTCTTGCAAAACTCTTCCAGACAATTGAAAAAGACTTTTATGAATTCATTTCATGAAGCCAGCATATCTTCAATCCAAAATCTGACAAGGACATTATGAGAAAGGGAAATTAATGGTCAATCTTTTTTATAAACGTGGATGAACATAGCAAACCAAACCCAACAATATGCAAAATGGATAATGGATTAATTATAATAGAAAGTTAGGTGACCAGGAGTTCTAGGTTAGATACAATTTACAAATAAGTTAATACAATTTGTCACAGTAACAAAACAAAGCAGAAAAATCATAGGATTTCAATAGATGCAGAAAAATTCAACCTCCACCTATAATTTTAAAAACACTTTTAGTAAACTAGGACTGGTTTACTGATAAAGCGTTCTAAAAAACCGTATACATGTCATTATACTTAATGGTGAAATTGAAAACTTTCTCTTGAAATAAAATACAAGACAAAGGTATCTGCTATCATTATATCTATCCAACACCGAACTGGAGAGTATAAGATACTCTTAAGTGTGAGTTAACAGAATGCCCAATTAAATATGAATTAAATAATGAGGAACATTTTTTATCTAACATAACAGGAATTCTGGCAAAAAGGTCTCTGATTTGCCCAGTGGCTTAGTGATGTCATCAAGGGCTCAAGGTCTTCCTGTTTCGTCCCCCTCAGGTTGACCCTTCCTTTGGCTTGTCCTTTCATAAGTTCCACATGGCCGCCGCCACAGCTTCAGGCACCAGAGAGACAGAACAACATTTAGCCAAAGAATTGCATTGACTCCTAGTCTCTATTTAACGGGGAGGGAAACCTGTCCCAGAATATCTCTGGCAGACTTGTTTTACACCCACTGGACAGGACTGGATCACAGGTCACTACCTAACTTCAAGGGAAGCCAGGAGAACAGTTGGTATTTTTGGCTTTTGTAGGGGTGTGAAGACTCTGTCAACAAGAAAAAGGCAGAAGAGAAAAGGTAGAGAATGTCTTTTGTATAAGGAACAATAATGTCTGCCATAGACAGCTTAAGTAACTGACCCAGCATCACACTTCTGAGTGGTAAAGCTGGGATGTGAACCCAGGCAGCCCGACTCCAGAGACAACACTCTGACGCCTGTGCATTCTCAGCCTAGTGGATGACTGTGAAAGCAAAGCATTTTAACCATAACTTAATTCTCCACCCAGAACCCCAAAATAATCTGGGTACACTGACTCTCAGTGCCACCCTCAAAGTCGTTGCTGTACTCTCTTACAGTATTCAGAGCAATTAATTGACAATCATTGAGAAGTTTAAATAAGGTAAAACTCGTCTGTTTTTCGCAGAAAAGTTTTACTTTCACACAGAATTCTTTTAGAAATAATTATTTATACCATTTGGGAATTTAAAAATCAATCTACGATGTGTGTTTGAAAGAATGTGAGAACAGCTCATCAACTTTGAAAAGCAGTAATATGCATACAAATCACATAAAAGGTTTATAATAATAAGATTATCAGTAAGTAGAAAAAGAAACACAAAATACAAGGACACTTTTAAAAATAAAATGGGTACATCTTAAAATAACTTGTCAGCAAAGTCAAAGCAGTATAATATGCTTACATAGGGAAAAAGTTTTAAAACTGTGAAATCATATTTTCACTTCACAGTACATTTAAAATTATATGCATACTTTAAAATTACATTATAACAGAATAATACCTATTTATCACTTGTAATAAAGGCAGATATAATTAATTGATTAAAATGTCAAGTAGTTTTAATTATATAAACAGTTTTTATAAGCATGTGTCTGTTTGTGCATGTGTATATTTAGAATTGATAAACAAAACAACTTTGTGAAATTAAGTTACTCTTGGCTTTAATCATTACTATGAGAACGGAATCTTTTGGCCTCCATACTCCATAGCTGTATTTTTATATTACAAAGAGTATGAAGTGCTAGTTTTTTCCAGTTTCCACCCCAACTTGGGCAGTATTTTATTTTCACATCTTGTGTGGGTACATCCATGGTCCACAAATGAAAAATGACTATTCCCAGTCTTATGCTGTTTGTTTATTCTCAAAAGGCAGTGGCCAGACTTCTTGGAGATTGGGGAGAATGAGGCTGAGGCAGCAGGACCACCTTGACTTGGATCTTTGGTGGATAATCTACCACCATCGTGGATATAATGCCGAAGTCTGGAGGCCTCAGGGTGAATAAAGGGGAGAATTCAATCAATTACATTTCTACTGACCTTTGACAACAGTTCTAGGTACCATGGAGCATATGAGCTGCCTCATATGCAGTTCAGGAACACATAGCCTACTGTGGGAGAAATAATTATGCACAAATGAATAAGTAAATGGCAGATTATGTTAGGCAATTATAGAGGTATGCAGAGAGATGAATCCTGACTGAGTAAGAATATGGGGAAATTTCTTAGAGGAAGCACAAGAAAGGAGGGATAAAGCCATATTTTGCATCAGTTTGGGGCAACTGGTATAGCTGTGTGGAGGAGATTTTAAATCAAATGGGTAGAGGATTTCAGGGAAGTATGGCTGAGATCCTACTGGAAAGATCGGGGCCAAATTCCCTGACCTTTCTTGTCACTGTATATCCCATAAGCTAACCCAAATTCCCCCCCTCATTGACCTGCAAATCCTTCCACTATGCCCTCTGGAACTTTTCATTGTCATCATCAAAGTCTCCTCTGTCTTCAAATTCCTTCTCTGAACACTCCCACCACCTACTTGCTCTAACCAAATTCTTGCACTCCCTTAAGAAGACAGCATCACTGGGTCTTCTCTAGCGATGGCTGCTCCCACTCCCATCTGGAAAACAATGGGTCTGGAAGTGGGATAGTGGCCCTTTTACTCCTTTTTATTGTTTCCCAACGACCGTTCTTACTTCCTTGCTTAAAAAGAAAAATTCCTCTTCTTGTGAAGAATTATATTGGGTTATCGACCTTCACTCTACTACACTGCAGACACCCAAAATCATTCTGGTCGCTTTTCCTTACTCATTGAAGATTTTAGCACAGCCCTTACTGCTTTTTAGATGACTGTGACTCCATGACTTGTCAGCATTCTTGGTCATTTCTGTTCCCACGTGACTGTTTCATCCCAAACCCTGAAACTTCACTTCCTCCCTGACCTCCTTCCCTCCTGTGATCTTGTTCTTCACTCCCCTCGGACAACCTACTTCCATGGAACTTGTCATTACCAAAAACAAGAAAAACAACACCAACAACCCACTCCCTGTCTTAGTCAATTTGGGCTTCTATAACAGAATACCAAAGACGAGGTGGCTCAGTCAACAAACATTTATTTGTCACAGTTCTGGAGGCTGGGAAATCCAAGATCAAGGTGCCAGTAGATCTAGTGTTTGGTGAGGGTACTCTTCTGGTTTGCAGACAGCTATCTTCTCATTGTATCCTCACATGACCAAGAGATAAATCATCTCTCTTAAGTCTTCTTATAAGGGCACTTATCCCATTCATGAGGGCTCCACCCTCATGACCTAATTACCCTGCAAAGTCCCCACCTTCTAATACTATCACATTAGGGGTTGGGATTTCAACATATGCAACAACATATCAACATATCAACAACATATTAACAACATATCAACAACATATCAACAACAGCAAGCATCCCACTCTCTAGAGAATACCATCTCCTACATTTTAACTTAGTTCCTCGACACTATGACTTTAACAATTCTTTGATCCCAAGGGAATTTTCAATTCATTGACCCTACAACTTTTTCAGTTTATTATCCACCCTATGTACTTGCACCTCTTTTTACCTGGCTTAGATTCCATGGTTAATCATTACAATCACTCCCTTCCATCTAACCTCAGCTTCTTGCCTCTCTGTCCCCTTGTTGCATCACTGGTAAAACCCAAATCACGCCTAAGTCCAACTCTGTCTGCTCTGCTCCTGTTCCTGGTGAAGCTAAACTTACAACCAGACAGAATGGTCTCATTTTAAAGTTATAACCACAAATCATAAGCCAGATCTCCAACATTCACCTAGCCAATTTACTTCCTCATTCTCTAAGAAGACTTTAAAAAAAATACCATTTCTTTTCCCCTCCCATATAGAATTAACGCCCACTCCACTCACTCATTGTTGATATTTTTGTTTATTTCACCAAACAGAAAAGTAATCAGTTAAGAACTTCCTTATTCTCACACCAACAAATCTACTAATTTATGTCTGTACTCACAGTCTCTGCCTTTTGACTTGTTAAAACAGATGAACTGACCATACTCCTAGATGAGGCCAAGTAACCTGGTTGTACATGGACTCAAGAAGCCCAATTGTGCAGGTGAAGAGCTCACCTTCGTTTGGACTTAACTCCTGTAATTATCTCATCTTTCTCCTGAAATATCACTTTTCCCTTACCTTGGGTTATTCTCCTCAGGGTATGAGCACGCTGTAATAGCTCCCTTAGAAAACAAAACAAAAAACCCTCACACATTCCTGTTCAGGTACTGCTCCATTACTCTGCTCCCCTCTATGGTAAAACTCCTCAAGAGATTTCCTTGAATGCATTGCAGCTCCTTCTTCATTTCCTGTATTTTTTCAACTCCATTCCAATCAGGCTTTTGTCTTCATGATTAGACTAAAATAAAACTTTTTGAAGGTCCTTAAAAATCTCAATTTTGCCAAATCTAATAGTCAATTCTTTTTTAAAAAAAAAAATATTTCCTATTTAAAAACTAAAGAAAAAGACCTAGGCATCAGAGTTTGGTGCAGAAGAGCCTTGCTTCTCAGCGTGGTCCATAAACCGGCAGCATCTGTATCACCTGGGATCTTATTAGTAATAGAGAATCTCAGGCCCCATCCCAGACCTTGGGCAACTTCTCTGAAACTCATTTTGTTTATCTTCAAAATGGGTAATAGTCAATTCTTGACCTTCATCTTACTCATCCCTGCTGCAGCAGCAGACTAGTTGATTCTCCTTCTTGATTTGGTTTCTTTACTTGGCTCTTGAGATGCCACATGGTCCTGGTTTCCCTCTTACTTTACCTCAACTCCCTTTCAGTCTCTTTTGCTAAATCTTCTACTATTTCTTAACCTCTAAAGGTTGGAGTGCCCGTGGCATTCTTTTTTTTACTATTGTCCTAACCAGTGTGAACCCACAAGTTATAAATATTTCCAAGATGTTATTCCTGGAGGCTCTGGGTTATCACCCCTAGCTTCAGGCAGCTTTGCTCATTTGCCTGTTCAAGTGTACAAACATTATAATTTTGTATGTGGGCCATGACATGAAAAAGACTGAAAAGCAACAACGTGGATGATCTCACCCAATTGCACAGTTTCAAATGCCATTTACATATTGATGATTTCCAAATTTTTATCTCCAGCTCCAACTCTCCTCTGAACTCCAAACTCCTGTATCAAATTCCCTAAGCAACACCTTCATCTGTGCCTCTAACAGGCATCCCAGGCTAAAAATACCCAAAACTAATCTCACAGCACCTTGTGGCATCTCATGGGATTCAGGTAAAATTTTAAAAAAGGAGCAATTCTTGACTCCCCAATCCATCAGCAAATACAGGAGCTAAATTCAATATAATCCCCAAATATGACCACTTCTCATTGCCTCCACTACGTCAACCCTAGTCCAGGCCCCTGTTACCCCTCACCTGGACCACTTCAATCCCCCTCCAATTCCTCTACTTAGAAGCTGGGGTGACTATTCTACATGCAAACCAAATCATATAACTTCCCTGCTCTTGATCATCCATTGCTTGCCCATCAGACTTAGAATAAAACCGAAAAGTCCTTTGGATGACCCATTTAGCTATAAATGATCTGGTTCCAGGCTCTCTCTCCAGCATCACTTCCTTTCTCTCCCCAGCAAACCATGCTCCATCCACTTTGGCCTCCTTACTGTTCTTCAAAACCACCAAGTGTGCACTCACCTCAGGCCCTGTACTTGCCGTTCCTCAGATTCTAATCCTCTTTCCTAGGTATTTTCACGATTTGTGCCCTCACGTCATTCAGATTTTTGCCTGAATACTATTAGAAAGCCCTTTTTGAATCCCAACCAAAATAACATTACTTAACACTCTATCCCCTCACTCTGCTTTATTTTCTTTACAGTAGCTAATGTCAACTGCCAACACAATATATATGTATTATTTGTCTTCTGTCTCCCCAGGAGAAAGCAAGTTCTATGAGATGAGGGGCACACTGACTTGGTTCACTCCTGAGTCCTTAGCCCTTATAACAATACCAAGTATACAAATGCTTAGTAAATATTCATTTAATTAATTCTGAATGAAGGAATGTTGAAAATGTAAATTATATGTTGGCATGGTGGTGTGATTGAAGAAAACAGAGATAGGAAGCAAGGAAAGTGCCTGGAATGCTTTTACAATAATTAGGTCAGAGATATGAACCAGTGCTCAAAAAGTACCTTGGGAACAGTTTTCAGAAGAAAGCAAAAAATATATATACACAAGATGAAAAATCCAAGAAGAGTCATTTTGATATCTTCTTGGGAGTAAAAAGTAGAATAAGACCCAATCAATCATTATGAAATAACATTCAGGTTGGTAATTAATCATTTTATTCAGCATATATTTATTGCCACCTATAATGTGGCATATGTGCACATAGAATAATATAAGTTTCTTCTTTGACAAAGAAAAAATATGAAGTCAGAAATATGAGCCTCCCTTTAAGAAGCAAATCAACTTTAATTAAAGGGAGACAATGAAAAGAATTACTTGAGTCAAAGAGTACTTTGTTTACTCAGATATCTTCTTGTACAATGTCTGTGTATTAAGGAGGCTAAATTTGGTTAGCCAACTAAATTTGACTGCTCTGTGCTTTATCATAAGTGACCTATTTCTTTGTTGAGCTTCCTGCCATTCAATATAAAGAAAAGGGGACTTTTTTTTATTAGACAGTATCATCATTATAACAGAGCTTGTCTTTTATGAAATATATTTCTTTTTTTTTACGGATGTCACGATTTGAGAAATGTAAGTAGCAATAAAAAGTAATAATGCCTAGTATAGGCAATAGTAGCAGTTCATAAATTATACTGATTACCTCAGAAACAATGGAATTTAACGTAAATTAGTATTTAAAAAAATATTTTCCTGCCTAGAATTAAGCTCTTTATTCTCCAACACTCTAAAAACTTCAGTGCAATTTCTTGTACTTGAAATATCAATTTGATTTCCTGATACAACTCTTTGCAGCAAGTTTATATTAAATAATAATGCGTGTGTCTGCTTTAAAATGTAAAACAATGGTAAACTTGGTTTTATTTTGCAATGTAGACAACTAACTGCTAGGAAGGAACAGAACCTACTGACCCAGCCTGATTCATGTGGAGCTTATTCAGGTGGAGGGGAGAGCCATTAAACTAGAAATGATTTAATTACACTTAAAGAAAACCCTGAGAATACTTTGAAAGTGAGTAACATGGAAGCCTAACCTTGGCTGCTGTGAGATTGGAGAATTCAGGGCAGGTTTCCTGAGGAAGAGACATTCAAGCTGAGACCAAAAAGACAAGTGGATGTTTTCCAGGTGAAGCTGGGACAGAGCAGGGGCTTTCTGGCAGAGGGAATAGTATGTGCAAAGGCTCAGAAATGAGAAGGAACATAACGCTCTCAAGGAACCAAACAAAAAGCAGTAACCTAGGGAAGTCAGATCATTCATGGCTTTGAAGGGCATGTTAATGATTTTAGATTCCATTTTAATCTAAAAAAAAAGGAAGAGAAAAAAGAAAACCACTGAAGGGTTTTAAGCAGGGGAGTTATATGACTAGATTTAAACTTTATAAAAAGACTAATCTGGCTCCCGGTGAAAAATAAAGCATTTCTATTTTTGGTAATATAGGGAAACTAAATAAAATAAGAAATCTACTGATATAAAATAATTAAAAGTTACAGGATAAAATGTGACATATTCACTTTAAATATATAGCTTGGGTTTCAGTTTCAATTCCTCAATTTGTATCTTCCTGAAACCTCATGCTGGCAGGGCTGAGAAAATTGGAAGAAGTAGCCACAAAGTATCTCTAGAGTAACACACACTGAAGTCAGATCATAGCGGATTTCTTCAAGATATAAATCCATTAGAAATGAGTTCATGGGGCCAGCCCAGTGGTGCAGCAGTTAAGTTCACATGTTCTGCTTTGGCGGCCTGGGGTTCCCCGGTTCGGATCCCAGGTGCGGACCTATGCACCACTTGTCAAGCCATGCTGTGGTAGGTGTCTCATGTATAAAGTAGAGGAAGATGGGCATGGATGTTAGCTCAGGCCCAGTCTTCCTCAGCAAAAAGAGGAGGATTGGCGACAGATGTTAGCTCAGGGCTAATCTTCCTCAAAATAAATAAATAAATAAAAATGAGTTCATAATCCAAAACTGCAATACACAAGGAAGCAATCTAACAGAAGCAAATTTCATATGACACACAAAAACATAGGTATAGGACCTCAGGATCTTCAGATAACAAATTATTGATAGACCCCATAAAATAAGTATGCTTAAATCACTTAAATACATTAAAAAAGAATTAAAATATGAGAAAAGATAAATATATTATTTAAAATGGCCAGGAAGATTTGAAAAAAGAACTAGTAGAACATTTAAAATTAAAATTGAAAATGTAACAATTTAAGTAAAAATTCCACTAATTTAAATTAAATAGCAAATTAAACAGCTGAAGAGGAGAAATAATGTCTGGAATACAGATATAAAGAAATTATCTAGAAGGCTGAAGTGAGGAAAAGACGAAAAAGAAGACAAGAGAAATGGAAAATAGAGCTAAAAAAGGTCTAGAATTGGTTTGGCAGGATTTTAGAAGAGAGCAAGACTAGAGAATGGCTGGAAGAGAAGCAGTATTTAAAGATACAGTAGCTGAGAATTTTCTAGAATTGATCAAATATATGAACCATCATATTCAGGAAATGCTACAAGTTCTCAGGAGGATTTTTGAAAAAGGGAAAAGAGTTATCACTAGATATAGCATAGGGAAACGGAGAGACCTAAAAGCAACCAAAAGAGAAAAGATGGATTATCTACAAAAGACTGACAGTTAGACTGACAGCAGGTTTGGTATCAGCAACAATAGAATCCAAATGAAAATGGAATAATATCTCCAAAAGTCAAGAGACAACCACTGTAAACCTAAAATTTATAGACAGTTAAGCCATCATTCAAGGATTTCAGGAAACTGAAGACATTTTCAACAAGAATTTCTACTCATTGAAAAATGGATGTACTATAAAGATAGACTATAAACAGAAAATATCAACGATGTTCAAGAAGCAATAGTTAAGTAAAGAAATTTGTAACTGAGTGAGTATATGTAAATAATTATCATATTAAGGGTATAAAAACAAGATGGAACTAAAATACTGCAGAAAAATAACACGTAAATTAGTAAAGTATTTAGAGTTAAGTTGTTTAGGACAACAGTAGAGATATTCATTAACTTTAGACTAATGTTAAAATGTTGAGATTAACCATTAATGGAATAGAAATAGAGTACATATCTCTTGGTCCATAGAGAAGGAAAAAGGAATAAATAAAACATTATCAATTCAACAGCAGGCAAGAAAGGAAAGAGAATGCATAGTAAAGAAAGGTAAGTAGAAAGCACAAAACAAAATCGTAGAAATACATTGAAAATATTAGCAATCATACTGAATATAAATGAGTTAAATTCACTAATTAAAAGACAGAGGTTGTCAGAGTAGATTTTAAAAATCCAGCTATATCTAAAACACACATATAAAATATAAGGACATAGAATATTTAAAAGTAAAAGAATGTAAAAATATAGCAGAAAAGTAGTAACATAAACAAAGCTGGTGTGACTATATTAATATTAGACAAAATAGACTTTAAAGATGAAACATTATTAGAAGGAAGATATAAATTACATATGAATGAAACAAGTATCTAACAATGAGAGATTTTAAGACAGCTCAGTAATTAAAAATTCAAACAGATAATTTGCAAGGCTATGAACAATTTATATAACAGCTTGATGTAATGAACACGTATAGAACCTTGCAACTAAAAATAGAGATTTTACACACACACACACACACACACACACACTTTCTTTTGGCCAGTCAGGAAAGGATATGCCCCATGACCAACATTTCATGTTGTACTGCATTAACCTTTTTGATAAGGTAAAACAATCTATGTCTTGGCTAAAATAAAAAGCAGCCTGGCTATTTAAGATGGACATAGGAAATTGTTGGGAATAATTCCTTAATCAGGCCTAGTTCTGGAGAATCTTCTAGACCTATCTTAAATACTTCTATGTAATTTATGTGTCTCATAGCTGTTTGATGTCTGTTGTTCAGTGTCTTAAGTACTTCTGCAGAGCTACTGTCCTGACAGGTGACTTAAATGATTCCAGATAAGCACAGGATAGAATCACACCAATTAATGCTCAATCTAAAAATCAGATCTCTACAAACCACATCTTTAAGAGAATCAACAACTGTGGTAAGATACAGAAAATCCTTGATTATCTCTTCTACAGTTCTGGATGAATGAGAAACAAGAGACAGAATTGAGAATTTAAAGAGTTTCCATAAACTTTTTCTAAAAGGGATTGTTCTGTCACCATGGTAAAAAGCAGCCACCGGAATCAGTTTTAAACCTGTTCAATAGACGAACAATAACTCCCCTCAGGGAATGCACTTTTGCAAGTCAACCAAACAGTATCAGCAATCTGCTTCTGAAAGTCAGCTAGCCAGGGACAGATTCACCCCAAAAACACAATATACCTGAAGTGTCAACAAATCACCCACTACCTTATCTGAGTAATTACGTTACTACAACTACAGATGATGTCAACCCGAGCATGCCTTCGAAAGTTCACCAATCCATGAGCTCCATATTGCCAAAAACCCTAGGTAAGGTCAACAGTCTACTCTGCTCTGAGATGCTGATCAGAAATAAACTCAGCATCACCTTTTTATGTCTGATATTGAGCATTGGTTTCATCATGCTTTGACAAAGTTAGATCCTTATCTCACAACATATACAAAAAGTGATTACAGGTGAATTAAATATTTACACGTGAAGGGCAAAATTTTTAAACTTTTGGGAGAAAATATGAGAGACAATATTTATGACCATAGGCTAGTGAAATATTTCATAAGACAGGTTTCAATCATCAAACATAAAGGAAAATAAGGATATTCTGATCATATAAAAATTTAAAGACATTTATTGAAATCAACAATCCAAAGTAACATATGCACCCCTATGTTCATTGAAGCACTATTCACAATAGCCAAGACATGGAAGCAACCCAAGTGCCCATCGACAGATGATTGGATAAAGAAGATGTGGTATATATATACAATGGAATACTACTCAGCCAGAAAAAAAGACAAATTTATCCCATTTGCAATAACATGGAAGGACCTAGAGGGAATTACGCTTAGCGAAATAAGCCAGACTGAGAAAGACAAACACCACATGACTTCACTCACATGTAGAATATAAACAAGTACTGGGACAAAGGGACAAAGAAAACAGTTCAGTGGTTACCAGGGGAAGGTGGCTGGGGGACACTGGGGGTGAAGGGGAGCACTTATGTGGTGACAGTCAAGAAGTAATGTACAACTGAAATCTCACATTGCTGTAAACTATTATGAACTCAAAAAAAAAAATTAAAGACATTTAAAAAGTAAAAATAAAACCTGTGGCCTTGAAATATACACAACTGATTCAGGATCAGTATCCTAATCTATTTAAAAAGAACGAAGAACTAAGACAATCAAGCCAAAAATAAAATGAACAAAGGATGTAAGAAATCAGTTCACAGAAAAGGAAGTCCCAAAGGTCAATAAACGTAGGACAAGATACTTGACTCCATTAGTAACCGGGGAAATGCAAACAGAAAAATGAGATTAGTATTCTACACACACCAAATTGTAAAAAAAAGTCCTATAATACCAGGTTTTGGCAAGGGTGTGTAGCATATGGAACTCTCATACACTGCTGGTGAGAGTGACATGATTACTAGAGAGCAATTTGGCAATGCCAGTGAGACAGAGGAACACGTAGCAGATCCCTAAAGTATTTCATGCATAAGAAAAAAAAGAAATATCTTGGAAGGCCAAAGACAGACAGGAGAAAGCTAGTTAGGATGGGTCTCATTCATTCACTCATCCATCCATTCATTGAGGAGTGACCTGGAGGGAGCAGAGACAGAAAGTAGACGTCCTTTCTAAAAGGCTAAGTTTAAAGCTAAAAAGAGAGAAAAGGAGTGATTGCTAGAGGAGCCTCCCTAAGGTCAAGGATGAGTTTGGCTTTGTAAGACGGGAGAAACGTGAGCATGTTTAACGCACATAGGGAAGACCCAAAAGAGGGGCGCATATTAAAGGTCCATCTGGTGGTTAAGCGTGCAGGCTCTGGGATCACACTGCCTTGCTCTACATAACTTTCTATTTGTGCGACCTTGAGTAAATTTCATCTTCTGTAAAAAATGGCACCTATCTCACTAGGGTTATTGAGAGAATTTCACGAAAAGTATGTAGAACAGTGTATGGAAGATAGTAAACCTCAGTAAATGTTAGTTATTGTTATTTTTATACAGAAAGGAGTTTATTGGTGACAAAGTCCCTGGGGAGGCAGTAGGAAATGGTGTTTCAGTCATCTATTGCTGCATAAAAAACTACTGTAAAATCCAGTGGCTTAAAATACAATTTATTACTCTCTCTCATGATCTTGTACACTGAGTAGGCTCAGCTGAATAATTCTCCCTTGGAGTCTTACGCTGTTGAGTCAGATGGTGCCTGGGGCGGGAACCAAATGAAGCCTCTACAGAATCAGGCATCCAAGATGGCTCATTCATTTGTCTACTGCCTAGATGTGTCTTAGTGTTTGTGTGTCTCTTTCTGACATCCCCCATCTCTGCCCCTCTTTCTCTAAGTGGCATCTCATGAAGCATGGGCTTCTCTTAGCATGATGGTCTTTGGGTAGGCACACTTCTATGGTGACTTGCTTTCAAGAAGCAGGTAGCAGAAGTTGCCAGGCCAGTTAAAGGTTACATTCAGCCCCACTATCCATTAGCAACATCTGGGGGCGATTGTCAAAGGCACTGATTTGAATTCTGATTGTGATTCAGAAGGTGTTGAGTGATGCCTGACATCTGATTTTTAGCAAGCTCTAAACAGATGGTTCTTATGCACATCCAGGCTTTGAAATTACAGGGTTAGGAAACTAGAGAAGAAACACTGATTGCCCTTGTTGGTTCTCAGCATCAACCTTCTCCTACCCTTTCTGATCAAACTTCCCTTTCCTTTTAAAGATCACAAATTTCCTTTGTCAACTTAACTGATTCTTCCCTCACAGTGGGAAGATTTTTAGTACCATATTTCTTAAAGGAGAAACCCCCTTTCTTTCTGAGTGATTTAAAACTATCATATCAATCTAATTCAAAGTTAAACACGGATTTCACATGTAAAATATCTTCTTATTAACGAGGCTTTACTTATGAGAAGCATTTTTAAATGGTCAATTTCTCATCTGAATCTCATTTTTCTGTAAAGAAGCATCCACTTTCTATTATCCCACCACCCCCTCACCATCAGACTGGCTTGGTTTCACTTCTATTGACCCGCCTTGAGTCTCTGGTCATTTACTCCTTTTTAAATACAATCAGCGCCTCCCCTTCTCCTCCCTATTGTACATGTCAGCAAACTCTCAAATTATCCCTTTTCTCCACGCGCAAACTTGAGCAGCTGAAAGTTACTAGAGAAAATGAGGTCACCAGGCTGACTGATGGACATTAAAAACATGCACACAGAGCTCAATCATGCCAGGCAATCTTAAAATGTGTTCCCAATAAATTTACTCTTGTACTTTTCAAAAAATAGCATTCCATTTCGTATCTACACCTCCATCCTCTAAACCTCCTGTACCAGTTTGCTCCATTTCACACTGTTCTTTCTTTTTTTTTTGAGGAAGATTAGCCCTGAGCTAACTACTGCCAATCCTCCTCTTTTAGCTGAGGAAGGCTGGCCCTGAGCTAACATCCATGCCCATCTTCCTCCACTTTATATGTGGGATGCCTACCACAGCATGGCTTGCCAAGCGGTGCCATGTCCGCACCTGGGATCCGGGCCACCAAACCCTGGGCTGCCGAAGCGTAATGTCTGCACTTAACCACTGCGGCACCGGGCCGGCCCCTCACACTCTTCTGAAGATATAAAAGCTATCCAGGAACGCCAATATCTTTCCACCACCATGTCAATGAACTGCTTGCATTGAACCTTCTTCCCGAGTCCTATGAAGTTACAATGGGGGATGCATCCTTCCTCCCATCGGAGATCCATCCTCCCACAAGTGATCTGGATCCTATCACTTCTCCTGTTCTTAGGGACAGTCCTGCAGTTTTTCTTCCCTTTAGCATCAAGAATTTCTCTTTTTTTATTGGATTATTCCTATCAGCATACAAGTATGCTCAGAATTGATTGCTGCCTTTTTTTTTTTTCTACTCTTACTTACTTCTCATCCCTTTGTAGCGACTGCCTCACTTCTAGACTCTTTTATAGCAAAAATTCTTGAAAGTGGCCTTAACACAGTCACTACTTAACTTTCCTTCATTTCATTCTTCCTATCAACCCCTATATATAATACTTTTCCATTCTTATCTTTCCAACACTTTCAGCAATATCTAATACAGCTGACCACTGTGCATTCTGGAACCATTCTCCTCTCAGCCTGTGTGTGACACCACATGTTCCAGGTATGGGGGCTAGTTTCTGAGATGGCTCCCAGTGATCCCCAATTCCTGGTAGTCATGCCCTTGTGTAATCCCCTCACCTTGAGTGTGGGCTGGACCCAGCGACTTGCTTGAACAGAATATGGCAGAAGTAATGGGATGATACTTCTGAGATTACATTACAAAAAGACTCTGGCTTCCATCTTGCTTGCTCGCTCTTCCTCACACTTTTTCATTTTGATAGAAGCCAGCTGCCATGTTGTGAGCTTCCCTATGGACAGGCCCAAATGGGAAAAACCAAAGGAGGTCTCTGGCCAACAGGCAGGGAGGAACTGAATCCTGCCAAGCACTACTAGATGAGCTTGGAAGCAGGTCCTCCCCAGTCAAGCCTTGAGGTGACTCAGCCCCAGCCAACACCTCAATTGCAGCCTGTGAGAGACCCTGGGCCAGAGGACCCACATAAGCTGAGCCCAGATTCCTGCTCCACAGAAACTGTGAGGAAACAAATATTTGTTGTGTTAACCTGCTAAATTTTAGGGCTATTGTTACACAGTCATAGGTAACTAATACATGGGAGTTTCCCTCAGAGGTCAGCAAACTACAGCCCATGGGCCGAACCTGGCCCACCACCTGCTTTTGCAGGGCCTGTGAGCTAAAGGTGGTTTTCACATTTTAAATAGTTGAAAATGAATACAAAGGATAATGATATTTCATGAAATGTAAAATTATATGAAATGCAAATTCTGCCCATAAATAAAGGCTTATTGGAAGACAGTCACGTACACGCATTTCTGGATTGTCTGTGGCTGCTCTGGTACTGTAACTGCAGAGTTAAGCTGTTGTGACAGAGACGTTATGGCTTGCAAATCCTAAAATATTTACTATCTGACCCTTTACAGAAAAAGTTTTCCACTCCTTCCCCATCTTCTTTGCTGGCTCCATCGCCTCCGTTTTATCTTTAAACACCCTACTCTGTCTCTGTCTCTATAGGTATATATAAAACATATAACATTATGCACATTATATCATATAACATATTTTATATTACATATATTACAGATTATACATTACACGTTACTCTTTTTCTGACTATTTGATGTTTGTGCTTCTATATCTAATAAGCTTCTCAAGGTTAACATGTCAAACATGGAAGTTCTCTGCTTCTGGCTTCCTCCAAAATCTGATTTTCTTCTAGTCTTCTCCATCTCAGTTGATGATACCATCATCCACCCAGTTGATCTACCCAGACATTGAACGATCCTTGATTTCTTCCTATTCCTCATCCTGTTCATACTATCCATCCATAAGATCTATATATTTTATTTCTAAAATATATTTTGGAATATATTCAGTCCATCTCAATTCGTTCCCTAAACAGAACATCCATTTCATTTTTTCTTGTCATTTATCACAATCTACAATTATGTCATTTATTTAATTAATAGTGTCTCCCCTATCTCTTTAACTAGAATTTAAACTCCATGAGGACAGACCATTTCTGTCTTATTCATCATGGTCTTCACTGTGCCTGCTCACTGTAAGTACAGATGGGCAGTTGGTAAGTATTTTTGAATAAATAAACCTGGTAAACACTTGATAAGTAGTAGCTAGCTCAGAAGGGCATTAATTCACTTTTAAAAACTGTATTTTTTTTTTTTTTGCCTATCTGTAACTACATCTAATAGAAGCAAGCAAATATCTTCCAACTCTTAAAAAAATGGGTGATGGGGGAGAAGTTAGTTCCTTTATTTTATTTTTTTTGAGGAAGATTAGCCCTAAGCTAACATCTGCCAATCCTCCTCTTTTTGCTGAGGAAGACTGGGCCTGAGCTAACATCCGTGCCCATCTTCCTCTGCTTTATATGTGGCACACCTACCACAACATGGCTTGCCAAGTGGTGCCATGTCTGCACCCGGGATTCGAACCAGTGAACCTCAGGCCACCGAAGTGGAACATGCACACTTAACTGCTGCACTACTGGGCCAGCCCCATACTTTCTTTATTTTTAACTAGAGTATTTCATCAAACATATTTTTAGAGAATAAACAGTTGTTATTTTAATGATTGAAGAAATACTGTGGTTTACATAGAATAATTTATTAGCTACAGTTTAAAATGTATAAAAATCTGACAGCAATGATCTGTATTATCAGGGAGTATGAAATTTTTCACTGCTGCCTCAATTTAAGAATTGTATTAGGCAGAGTAAGAAAAATTCAGATAATTAATCAAAATGAAAGAAAAAAACAGCATAGGTATCTAAATAAATAAGTTAATTGTATTATGATGTGGTCTTATTACTACTCACCCCAACCAAAAATAATGCCTCATGTGATAAAATGGAATTTATTGTTTTATATCATATTTTCCTTTGCTTTTATAGCCCAGAGTTTGTCTGTTCTGAGTTCTGACTGATGCAGTATATTGTATCATCAGGATACTGTACTATACTTTATTACTGTTCACAAATATCCAGTGCCCCAACCCTATGCAAAAATTGTATTTCCTCACCCTATTGAATTCAAGCATAGCCACGTGACTTACTTTGGCCAATGAAATGTTAGCTGAAGGAACATGTGCCCTTCGGGGCAGAAAGCTTAAGAGTCAGTATGCGCTTTGCTACACTTTCTTTTCCTTCTACCAAAAGGCCAAAAATGTTTCAGGCAGACGTTACTCCATCAGCTTGAGTCCAAGAATGAATTCTTTGTGGAGGAGAGCTGTAGCCCACCCAAAACGGACATAAACCTTTTTTTTTTAAAGATTGGCACCTGAGCTAACAACTGTGGCCAATCTTTTTTTTTTCTAAAGATTGGCACCTGAGCTAACAATTGTTGCCAATCTTTTTTTTTTTTTTATGCTTTATCTCCCCACGTCCCCCCTGGTACATAGCTGTATATCTTAGTTGCAGGTCCTTCTAGTTGTAGCATGTAGGATGCCACCTCAATGTGGCCTGACGAGCGGTGCCATGTCCGCGCCCAGGATCCGAACCAGCGAAACCCTGGGCCGCCGCATCGGAGCATGCGAACTTAACCACTCAGCCACGGGGCTGGCCCCCCGGACATAAACTTTTATTGCATTAAGTCATTATGATCTCGGAGTTGTGTGTAACCAGAGCAGAACCTAACCTATCCCTCTCTTTGACCATTGCATACATTTGCAACAAGTATAGTAAAATCTTACATTGGTGGGGTATTGACTAGGAGAAGGCCATTTTGAATTAGTAAGAGGTCAGACTTGTAGAATATTTCAAAGAAATCAAAGCTTATTATTTTCCAATATAACAAGAACCCTAAATTGAGGACTAATTAGCAGTTATATTCTATTAGAAAGGTGAGACATTGCCAGAATCAACCTAATTAAATAATTCAATCTATACATGCAATATTGCAATATAAGAAGAAATGAAAGATGTTGGTGTGTCACTCATGTAAGTGGTGTGCCATTTAACAAGTTCATTGCTCAATGACTGGTCAAGGTGTTTAGGCTAAAGGAAGAAAGTAAGAAAAAAAGGGAGGGTATTTGAGTGATGTAAGGAATGTCACTTGGGAAGTACATCACACAATTTAAATGGCTGACCGTCAAGCAACGCTTTCTTCAGAAGCTTAGTAATATTATTCTAGTTTCCAAATGAAAGCTGCGAATCTCAATAGAGGACTGAGCGGCTAGAAAAAAACTCTGGGGATTAATTTTTGTTTATTTGCCTAAAATGCTTATTATATTTTACATGAGATCAATTTTCACTAGACAAACGGCACTCTAAAGCAAGGAGATTAGCACATCTAAATTTGGTTCAGAGAGCCTGGATTCACAGCCTTAGAGAGGAGCTTGACAAGGGATTAACTTCTCTGTGTGTACTTCATAATTTTGGCAGTAAATGTAAAAAAATTAATGTTTCTCTGAAGGGACTATTTTGGTGTGAACATTGGGGAATATGACAAAATTCAAAATGCAATGTGCATCGTCGCTTTTGTCCAAAGCAGCAATTCAGGTCAAACCAGGAAACTCTGAAGAATTTCAATATGAATGAGAGGCACCTGTGACTTTGAGGACACAGCTAATGAGAAATGGTTGAAAAGACTGCTGCTCAGCAGCATCCAGAGTCATTTCCTCAAAATCTTTCAGTCGTCTCGCATTTCACTTTGGGCCAAGCAGCACAAGTGGAAAAGTGGTTCGAAATGATCAATGAGCAAGTAATGCCAAAGAAACTGAATGGCCTGGAAAGAAACTGGGAAGTCTCCCAGTTACAGAAGAAAGTCAGTAAAATAGAGCTTGAAGGTAGAATGCAGGGCACGGAGATGAACAATGCCTGAGGCATGGCAAAATGATCCGCACAAAGCCAACAGGGCCAGCCAGAAAAGACATGTGCAGGAAAAGTAGGACAATAAGAACATGAGTCCTGCCAGATCAAAATGGAAAACATATTTATAAATGTCTTTCAGAGGTGAGCCAGATTTTTAGAATCTATTTCAAAGACCCAAGAGTATCTGGAGATGGGGTGGGGTGGAGGGAATGGGAGAATATTTAAGAAAGTCTAGAATTGTACAGAATTTAATTGAGAAATGACTATTGAAGTGGCTGAATGTACCTAACTCGTAACATATTCCCGTACTTTTCTTTCTTTTTTTTTTCTCTAACTCATGGATTAGCATGTAATCCCCCCAAGGCTCTGGGTCGTGAGTGGGTGTTGGGCTGTGGAATCTCCACAGTTAGCAGTTACTGGGAACTATCTGTTTCTCCCTGAGTGACCCTGCACCAGCCGGATTTCCAGTGGCTTACTGAGAAAGCTACAATGATTCCCTTGAATCTTCTTTCAGTTGAGGACACAACCTAGCTCCTCTCAATTGTGTCCTCTTTTCAAAGATGTCTGGTTGTTGGAGCAGGTGCTCAGAGGCTGCAAAGAGAAGTCAGCAATTCATCCTGGAGTTCACCATCCAGAATCCATATTCCCTGGGCTATGAGAAGCCTTCTCTCTCCAGCAAGCACAGACTCTCCTGCCCAAAAGGAAGAATTCATGGAGAAATAGGGAAGAGCGTCTTCAGACCCATTACAGAGGTCCAATTCTTAGTAAAACTATTCTAAGCATGTGTGCTTAAAAAAGATTTATGAGGTCCAGCCCGGTTGCACAGTGGTTAAGTTCATGTGCTCTGCTTCAGTGGCCTGGGGTTCACAGGTTCAGATCCAAGGCACGGACCTACACACCGTTCATCAAGCCATGCTGTGATAGCGTCACATATACAAAATAGAGGAAGACTGGCATAGAAGTTAGCTCAGGGCCAATCTTCCTCACCACCCCGCCTCAAAAAAAGATTTACATTTGTTGCATTTGTTTATTACTTATAGGATTTGAGGAGGTGCACTAAATGGATAGAAACAGAGCAATCAGAATAAACATAAACGATCTAAAGTGGACTAAGGACAGGATGTTGCTGAGAGAAATACAAGCTAAGAGAGTTACTGCACTTGAACTCTAAAATTAGCTCAACTTCTCCGCATTCACAACACATCAGGAAACACAATGGGCTGTATAGTTCTCACGGTCTGATAAAACGAAGCAGGCTGGGTCCTTGGGAGAGACAAGGCTTCCTCAGACTCTAAATTCACAGATACCTTCTAGATACCTCTCAAATTTTCCTGCCTCTCTCCATCATCGCTGCCACAAACCCAGCCCAGACTCCCAGGATCTCTTATCTGGATTACTTTAATAGTCTCCAATGAGAATCTTTTCCAGATCCTAGTACAGTCTTCATCCCACAGGAGTGGTCTTTTAAAATGCAAACATTAGCTCACATCTCATTGCTTTTTTAATATTGAGATATAACTGACATATAACATTGTATTAGTTTTAGGTATACAATGTAATGATTGCTATGTGTAAATATAGCAAAATGATTACCACAATAAGTTTAGTTAACATCCATCACCACACATAGTTACAACTTTTTTTTCTTGTGCACATTTCATTGCTTTCAGGATCAAGTCCAAAATCCTGAGTACTGCATATAAGGCACAATCGGGCCCCAACCTACTTCTGCAGCCTAACGACAACTTCGGTCCAGGCATATGCTTTTGCTTGGCAGGCTCCGTCCCTTCCTCTCCTCCTGTCCACCTCCCCGCCTCTGTAACAGCTAACTCACACTCCCTATTATTTTACACCTGGCTACCCCTAGGCTACCCATCAGACCCAGAAGGCATTGAGTTTGTGATGATGCTCTCTTACTGAACCAGATCTCAGCATAGGCCAAAGTGGTTCTTTAGGGAATGAAAACACTGTAGCAAAATGGCCTGAGCCTATTTGGGCATTCTCAATTATTAGGTTCTTTTTCATAAATATCAGTAGCATCTAATAGCTAATGAAGCAATTTAACAGATACAGAGCCATCCCCCTAACTCCACTACCAGGTGTGAAAGCGTCAGACCAAATTCTATGACACTTAAACATTGACGTGCAAGCAGGTACAGAGTCAAATGATATGTTTTGTAAGCTCAATGATGTCCAGCTCTGGGCCCTTTCAAGTTCACATCCTCTATGAAAGATTCACTTGAGGAAATGGGACAGTGTTCCAGTCCCGGGATGCTGCTAACATCATCATTTGTTTAGGCTCAAGATTTCTCTAAATCAGTGACCGAACACAGGACTGGTTCAGAATTAAGTGGGAATGCTTTCCTCCCCATCTTAAACACCACTTATTCATCCCCTGAAAAATAATTTGTAATGTCCATTGTGCCAACTAAAAAACCCTCTGCTGTTAATTGAAGACAAAGCTAACTGCAGGGAAAGGCAGTCTCCTGTATGCAGTCTTTCATCCTCAACTCGGCTACATAAGAATGGGCCTTGGGCTTGGAACACTTCCTTGCCAAGAGGTAAAGAGCCCACACAGCCCGTGCAGGGTGCATCACCTCTCTTTGCTCCATCAAACACCCCCATCTCTCTTTTATCTTCAGCCTACTGTCTGTAGTACCTGTTTTTTTCTCATATAAATATATTCATCTCTTCTTTAATCTATGACTCCCTTTAGCTTTTCCCCTATGTTTCTTCAACCTCTACTTCTCTGCTTTCTTACCTTCTATTGGCCTTCAATCATCCACAACCTTGTTTCTGCCTCCCTCGCTCCCCATGAAAGGGCTCTTGCCTGTGTCACTGAGGACCAAGTTACTTCTTTTGGTCTGAGGCATTTACAGAGTTGCATATTAATTAAGGTAGGTGAGGATATGCTGTGGAAACCAACTCCTAAATTTTAACGGCATTACCTAATAAAGATTTAGTTTCTGCCTACGTCATGATTTACTCCTATAAATACTCATGTCTGTTGGCCTTCTAGGTAGTGATTCAGGGACTCAAGCTCCTTTCATCTTGTGGTTCCACCATCCCTTAGGAAATTAGGGTCCTCCGCTGGACCTCTGCATCTGGCAGCTGAAGAGCAAGGTGTGTGGAGGACCACGTGGATTGTTAGCAGGAGACAGAACTGGGGGAGAAATATATCACTTCTACTCTTATTCCATTGGCCATACGCAATCTGCAAGGGAGGCTGGGAAATGCATGGTAGCTGTTTGTCCAGTTGGGAAAGAATCTGGTGAGCATATAGCAGTTCTTTACCAAAGCCTGCCCTTCCTCCTTCTGAAACGTTCTCTCCTTTGTCTTCCATGACATCATTCTGTCTTGGGTTCCATCTTTGAACTGTGACTGCTTGTTTTCAGTCTCCTTCACAGCTCCTCTTTCTTTTATCCATTCCCATAATGCTGGTATCACCCAGTATTCATCTCTTGACTCAGTTCTCTTCTCACCACATTATTCTCTCTGGAAAATTCCACAAACAACCAGAACGTCTAACTCCATCTTTGTGTTCATATCCCATGTAAAATCTGCTCCTCATCTCATAAGTCCCCATATTGGTAAGTGGGCATCTACTCAGGCACTAAACCAGAAAACTAGGAGTGATCCTACCTTCTGCTTT
Organism: Equus asinus; assembly: GCF_041296235.1. Classification (NCBI taxonomy): domain Eukaryota; kingdom Metazoa; phylum Chordata; class Mammalia; order Perissodactyla; family Equidae; genus Equus; species Equus asinus. Next base: position 47,551,107 of record NC_091811.1, on the reverse strand, counting down.
ATCCTCTGTAATCAAGGTTTCTCAATCACCACACTATTGACATTTTGGGCTGGATAATTCTTTGTTGCATTATAGGGTGTTGAGCAGCATCGTTGGCCTCTTCCTACTAGATGCCAGTAACTAATCCCCCCACCCCCTGACAAGTTGTGACAACCAAAAATATCTCCAGACATTGCCACATGTCCCCTGGGGAGGGAGGGGATCACCACAGTTGAGACCTGCATCATCCAGTCTTATAGATTCAACCATTGCAATATTTATCCTTTCCATCCCATTCTTCTTGCCATTAATTTTATTAAATTCCACATCATTTTGCATCTGGATTCCTCCAGTTGTCTCCTATCTGGCTGTGGCAAGTTGGCTGATGCAACAGTCATTCTCGACTCAAATATTATTGCCACCTTCCACTAAAGAAAAATGGAATACTTGTTTTTCGGCCTCCCTTGTATGGCCAAGTGACACCATTTAGCATGGCAAACCAGGTTTGTGAAGGGGGTGCCCGTTAAGAGCAAAGGCTTTGGACTCATCCAGCTTGGATTGTGTCTCAGCCTCTGGGAGTTGAGTGACCTTAGGAAAGTTACTTAAATTCTCTGAATCCCATCAGTAACATGGGATAAAAACAGTCCAACTTTATAGGATTATTGTGAAGATAAACGAGTTAACATGAATAAAGTGTGGAGTACTATACCCGACTGAATGGAAACACTGGGTAAACAGTGCCTATGATATGTGAATGGCAGTGATGATGTAATCTCTCTTTTTCTTGCTAATCTCAAAGGTTACTACTTCACATCCTATCCCCAACCACTACTCTCACCTCTGAAGATTCAGCTTGGGGGAGACTTCCTCTGGAAGTTTTCCCATACTTTTCCTTCCAAATTACAAGCCCCTCTTCAGGTGTAACTTGTTTTTCTCCCTCACACATCTGTGAACACCTACAAAGCACGGACCAGAACTTTCTTCTCTCTGTATATTCCCAGGACCACCACAAGTGCTCAATAAATAGGCTCAGTAAAGGTCCGTTGACTAAATCAATAAGTGAATGAATACTAGTAGGATACACCAGTCTTGCAAATGACTTCCTTCCCATTTAGCAGCAGGTGATAAAATTGTACATGACATTAGAAAAGAATTCTAACTTTATTAATTTAGCTACCTATGCTCATCTTTGGGGAGCGTGGACCTTACAAAAGCTTTGGACCTAGCTAGCGTAAATGAAAAATAAGTCAACCAGTACACCAAAAGGTGAATTTTTAAAAGGAAATGAATCTCCCTAGCCTGGCAACTCCAGCCAGCTTTTAAGTAAATTGAAGCCAGGGACCAAATTATTATGAGGGAAAAGAGGACAACTCTACATGTGACCCCCAAACTTTGCGGACATCCTTATTCTAAATAAATTCATCTAAATTTGCACAGGAGAGTGGCAATGGGAAGTGTTAACTGACAGAGAAGTCGCAGTCTTAACACTTCATTGACACAGTTTCCAAAATGAGGAGCTTTAAAATTACCTCGTGGTTAAACGGACTTTTGATTACACCTCCCCCCCCCACACACACACATGCACTTTTTCACCTGTCCAGGATCTATTCAGCAAACTCTTAATAAATCGAAAAATACACAAATTTCTGGCGGGGGGGGGGGGGGAAGAGCAATTATAATGCTAAGTAATTCAGTGTTCTCATCCCCGTCTCTGCGATGGAGTACCCAACCACAGATGGCTAGGCGAACTTAGGGCTAACTTTTCTTCCAGGGGTTTTGGATCCAGCCATCTGTGCCATTTAACCGACTCCGACTAAGATCCCCTTCTCGACACCAAAATTTATTAGATCATCGCTACTGGAGTTATTCTTAAATCAAATCTTATTAAGAAGTGACTGGAAATGAATCCCTAGAAACCGAGAAATTTCTTAAAAGCTCTCCTAGAAAAACTCATTTCCTTTCCCCTTAAAATAGGGTCCACATTTAACATGTAAACAACCCACTCTTTAAAAGGTAACTTTTCATCTGCACGACCACGACAATCTCAATAACACTTGTGACTTTCTCTGATGACGACAGCCCTTTCAAGACACTAACACGTCGTTGATATAAACAGATTCCAAAATGAGGAGCTTTATAATTACTCCGCTCACTTCCCTTGGATGTCCGTTGGTTCCTGAAGTGACATCAACTCTTAAGAGCCAAGGGTCACCCAACAGGTGGTCCGCCGGGCGCTCGCTCTCCAGATGCGAGGGCTGCCAGCCCCCAGGGCACTCCTTGCCGGCGTCCCCGCGCCCTCGCGCCACCGAGGCTGCGTGGGCTCCGGAGCGAGGGCTGCAGCTCCACCCGGCCGCTGGGAGCGGGCGAGCGCGCCGGGTCCACGTCGCCTCCACGCCCCACCTCCTCCCGCTACGCATCCCCTCCCCTAGCCAAAGCTGGGACTCTCCGAGCTGCGCTTATTGTTGGCCGCGTCTGTCACTTTGTGAGCCGGGTGACATGAATGGATGAGCTGGACACACCTTCCAGCCTTCCAGAAAAAACCCGTTCGGATCTGCATAGACAGCGGGAGGGACTCCCCCGGCGCTCCCAGAGCCTACGCCGCGGGCCCGTGAAACGCACAGCTCCCCCTCCCACACTCACTCCTCCCATCCCTTAAAAAACGCCCAACCCAAACAAATAATACGGTTCCAAGCCTGCCGGCGTCCTCCGTGCCATCGCTCAGCGCGCTCCAGCCCTGCGGGAGGCGGCGGCGCGGGGCGCGGTGCGGGGCGCGAGCGAGGGGCGGGCGCGTAGCCGGCCCGCGGGCGCCGCACTATGCTCCCCAGCGCCGTGGCGGCCCACGCCGGCGCCTACTGGGACGTGGTGGCCTCCTCCGCGCTCCTGAACCTCCCCGCAGCGCCGGGCTTTGGCAACCTGGGCAAGAGTTTCCTGATCGAGAACTTGCTGCGGGCCGGAGGCGCCCCGCCGCCCGGGCTGCAGCCACCTCCGCCCCACGGCCCGGCGGCCGCACTAGCCACCGCCACCGCCACCGCCGTCGCCGGCGCGCAGGTCCGGCCCCTGCCTGCCAGCCCAGTGCCTCTCAAGCTGTGCCCCGCGGCCGAACAAGTCAGCCCCGCCGGGGCGCCCTACGGCACGCGGTGGGCTTTTCAAGTGTTCAGCCCCTCGGCGGACGGAGTAAGGCTGCCGGGCCGGGCTCCGGGGAACCGGGACTGTACCTTCCATCCTTCAGCCCCAGGTGAGCCAGCTGTCCCCTCCCCAGCCGTGCCTGGCGGCCTCCCAGCAGACCGGTCCCGAGATCTGGGCGCGCGGGCGGTGCGCACGGCGCCCCAGCCCCAGGGCGCAGTATTCCGCGCCGGCCTGGGACTTTCCTAGAGCATCTCCAGTTTTAGTGGAGGTGCCTCTTCCAGGGTAAGGAGGGGACCATCACAAATTGTGATTTCCCCGCCATCCCATGCCACCAGCTTCCTCCATGTCCCCTTCCTTCAACAAGTGGTAGTGCTACCTTGATTTTCAGGCCTTTCCGGAGAAACCCTGAAGGCACCTCGTTATGTTAGCCGGAAAGGACAGCCCCAGTCCCGAGATCTCTGAGCTCGCTGGACCAGTTGCGTGGGTTTTCCCAGGTTCAGCGTTTCTAACCGCCCGCTCCTGTACCGGAGGCCGCGCGACACCGGCTCCCAGGAAAGTTCTTGGCAAGGAGTTTCCGCGTGGCCCGCTTCGGGGGCTTCTGCCTCTGTTGCGCGGATCAGGACGGTTCGAGAAGGCGCGCGAAGATTTTTGGTGGCAGGGTTGCGCAAAGTTTTGGCTTTCTCCACTCTTAGATTTTGGATCACTGAGGCCGACTTTTACTTCTTGTTGAGCTGCAACAGCTGAATTGTCTCCTGGAGCAGAAAGTCAGTAATAAGTGAGAATTTACCAAAAGAAGGGCAGTTTTGCTTGGCTTGTTGGTAATTCCCGCATAAAACCTGAGTAGTATGACTGAGGAGGGGAGGATGCGGATAGTTTAGTCCAATATTAGCTAGACGTTATGGAGGGGCTGCCGAAATTGGCAATGAAAAAGGGAAAAGGATCTCAGGAGCTGAGATCCAGCTGGATTAATTTTTTTTTCTTCTTTTTGGGCTGCGTCCTTAGACTATCTTAACTCATTCTTTTAATCCCATTGGGTTTGTCCAGAATGACTAATAGACGCTTTTTCAGCAGATTCATTGTCCCGGCAAACTGCCGGATCAAATTTATCGCTAATGTCTTTATAGAATTTAACATGTTTAGAACCTGTCCTGGGCATTCAGTTTGAAATGGTTACTAACAGAATGGAACAAATATAATTACATGAGCAGCGGTCTCATTCGCATAGTGTAAAACCTAAATTCTACGAAGCCTTTTTGCACCCTGGGAGAGGAACAAATACAGTTAAGGCAAAGTTTATGTGCCTTGGAAATTTGGGCCACTCTGTTCTTTTTGAACTATTAGGAAAATTAGAAGCGTATAAGGCAGGTTCACGTAGCCAAGAGTTAGTAATTAATGTTGTCGTATAAAAATAACATTTTCGAGACAATTTGGTGATTTGCATAACTTATGGCGATTTGGCATCGTAATCATAGAAGTTATTTTTCAAGCATTCTTAAATTGCTCCTGATCGTGCTTGGCCAGTCAACCATGGAAAGTTACTTAATTTTAACCTTTGGAGATTTTACAGATTAAATTTAAATAAACCAAATGCGAATCAAATGCAGATATTTCAATAACTCTGAAAAATAATTTTGTATACCTGTTCGTTTCATTCAAAATACTGCAATTATTGGGAAAAGGGTTTTCTAACTCCATTCTTTTTTGTTTTTGAGAACATATTCATTCTTGTACACTTGAAGTGCCAAAATGCAAAAGTAATTTTTTTTGAATAATGTAGAGGGTATCATTATTTATATTTCCCTTTGAAGTATTCTAAAATTCTTTAGGGATATATTTTTTTCTAATGTTTAATTCACTCCTCATTGAGGGTTTGATGTTCTCCTAGGTAATCTTTGTTTGAACAAATAACCTTTTATTTCAAAAAACCATGCTTCTGAAGAGTGCATTTAATTTTTGAAACTAGAAAAATATCTTCAGAAGCAAATTAAAACCCTGTAAATTTGTGCCCACAAATATGCTGCTTAAAACCAGCATTTAACATTCGTTTCTATAATTTGACAAAGAATGTAGTTTTCTGAACAGTTGCATTTAAGTGACTGATTCTTGCCTTACTGAATGTTGTGGGAATTTTTACACTGTGTAGAATTATGAAGTTATAATGACTGCTGACAATGTTAGTTATCACCTGAAAATTCGATGAGGATGAAATAGTGACTGATGTTTTATAGAGACTAGAAAGGAGATAAAAAAGCTTCTGTTTTCAGAAAGATAATATTTCTCTCTGAAATGTCCATGAACAACCAGTTCTGATCCTTTAGACAGGAACTTAGAAGTGGATCACACACAAGACGTGATTTTTAATCATTTCGGCATATTGACTACCAACGCTTTTTTCAACCTTAGTTTGAGTGCACTCGTCTAAATGTTGAATAAGAAAATCCCAGAGTTCTTTTTAAGTGCATTGGTGAAATACAGCTCTAGGGCACTGCATGCATTTCTGCTTCATTATTTTTGTTACCCACTTTTAATTATACCATATATTTCATTCATTCAGCAAATGCTTACTGTGTGTGTCCCATGTGTCAGGCTCTCTTCTAGGCCCTTGGGATAATCAGTGAACAAAACAGATGACTGTCCTTGCCCCTGTGGACCTTAACATTCCATGTTCTGTTCTGCTTTATGGTTTACTAAGCGTTTTCATAATTGTTAGCTGCCGTAACTCTCATCTTAGGCCATTTTTTTCCTACAATGATTATTCCACTTGATAATGGTTTTTTTGTCTAAAGTACCAGTTTAAACATCTGTGAACTTGTGAAAGAGAAGAAAATTGCCCCAAATCTTCAGGTTCCTTAGATTAGTCTTTCATTGAATATGAGAAACTAGTGAGGGATAATGGGATAACCAATTACATGTATCACAATAATAAATCAGATTGTGATTTTGTATCTGAGCCCCTAAGGGAAGAAACTGGTTTTCCCCTTCATCTTGTTATGTGTCTGAAAGGTGGTGACAGTTACATGGTAACACAGATTTACAGGCCATGGATGAAAGTATAGCTGTCAGTGCTTCATCCCTAAAAATTGGCAAGTCTTTGAGTATTTAGAGCAAGAAAATGAATATCCCATAGTTATATGTTGTCAAATTATTTATATAGTTTAAAGACTTTATTTTAAAAATCCAAAGGCATTCCTCAAGGCATAAGAGGGACACATTTAGTGCAATAGTAGGTGGTAAGTAGGTTCCCCTCCAGAGGTTTTATCTGGAGAAAAACAAAACAAAAGGTCTTGGATCTGTTATAGTTTATTAGTGGAAATGAGGGGGTTTTGCAAGTAAATTCTAATCATCAGAGATCCTTCCCCAGAAGTTCATTAATGTCGTTATTTGGCAAATATTGTGCTAGATTAAAATATTCATGTTTTTGTATATAAAAGAGGGTCTTGAAATGTAAAAAGCTAAAAATTTTCAATTTCTCTTAGTTATGCCACAAATTTTCTTCAAAATAAGTGGAGTAGATAGCTTTCCTTTTTAAGAACATTTATTTGAAATATTTTAGAAAATATTTGACAAAAATAATTTCCTCAATATAATTGATTGATAATTAAATGTACTCCTTGTGCTGCATATAAAAGGCTTAGAAAGCAAATGTTTATTCTGGATAGGTGAGTTGAACTGTTCTTTTTTTTAAAGTAATTTTGTCAAGTAAGTTGTAGTGTATAATATAGAAATGGAACCAGCTCCATAGTATTTTTCCTGGCACCCTGTGAGGATTATTTCTTACCATTAACGCTTAATGTGCACTGTTGTTGTCTTGTCCACCTCCCCACCCCAGTTTCTGTTTGTTTATTAATCCTTGACTCCGTCTTAAACTACTTGCGCTTATGTTTGTACTCCAACTGGTGGTTTTTTTCCACTTTCACTGAGATATGCTGAAAGTGTGAAATAAAATAGCTTCTCTTACGTTTTAGGTACTTGGCAGAGGTAGGAAAAGATGGATCTATACTCCAAATGGGGATTCCAGTAGAATTGGAGACTTTGTGATCTGACTTACTAGGCTAGAGTTTGTCCTTTATTTTTGGTAAACCTGCTCTAGATTTGTTTTAGCAAGTTAAAATTGCAGAATCTTGAATGTTGCTGATGCTGACCCAGAACCAGGACAAGGATAACAGGGGATTCAGAAAAAGATAATGATGAGAACTGTTCTGGTGGTTCCTTGCTCGGGCCATCACCCTAACCATCCTTTGGTGGAATTTGTAGATAATCCTGAAGCATGTTCTTACTACATCTGTCTATTTTTTCTAATCTGTTTAACATACCTTTGGATTTATATGAACATGTTAATAACTTTTGTAACTTCACGAGGAATCAGCAGTGAACAAATTATTATATGGTCCTCAAGTTAATAAACTCCTTCAGGTTCAAGGAGAAGTTCTTAAAGTGAAGAGAACCAATAGGACTACTAATCCCTTTGCTTCTAATACTGATGGAATAAGCCGCACCCCTAACAAAATAATATGAGTAGGAACTACAACAGGGTAGCAATTTATGTGCCTGTAACTTGCCTCTGACTTTAGTACCCCTCTCTCAACCCCCAACGCACTCTTTGTGACTTTGCTTTAACAAGAAGGAATTTCAATCTGTTAACATGTATTGAAGTTATTGAGGTTTAATAATAAAATGGGAGTAAATCCGCAGGCAAGTAGGAACATTTTAGAACTTTGCCTGTAACTCTTATTCACTTAAGGGATTTGAGGGTTATTTTAACAGACACAACGGTTTGAGTGCCCAGAAAATTACATAAGGATTTATGCAGAAATAAATGTAGGATTCAGAGAGTTCAGGGTTACATACTGGAAGACAAAGGATGCCATATGTTGTGGGCAATTTAAAAGGATTGTCAATGGTGATTTTATCTACATTTGTTTGCCATAAATGTGGCTCAGATTTTGGAACCAAAGCTGTGCGTTAGACTCCGCTGTATTCCTCTTTGGATTTGCCACCTCCCTCCTGTTCTTGTGCTCACCGGAAAAAAGTCCGTTTTGCTGTAAGAAGACATTTTATGATTAGGTTTGCTGCTGAACAGTGGTAAAAAAGGTAGCAACTTGTAAGTAAAGGAAGCAACTTCAGTAATAGACGTATTCGTAAAATACTTTGAGATTCCTTGCTATGAAAGTTCTAACAGAAGAGAAATGTTATCATCTTGAAAATATTTAAACAGATGTGCCCTATGTTAGTGTGGGGAGTAGATACTTCATTTACTCCTCAGGCAACCTAGTTTCCATCGCCCTATTTCTGTTGTTGACATTGTCCAACTTAGAACCCTTCTTATATCTTTTGAGAGGACTTGCTTTGCAACTCTTACTAGAGTGTTTGTCCACTACATCTTGGGTTAACAGAGGCTCTAAGTAAAGGTTTTTTTCTTAATTACAGTAACTCTTTTTCATAATGAAGGTACGCAATTTTAAAGTTTAAAGTTTTAAAGAAAACTTTGTTTTCTTTCAAAGACACCTGGAGTCTATCAGGAATAAAAAGGCAAGTTGTAAGAAAGAAACAATGTGATTTTTATCTAGGAATGCTTGTTAGAATCCGTATTTAAGGCTTCATTAGATCATGCTTCTATTTTATACTCTCTCAGTAAGGAATTGAGTTTTTGCTTTAACATATAATATGCTTACCAGACCCTTGTATATTTTATTCCAAAATATTTTATTTTACTTTCAATAATGTTTCCACTTTTAATGAAATCTCTCCCTTTCATTCTTTTTAGCCTCCAGTCAGTACTTGATTTGGCAATGCTGAGTGATTCATCACTTTATATAAAGTTCCCATAACTGATTTTACTTTTAATAGCATTGTTCATTTTGTCAACCAGCTATTAGTTGTGAATATTTCAGGGGCGTATTTTTTGTGTTATGTGAACAGTAAACTTAAGCCACTAAAATTCTCTCTGAAGTCACAGATCAAAAAGCCTCTATAAGTTTTTAGACTTTTGTTTCAGAACCAAAGCATTTGGGAAAAAGAAAGAAAGAAAAAAAAGAAAATATTTCAAGTCTTTTTCTAAATATTGATGAAAATTTGTCTTCTTAATTATAAATATTCCAAAGCTGAACTAAGTTTTTCACTTTTCTTTCACGTGTTCAGGCATCATGCTGTAGTAATCTTAATTTTATTAATTCTAAGTGACCATCAGAAATAGAATATACGGTATATACATTTCTACAGTCCTCTTGAGAGGACTCAAAATATCTTGTTCTTTAAAACTTTAAATTTCTAATACTTTTTAAATTAAAATCTGTGAAGGAGTTAGTAAGTTGTTCTTTGAGAAAATGCATGTACATTAAAAGAGATTAAAAACCGTGACTTCTGGCAAGTTTTTTAATAGACTAACCAAGGGCTGGATTGAGTTTAGGCGTGTTGAACCAATTCTGTAGTTATATTGGTCTGAAACAAAAAAACAGTCTGATTCTTCAAAACAGGAACAGAGTCACCCCTATTTGGTCACATATTTTCTACAGGTGCTTTTGTACCACACACTGAGTAGTTGCCGCGAGACGGTATGGTGTGCAAAGCCTAATGTATTTACTATCTGGCCCTTTATAGTAAAAGTTTGCCAACACTTTCTCCAACGCATAAAAGCAAATTGGGAAAATTTGAAAATACTGTATAGTTTTCAGAGCTGGTTTGAGCAGCATTTCTATCATTTTAAAGCCTAGATTCAAGTCTAAGGTCTTTATATGAATGGTTATAAGATCCTAAGCAATTCACGTAATCTCCTCGAGCCTCTGCTTCCTCATTTCAAAATGAGAACAGAGATTAGGATCAGCATTTGACTTTTAACCCCATACCTCAAAAGCCCATTGATAAGATACAGGGAAAGATGTGAAAGACTCCTTTCCACCACTCCACCATAAGTACAATATTGGTAAAAGGAGTATTCTGTAATAAGCATTCTGTGATAAAAGAAACCACGTCAAATCTTAGAGGCTTACAGGAACAATTTATTGTTTTCTCTCAGTTTTGTGGGTTGACTGGGTCAGCTGGGTAGTTCTCACTTGGAATCTCATGCGATTGCAGATAACAGATGTCAGCTGGGGCTGTGGTCATCTGTAGGCTCAGCTGGGCTGGATATCCAAGATGGCTACTCATGTGGCTGACAGTTGATGCTGGCTGTTGCCTGGGTGTGCAACTGCTGCTGTTCATTGCGGCATCCACACTTGGACTTTTGAGTTTCTTATAGCATGGTGCCTGGGTTCTGAAAGGGAGAGTTCTAAGAGCAAACATTCTAAGAAACCCAGGCAGTAGCTGCAAGGCTCTTATGACCTAGCCTTGGAAGTTCCAGAATGTTACTTTTTCCACGTCCGTTGGTCAGGCGAGCCAGGATCATCAAAATCCAGGAGAAGGGGAAATAGACCCTACCTCTCAATGGGAGGAGTGTCAAATCATTTGCAGCCATTTAAAATCTGCTACAGAGTGAAATCAAGGTAACCATCATCAGACACAATTCCTGTTAGGTCTGTCTCCTGCTGGAGTAGACCAATGTAGGAATAAATCACATAGAGTGGTAGGCTGGGAGCTCAAGGAGCCTCCACTAAGGCATTTAGAGGTTTTTTTGCTGAGGAAGATTTGCCCTGAGCTAACATCTGTTGCCAGTCTTCCTCTTTTTGTTTGAGGTAGATATGCCCTGAGCTAACATCTGTCCCAGTCTTCCTCTACTTTGTATGTGGGTTGCTGCCACAGCATGGCCACTGACAAGTGGTGTAGGTCCACACCTGGGAACTGAACCTGGGCCGGTGAAGCAGAGCATGCGGAACTTAACCACTAGGCCACTGGGGTGGCCCCAAGGCTTTTAGAGTTTTTGAGAGCTAGAGGTACTATTCTGTTATGGTATTCTCTTCCATGACATTGATTTTATAATAAAAAGAGCAAGAGATTTCCTCAAATGTAGCTCATTTTTTTCCAGAACTGTCTAGTGGAGACTCCCTGAAGAGAGAGGCAACAGAGGGAGTGACCATCTTTGGTGGTTGCAATGGACTAGGGTCCCAGGAGGAGAAGCCAGACCCTACCCATCTATTGGTGTTGTGGGGAGAAGATGCTGGTGAGAGTGTCCAGACCAATAGTTCTGGTTACCTATTGCTGCAGCATATTATTAGTGCAGTAGAATCCTTCCATTTAGCCCCTCCTTATTCCAGCATGTCTTCACTACTGCCAGGTGAATTTTTCTAAAATATAGCTTTGTCGTAACACGAAGCTACTCAGGAAAACCTTAATCATCCCCATTTGACTATTAGATCAAATAATAATATTTGGTTTGTCCTTCCAGACCTTCATTCCATCAGCTGCGTTTAGCTCCTCCAAGTACGTTGCATAACGCTCACTCCTTTGGCCTTGTCCAGTAGTTTTCCTGGTCTCCTTAAATGGCCCCATGCGTCACCACCTCCATGCCTCCTTAACTGGCCCCATGCATCACCACGTCCTTGCCTCCTTTCCTTTGTTCATGCAAACTCTCCTTCCTGGAATGGCTCTCTCTCTCCTTTTGTCGTTCCGAATACCTTCCAAATCAAGGTCCAGGTTAAGATGTTTTTCCTGCTTCAAGCCTTTTTTGACAAAGTCTTCCTAACAATATTCTTTTCTTTATACTTCTCTATATTCAGTGAAAGTCTGGACCCTGCTGCTTCTTTCTATATGTTGTGTTAGAGTGATCTCAAATAATAGAGTAACGGTAGGAGTAAAGGCTAACATTTATTGAGTGCCTGCTACATGCTGGGCATTGTTGTATGTTCTTTTCAGCGGTCTCATCTGGCTATGCATTATATTCACCTGTGCAGCTTTGGAGACAAGGCTATGCTAGCAGGCCCACTCCTAGCCAGCTTGATTTAACCCAGTGGATGTGGGGCCCAGGCATCTGTGTCTTTGAAAAGCACTCAACGTAATTCTAATGTGTATTCAGGGTTGAGAAACAGTGGTTAGGGAAACTCAGATCTCATCTCCTTGCGGAATGCCTCAGACTTGACAGAACAAAATTGAATTTGGAGAATGGAGAAATTTACGTTTCATTTCGTGACCAGCAGATTGAAAATCTGTAAATTAAGGGACATTAAAAAATAGAAAATCTTAAAAAAAAAATAGAAATCCTTCCAGGGAGGGAAACCATCCTTTTTCATGTTTCATAGTCCCAGGACACTGTGTACTATGTGACATTTGATAGATATACAATAAATATTATTTCCATGGAATTAAAAGGACAGAATCAAACAAGTCGAGATTGCACTTGATTTATCTTCTCCTGAGCTGTACCAGAACATTAAGAACTTTGTTTTACTTTCTCTAAAATATGTCAGACAAAAAAATACTGACTTCTGTTGTTTTCGACAAGCAGAAAGGTAAGGATGAATTTACTTAACTTGCTTTCCCTTGTGATTGAAGGCAAGTTTGCATGGGGATCACAGACATTAATTCCTTCTGGGTTGTGTGATAAAATAAGTCACACATCGTTAAATAATTGATATTTCTTAGGTTTTACTACTCAAGACAGATGATTACCATTCTTTAGAGTCTCGTTTTTTGGGTCTACTCTGCTCCAGATAGTAGGTTCATTTGTGTATTATTTTCAGGTCAGAAGTTTAATTATCTTTATTCCCAGTGCCCATGTACCTGGCACTTGAAGGAGGTCATTAAAACCATCCTTTTTTTTTTTTTTTTTTTTTGAGGAAGATTAGCCCTTTGCTAACATCCACCACCAATCCTCCTCTTTTTTGCTGAGGAAGATTGACCTTGAGCTAACATCCATGCCTATCTTCCTCTACTTTAGATGTGGGATGCCTGCCTCAGCTTGGCTTGATAAGCAGTACATAGGTCTACACCCGGGATCTGAACCGGGGAACCCCCGGGCCACCAAAGCGGGGCATGCGAACTTACCCACTATGCCACCAGGCTGACCCCAAAACCATCCTTTTGAAATTATTTAATTCCCCGCTATTCTTTCCCAGAGGTATTTTTTGACCCTTTGGTTGCATTAGTAAGACATCTTGGAATCTTTTCTCATTTCTTCTCATCCTTCTTAAAATGTGCTGCCTAATTGGCAGAGCATCACAGTAGGTTCCTGAAGTTTATTTGAAGGTTTTATTAGTAATCTGTGGTATTCTTTCTTTGAGATGTCACCTCAAGTTAGTTAATACCAGTTTGCATTGATAATAAAAAGAATGTGATTTCACCCCTTTAAGATTTGTGTTGTTCTCCAGCAGAAAAGAAGAATGAAAATAACAAAAAAATTTTTTTTAATATATTGCTTATTTTCTAGACAACAGAATTTTGAAAATAATTGCTCTGTAACTAGGCTTGTGACCATCCTTGGCTGTGAGATACTTGCATCACAGAACTATCTAGTTAAGTTTAAAAAAATCAGGCCAGTTCACCAGTAAGTTGGCTCTAAGTTCCAGTTGTAGCTAAACATTCAAAATAATTCTTAAATATTTTGATGCCGTATCTTCAGATAAGTCAGAACATCTGATTAAGAAGTGAAAAGTTCATGAAGTTTGCTGTGAATAAGGGATTTTAGCCATTTGGATTCAGACAGGCCTCAGTTTGGTTCCAAAATTTTTGAGTCATTTGTTTGTAACTTAGATTCTCCCAGAAACTGGAAGTTAGATTTGTTGGCAGGATGCTGCAAAATTTGGAATATCGTGAAGTGTTGCACCAAGAAAACCTAACATCATGCTGAGACCCTGACAGTGTGCGTTTTTTCCATAGGAAAAGCCATTTGTTTTTCTCTTGCGGAAAACTTGGAAAGTTACTCTTACTGAATGACTGGCTGTCTCTGTGCATGAATCCCTTATCCCTCTTGGCTAATAACTAGGTATTATGCTAAAATATTTGTTTCTCTTGTCCTTTAAAAAAAATTTGCTGAAAACAGTCATCATCGTATTCTAGATACATGCCCATGAGAGGTTGAATGTTCGTGAATGAATGAAATAGCATGTGTTAAATTCATAGCCAGTCCAGTGCTGGGCATATAGTAGACACTTCTTACATGTTATCATCATAAATATCGCTCACCAAGTCTACAATGAGTTGTTGCTCACATGATAAATGATAGAGTGGCTGCCTATAGATTCCATTGATGGGCTTTGAAATGCATATCATCCAGGGTGAAATAGCCTTGTTCTCTACCCTTTTCAAAGCATCTTCAAAGTGGTTCTTAATGGCTTACAAAGGTTTTAACACATCTGTCAACTTGTCACTTTGTCTTTTTCAAATGTGAGTTTCCTTTTTGCTCATTGCTTTAAAAAGTGTGTGGTTTACAAACATAAAAGTGTGATATCTATTTTTTAATGCATTGCGTTGTTTTAAATGGTTATTTCCTAACTTCATTCAACACTCCTGCAATCGCATGCTCAGCTGGATTAGCATTTGACTTATGTCAAAGTAGGAACATGTTAAAAAAAAAAATGGAGCACTTAATTGGAATTTCACAGCAATTTCCACATAAACCAGCTTAAACAAGGTGTATTTATGTATAGCACTCAAGAATTGACTAATCTCCTGTGTAAATATATGTATGTCAAAGAGGTGATTTAAAATGGTGAAGAAATTCTACACAATAGAACTTTAAGCCTGGTCATGTCACATGTGGTTCTTTAGCCCCTACAGTTGTTACTGTAGATAGCATGTCATTTTGATTACAGCTTTACTATATTAAGATAGGGTAATATAAAGCAGTATAACAAACTGCTCAATTAAAACTCTTTTTATGGTAAATTTAACACTAAAATCATATAGCTTAGAGTCTCGTTTATCTCAAACGAACCATTCATTTTTTTTATCCTTTAATTTTCCCTTTTTAGGGCCATAGGATTAGACTAAGAAATAGTTTGATTAGAATAGTAAAATTTGTAATTTGTACATGTCCTGCATTGTTATTTTAATAGTGTTAATAGTATACTTATTTTCTACACTTCATATTGAGCAAAAATATTTCATATTTGTGTGTTTCCAGCTATCATGATAAATATTTAAATTTATGTATGTAAATGCAACATTGCAGAGTCTTTTTCTGTTACCTCTATTTAAAAAATGCCAGGGGCCGGCCCAGTGGCACAGCAGTTAAGTTTGCACGTTCTGCTTTGGCGGCCCAGGGTTCGCTGGTTCGGATCCCAGGTGCGGACATGGCACCACTTGGCAAAGCCATGCTGTGGTAGGCGTCCCACATATAAAGTAGAGGAAGATGGGCACAGATGTTAGCTCAAGGCCAGTCTTCCTCAGCAAAAAGAGGAGGACTGGCAGTAGTTAGCTCAGGGCTAATCTTCCTCAAAAAAAAAAAAAATGCCAAACAGCTCAATGACCATAAGTTAATTGTCTATGGAGTGTTTATTTTGGAGATGAAGTAAGTTAGTTAACAGAAATGCTTGAGAATAAATATAATGAAGCAAGAAATATATTTCCATTTTTCCATTTTTCAAAGTACTTCATATATTCATAGAAATAATGGAAAATGTAACTCTATCATACTCTTGTAATATACATTCAAATGAAATGATTTGTCATTTCTATAATGGTTCTACAGTCAGTATTAGAATGACATGTGATAACGGTGAAATTTAAAAAAAAGTTTCATAGAACTTTTTGAACACCAAAATGGGTCTCCTTTTCATACTTTGCTTTAGTTGCCATATCTTCAAAACAGCATTAAGACGAACATTTTTTTATTTGAAAATTCAGTTATTAAAAAACTAAGAACATTAATATTGGCAACTTTCCATTGTATTATAGAAAAAACCCTGCATTTATGGTTATTTTCCAATTTGAAGGCATTAAGGACCCTGAGACTACAAAATTCTTATTAGGCAATACACTTATTTTGCTATATCCTTCAAAGATGTTGGTGAAAATAAACACATGCTATCAATTGGTTAAAATACAAGCCTGATATTACTGTATTCTTGAAAATGGTATGTATTCCTATCAAAATAACGTTCACTATATATGATTAATAAAAGAAAAGTTGCCATTGAATATGAAGAGAGAATAATAAAAATATTTATTTTCAAGTCGTGTTCTAGATTTCAAGTCATCTGTTATGGAAGATACTCTATTTGAGGGTATATGAGGGGAGCAGAGAAGGAGTTAATTCCTGATCCTCATTATTTGCCTAAGAAGATCAGAAGTTTCCTAGTTCTTAGTTTTCATTCATTTATTGAAAATTTGTTGACTATTTAGAATGTGCCAGGCACTCTGCTGGGTATGCCATGGTAAAAGCAAGTTGCCTGCCTTCAGGAACTCTCACCCATATTTATATTGTATTAAACCCCATCTTACCAGAGGACATGGTATATTTAAAGTTCTTAACCAAAATCTGGTATGTAGTAAGTGCTCAATTAAGAAGAGCTGTTATTAACGTTCTGTGACATCCTCTCTAGCTACTTTTCAACTACTGAGAAACAGAGTTTAAAATGTCTTTATTTACAAGAATAATGATAACTATTCCATATGTATGTATTGAAAATGTTATGAATAGATTAGTTTAATAAAATGAGCAGAACAGAATTTTATGGCAACCCCCTATGCTATAAACACAAATTCTTTCAGATTAACTGGGTTTCTCTTGAGATAAAATGTTATTACTATTCTCACATACTTTTAAACGAGTAAAAGTGATGAGAAAAACCACTTTTTGTTATGGAATTGCTTAGTAAATTTGCTATTATCAACTTTGGAATGCAACTAACTATGTATTTCGAAGAACCTTCTAACAATAAACAGAGTAATATAATCTCTTTTAAAAATTAAACTTAAGCACATAACATACAAGTTGTTTCTTGGTAAGTATTAGATGTAGAGCTGTGCTATTCAGTATGATAGCCCCTACCTACATGAGTCTGTTTAATTTAAAATAATTTAAATTAAGAATTCACTTAGCCAGTCAGACTAGCCACATTTCAAGTGCTCAGTCGCCATTTGTGGCAAGTCGACACCATGTTGGACAGTGCAGATATAGGACGTGTCCCTCATCACAGGGAGTTCACTGGGACAGTGTTGCTCTTAGATATTCTAAATATAGGAATGTTTGCTATTTACTACTTATAATTATGGCCACACGTTTGGTTTTGGTAATTTGAGTCTTTCTACCACGTCTTCCAAATCTTGATTAAATTATTTGGCAAGCTCTTGGACAACAAAGCCTGCTCTAGAATGACTTTAATTTCAGTAAAAGTTCTAATTAAGTAAAGGCTCCAAAAAGGAAGTGCTTTTACTCGGTGACTTTTGGGAAACTGGAATTTTGAATATTGTCTAAAAGACATGGCTAATCAATGAGATCAATGCTTTCTCTGCAGCACCTTCCAAACCCTTTTTTCTGAGCGCCCCGCCATTCTACTCGGCGTGCTGCGGTGGGTCCTGTCGGCGCCCTGCATCCCCCACTGCTTTTCCAAGTAAGTTTTTATGCTTCATCAGCAATGCCTCAGTTATTCTGTAAACCAAAGCAGCAGGATTTAATGGGCTCTGGAAAACTAATTGGTAGTGCAATGGCAAGGAGCTAATTCCTCACTAAAAATCACAGCGATCCCATTCAGGAGCTTTCCAGAGATTTATCAAACCTCAGCACACTGAGCAATTGTGAGCGGTTTCTAATGGCTTTGAAACCCAGGGCTGACACACTAAGGGAAGCAACTTGTTTTCCATTTGATATAAAAGATCTCAAAGGGACCAGTTTGGCTCTTTCTGAAATGTGTAGCCATACTCATTTAAAGAAGAAAAAAGAAAGGAAGGCAGGCTAAGAAATTCTGCTGTGTAAAATTTCCATTCAGGTGAAAATGTGACACAGATAGTCACTAGGTGTCCATAGGAAATAACTTAAAATTAAGATTGTAAAAGGAGGTAAATACCTCCTCTTTATGCTCTTGAAGAAAACTAGCCAGGGTCGTAGGAAATATTTTTAAGAGAGCTTTCATCAAACATTATAAAATTTTAATAGTGTCTGGGACTGGAGTGAGAATGACAAATTTGAAAAACTTGAAGAGTGTTTGTGTGCACACACACATATGTAAAAACAATCTAACTAAAAATAAATAAAGTTCACCTTGATCTTGAGATTTCTATGTCAGGTAAGAATCTGTAGACAGAGAATTTGAGTTTGGGTTAGAGAAGTCCAGTGAAGGAGTGCATTCATTGCAGCCGCCCAAGAGAAAACATGGATTCAGGTTTACGGCTCCATCAGGTGAAAAGTGAAAGAGGACTTGAGTCAGACGAAAGTACAGAGCAGCATCACGGTTGAATGCCGATCCTTGCTGCCTCTCTGCGTGTGTTTTATGAATGTTGCAGGAGAGCAGTTGCTCCACAGAATGATTCCTGACAAGTGAGGCAGCAAATGCTGGCCGTTTAATGAGCTGCGAGCTTCTGAGCATCTCTTTAGGGGGCTGATACTTTCCCACAGAGCACTTTACATGGCTGGGCCCCGGCCACAATGGGGGACAGACCCGTGACCAAGCTTCACTTTCACTTGACTCATCCACACGCGACCTCACCACGATTTTTCACTGTGCGGATGAACTTTAGAAACCATTTCACATGGAAAAGGCCCGGGCAAGGGTCAGTTGCCCTTTTGTATCGTCATAAAGCCAGGCTCTGTGTGTCAGTCTTTTCTCCTGTCTCACATTCCAAGTGAATTTCTGGACACCATTTAAAGCACTTGACTGAAAAATAAAGCAGTGAATGAAACTGACTTTTATAGACTCATTCTAGCTCATCTTCCCATATAACCCTGTCCACCTGAAAGGGGATTTAGTGGATGAGCTGAGTGTATACAGGCCTTGCTGAATACATAGGGCCCATTATCAACTGTGGGGATTGTTTATTAACCAGGACTGATACGCTACTATTTTGGAAGTGACCTATTAATTGTCCATTTAACTAGAACGTATTGATTCAAATAGGAAAATGGAAACCATGACTAAACCTTTTACTCGCTCCTTCAAGGTGGTCTCCTATGAGGGCAATTGAAAACTGTTGTGCAAATTAAGGAGACATTTATCACCATATATTAGAGCATTAGGAAGAGACTGCTGGAAAACCCAAATATCTGATAGTAGTGTCGTGGCATCTTGGAATTAAGTCTTTAGTGTTGTATTCTAGGGGTAGAGATTAAAAGAGATCCTATGCTAAATTTCAGTGATTTCACCTTGATATAATACTGATCTTCTACTTCACAAAATATCTGGCAAGGTAGTTTGGGTAAGTGGAAATGGACCAAAAAAATTCCGTGTAACAGGTGGGCATTCATGTATGTGTGAGTGTGTGTGTGTGTGTGTGTATTCATTTTTCAGTAGTGTTTTAATAAGAGTCGCTAAGCCATAAAAGTACACTAACGCCCAGGGTAGTTTAGTTAATAGAGTGCATAAAAGTAATTCTAAAGACGTTCCTAGATAACTTCAGCTTCACAGTCGCTCAAAAAATTAAGCAAGTCTCATTTTCCTCCATCTGCTTCTTAGTTCTTCCATCTTTATGGCAGAACTGTGGTAAATTGGGGTGTCTATCCTGGGAGGCTTATAAAGTCTTATTTTCATCTTTTTTGTTTTTATTTTTTTGGTGGGGAAGATTGACCCTGAGCTTACATCTGTTGCCAATCTTCCTCTTTTTGCTTGAGGAAGGTTGTCGCTGAGCTAACGTCTGTGCCAGTCTTACTCTACTTTGTAAGTGGGATGCTGCCACAGCATGGCTGATGAGTGGTGTGTAGGTCCGTGCCAGGTATCCGAACCTGCGAACCCCAGGCCGCTGAAGTGGAGTGCATGAACTTAACCACTATGCCTCTGGGCCGGCCCCCATCTTTTTTATTTAATAAAACACACAAGGGGAAAATCAGTGCAGTTCAGATCAAGGATGGAGAATGCTGCATTGGTTTGTCTCCATTTCTCCATAAAGTTGGCATTTTAAAACAATTTAGAGATGCCACAGTGTTTTTAATAAACTTTGGTGTCTCATTAGCTAAAAAAAATCTGAAATGAATTTCTTGTTTATAATGTTTCTTATATTGGCAGCAAATAACAATGAAATGGTGGATTTGTGCTGTCAATAAAAAATTTTTACATAGGGGCTGGCCCAGTGGCGCAGCGGTTAAGTGTGCACATTCCGCTTCTCGGCGGCCCGGGGTTCACCGGTTCGGATCCTGGGTGTGGACATGGCACTGCTTGGCACGCCATGCTGTGGTAGGAGTCCCACATATAAAGTAGAGGAAGATGGGCACGATGTTAGCTCAGGGCCAGTCTTCCTCAGCAAAAAGAGGAGGACTGGCAATAGTTAGCTCAGGGCTAATGATCCCCAAAAAAAAAAAGAGTTTACATAGATAACCATGATACCAAGGAACAGTTAATAAGGATGGAGAGAGAGAGAGAAAGAGAAAGAGGAAGGAAGGGAGGGAGGAAGGAAGGAAGGGCAGACAACCTTGGTTTTGGAAGGAAGGACTGGATAAAATCAGTAGAACTCTACTTACATCTGCACTGGAATCTTTTTATTTAAGGTATTCAATAAATTTTTTATTTAATTTTTCTAGATGTTCTTTTTTTAATAAGAATGATTTTTATGCCCAAGCATTTCAATTTTTTCCTATTGTACAAAAGAAGGAAAACAAACTGTCGAAATAATCTGGTATTAAATTTCAGCCTGGACAGCCAAAATTAAGGTTTTATTCTAAAAAATTTTAATAAGTGATGGAATCAGTGGCCCTCATCGCTGTTTCGAAGTATTGATGTCATTCTCTTCAAAAGTGTTGATCAGATCAACATGTCTGTAACCAGCAAGTGAAATATCATTTTGACTTTTTGACATGGTTCACTTGTTTAAAGTTGATTTGGTTTTTCTTGTTAACCTTTTAGATTTATGATTGACTTGTTGTTGCAATGTGGAAACAATCAGTCATCCAGTCGGTGGCTCATATATAGTAAATAGCTTAATAGGCTATTCAAGCACAACTGTTACAGTGGAGAAAAGTTAAAAGGCAGTGGTAAAAGTTCTTCCCTCCCCCAAAGCAGTGTAAGGAAAATCTTTGATATTACATCCATAAGGTTCTTTTCAAAATAACATATTTCTCAGCTAAAATGAAATAGAAAGTTCTGGAAATTATGCAGAGAATGACCTTAAAAAAAAACTACCTGTGAAAGTATAGGAGTCTTATTCATGTAGACTAGCTAATTGAATTAATCAGGTAATTATTTTGTGTTGTCTTTGAGTACCCAACTTGAATTTGACCTTTTTAGAACTTTATACATTAAAAGACAAAGTTTAAATTTGGAGCAGCATCATAAGAATAGGAATGGCGAAATATTCTTCTGGGACAAACTGTTCTGCCTTTTTCTTGGGAGATGAACTTATAGTCTACATTTTGAGATCATTTTACTATCTTCCCTTCCTTGTTAAAGCTTAGAGTGTAATATATATACTCTCCAAATTTGAATTTAGGATTTTGTTGAAGGCTGCAGGGAGGGGACATTATTTTAATATTGTGGATGTAGGTTGGTCCTGTGAGTGTCACTGTCCAAGATGGGCAACGCCTCTGATTAGTGTTCTGGCCGCCTGACCTGGCTGTGTTCTCTTCTGCTGCTCTCAGCTGGAGTGGTGAGTGGGCTGAGGAAACTGACCAAGATGTGTGGAAGTCCACAAAAGGCTGCGTGAAAGTTTCTTTTATAAGGATTTATCTTCAGCCCTCTAAGTCTTCAGAGGGATGCAGCATTTTGTTCTAAGAAGAGAAAGAAGCCTAATTATTTTGGTGAAGACATAGTCAAGTTTGTGCGATAAGTTGAATCTAGGTTGTGACTTCTCAATAGCGAAGGGAGGGGGGCTCCATAGATAAATGACACTCGGTCAACCAGGGAGAATAGTTAAAGGAGTGGGAGACTCAAAGACAATGGATTTTCCAAGTTGACGGTTCTATTCAGCAGTTCTGCAGAGGCAGTGAAAGTGTTTGGGCAGCTGTTCGTGGAATGAGGTTCCCTTTCTCCCCAAATGTTCAGAAGTAGTGGAGGCTGGGGCTGGGGAGGGGAGTTGCTTGGTGCTATAGGGTGTTTGTCCCTGATCTTGTCTGCAGCCCTTGCCTGAACATAACATGAAATCTAATAGAGCAGCTGGTAAAGTCCTGATTTTACAATCTCGAAAACAAGTGTGCCAGGTACAGAATAGGGGAGGCAGAGAAGTGGCTGCATAGAACAAAGTGGCAAAGGGTTGTTCTCTTAGCTCAATATGTGTCTTCAGTATGATATGGGGATGTTGGATTGTGCTGTTAGAAATAGTCTCCAGAACAAGGGAGTTAAGAGTCCTCCTGGGCTCTGTAAAGGTCTGACTGCCACCACCTATTCAGTTCTGGAGGCCCACTTTAAAAGGCACTTTGGAGAAATTTGCATAGAAAAACCAGGTCAGGAGGTGGTCAGCAACTAAAATGGTGAAGGGTCTATATGACTGGTCAGGAAGTTTTGAAAGCAATTGGGTACGTTTAGGCTGGGGGGGAAGAAAAATAATAGGACATGAGAATTATCTTCAAATTAGATGTACTGTATTCAATATAAATATCAAGGATAGAATTGGGGCCAATGAGTGAAGTTTAGTGCAAGTTGAATTTCGGCTTAATGTAAGGGAAAAATTTTTAGCAAATCAAACTGTATGATAATGAAGTATTATTGTATAGCATTCTCAAATACTAGATTATATAGCGATTGGAACATAGACTTCTAGTTTAAATAGGGGGGGCCAGGCAAACGCTCTATCTTCTCTCTCCAAACCTCGAATCCAGAGGAATTACATAAAATACACACACACTCACACCACATCTTCACACTTCAAAATAAGAAGGGTAAGAAAGCTCTTCACGGGAGAGAAATTGAGAAATGCCTAAAAGGTAGGAGACGGGAAGTAACAAGTTGTGAGTGTTCTTGCAGAGAAAGAGGAGCCGACAGACAAGAACCATCCCGTGTGTGAGGAAAGCTGACTTCGGGAAGGAGACACAGACTCAGGGTTCGAAATTACTTATGTTTGAGGACATAGTTAATGGAGGCTGACGGCATCTTAGCTGGCCTGGTGGGGAGGCCAGGATTAAGCAGATGACCTCTTGTCTCTTCTTGCTCTGAGAAGCTACTGTTGAATCTATAGAAAAGGATGAAAGAATTCTGTTTCTGAAAGGTTTGTTGGTAATCTCTGACTTGAGCTATCATGAAATAATCTTAACTTTTTTTACTGAAAGCCTTGAGGGGTCTAGATTCAGTATTGCTTCATAGACTTGTGATATAACTTCCCTGCAAAGTCAGAATGATGTTGGGTTATCAGTTAGTTTTTAATACAGAAGGCCTGTGTAAACTGAGAAAGAAAACCTGAAACAACTTGGTTTATTGGTAGTGGCCATGATATTTCACTGTTTGAGTTGCTGTGATCCGAAGGTAGCCCAGATTGGGAGTAGAGGCTGGAACAGGAGAACAGGAAACAGCGAGGCCCATGCCCTGGCAGGGTCCAGAAGCTTACCATGAAGCAAAGGGCAGCACTGGGCATGAATGGTTCAAAACCCTTTACTGAGCTGCCTGAAGCAATAAGGTGAAAGGACGTAGGACAAAGGAAACTACTCCAAATGGGATCAATAATCCAGAGATTCAAATGAGTCAAGATGAGTCTAAACATCACACAAAGTGCTAGCACACCGTTTATGGGACGGGACTCTGTTGGCTTGTAGGGGGAATAAGATAAGGCAGAGCTGCATCTATTTACTCTTGGGCTGGTGTCTAGATAGTGATTGCATTGGGTCCCCCTTTGTGCTCTAGGTTGCTGGCTCTCATAAGTAGCAATGCCCTGTCTTCAGAGTTAAGACCTCTTTCCTCGAGGTCAAGGCAAAGGCAGAGGCAGAGGCTTCCACTGGTTTATCTAATGCTGTGTTTCTCTATTGCTCCCCCCACCCAACAGTGTCATTCACACACAGCCCACCTCCATTTGTAGTGCCCTCCACGAGGGCCATTACACACAGGGATTCTGTGAGGGGTGGTGCTTGGGGGCTATGTCAGGATCCAGGGAATTATGCCTTTGAAAACTGGATCTGAGGTCATTCTGCCATTTTAATACGACTTTCCCCACCTCCCAACCTCTTTATCTGCCCACTCATAGCTTTGACAATCTTTGGTGTAATTTTAAAGAGCATGTATTGGCCTCACTCTGCTTTGATGCATGACCTCAATTGCACGACTGAAATTTCTGGAGCCTCAGTTTTCTCCTATGGAAATTGGGGCTGTTAATATCTACCTCTGGGGGTTATTGTAAAGATTACATGACACGCTGCATGTAGCTGGCACATATGTGAGCACATGTTGAGCCCCAGATATATATGGAAACCACATTGTAAAGTAATAATAGTAATAATGATATCCTCAAATTGGTAAAGCCTGTCGCACCTGTATTTGGTGGCCTTGGCTTTTAAAGCCTCTTTTCTACTACATGCCTTAAACTCTGTATCTGTTTATTTTTATTTTTATATTATTCATTTTTTGTCACCTGGAAGTTTCCATACTAGTCGGACATGTGTCATGAATTTAGGAAGAGTCAGAGATATTTGTTGCTTATGACTTTTCAGTAGCTTCTGAGAGATTTTTTGTCTCCAATAAGTTCGTGCAGTCCGTATGTTTGTTCTGTAGGCATAAATTTGAGCACATGTTCATAGGTTTAGAAGGTATGAAAATGGTGTATGTAGCTTCATCATGCGGTTTATGATTCCATCCAGAGAGAGCCATAAAAGACTCGTGGGTGAGACATGGAAAGGAGCATCCATGGTAGAGATGGCATCTTGTAGGAACCCAAGGCCATCGCTTTATGTAAACAAGCATGATCTGGGTATTGAGAGCAACGCTAAGAAAAACCAGATGACTAGCAAAGAAAGGAAGAATGTGATATTTTTTTGCCATATTTTTTGCTCGTTCGTTGGTTGTATTGATGTTTGTCATAGGGCACTGAAACCTGAGGGCCAGACCCAGGAGTTAACCCTGTGACCCTCATAACCACTCCAGATCTCTCTTTCAGAGACTGAGGTGTGCTTTGGGTCCCTGCGCCCCAAAATGTTAGTATTTACCATATTGGTGAGAATAATTTGTAGATTCCCTTGATGGCAATCTTCTTTCTCTTTACTTAAAAATAGCTCATCAGGAAAACCTATGGGTTTTCATAAAAAGTGTTAGGGGCAATTTAGATGTGTTACCCATTGTTTTATTTAAACAAGTAGATCTTGGTGAACAAGGGGCTAAAACGAGTGGAATCATGACCCGTACTTGTAAAACCTGTACTTAGAGAAAAATATATGTAGATTTTTTTAAGCTGGGCTTTTGGTCCATAAATTTGTTTTGTATGTCTATATAGATATAAAAAGTTTTATTAACTCAGAAAACATTGGCCTTTCTAAAATGCTAAGTTGGTTAGGTCCTCCTTGAAAGTCTTTCTTTTATGGCAAGTTATAACCTTAATTCGTTTCAGTCACCCCTGGCCCTAATCTACCTTCCCAGCTTATCTCCTGTGTTCTTCCCATTCATACTCTGCAGTCTGGAAACACCAAGCTGTGTGAGATTCCTAGATCCACCATGTTTCACATTTGTCCTCACCCCACTCACCCATCTGCAAATGTTACTCCCTCTTCTCTGCTTGCAAGAGGAATTGCTATTCTAGCTGCTCTTCTCTCTCAGGAGTTAGTCTGTTGGCCTCCAAGTCTAAGTGGCTTCCTCTCTGGAGCTTAAATGCTTTCTGTGCTTGCCCTGTGGGTATTTATTTCACTGTACTGCGGCTGTCTGTATTCTTCTCAGACCTCTCCTTATCAACTGTGAGCATGTGAAGGATGGATTGGACTCATCTTCAGTCGCTCTGCCAGATTATTCCCAAAAAGGTTGCTGCAGAGTTTGCTTGTTCTCCTTTGAAAATAGAGCTAGACTTAAAATGTAGAGTGGAGGTGAATTATTTGTCCATAACTAGAACGATAGCCTGTCTTAGTGTTTACTTTTTCCTTTTCAATCTTTTTCTCCTCTGTGTTTTTACTTAGTTGTAAGCATAGTATGTATCTTATGTGTATTATATGTATCTCCGCTGTTGCCTGGGCTTCATAGCCCTCATCTTTAATGGTTCTTTAGAATTTCACCAAGTGGATATAGCATAATGTACTTACGCATTTTTTACCTTTGGTTAAGTTTCTTCCCTCACTTTTAATACATTTGGCTGTAATAATGGCAGGCTGGATACATTTACAAATTAAGAATGCCAGAATCAAAATATCAAGTGAGAAGGGCATGCTGGGATTTGAGGACACAGTTACCAGGCTGTGTAGGAGATGCCATGTAGCCTAGGCTCACACACTGGTCCAAGACAGGGTGCAGAAGCCTGTAGTCACAGACAGGAGCTCTGGCTGTGTTTATAAGTGTTTCTTCCTTCCCGTTTTTGACCCATCATGCCTGAGTAAAGAGGCAGTGTGGGGCAGAGGAAGGAGCCAAGAGTTTGGATTCGGAAGGCCTTGCTACCAGCTGAGCTCTGCGTCCTTTCTGTAGCTTTGGACCTTAACTGCTCTGAACACTGCTTCATCTGTATGGAGGATGCCTGTGGCATATGGTTCTTATAAGAATCAAATGAAATCCAGCAACGGGAAGTAAAATAGATTTGTGGGATCCTTACTCTAGGCTAGCCACTGAAATTTTTGTGTGCTATTTCGTCATATCCTTAGAGCAACCCTGTAAGATAAGCTGAAAGACACTAAGTAACTTGCTCCAAGTCACACCGGTAAGTGCTGAGATCTAAAATCAGTTCTGCCACACTCAAAGTCCTTTGTCCTCAGGCTTCCTAGAGAGACATCGTCCCAACAGGTGAATTTGTGCTCTGAAATAATGCAGAAGGGCCAATTCCATGGTCTCTATACCGAGGAAAGTTCATAGAAGAAAAGCGTTTAGAAAGAGATGAACATATCGAGATATTTAGGATATCTTATTATTGACCAATATTACATAAAACTATTTAAATCTTTGATAAAGAAATCGTGAATCCTGTTGTCAAAACCTGACTTCAAGATATGACCTTGGCATGAAACAGGCAAAAAAAAATGGTGCTGTGAATGGAGAATTAACCAAGATCCTATGAGAGGATGAATGGAAAGGGCATCAATAAAAGTAGACCTTTGTAAAGAGTTGGGCTTAATGACACCCTGGGGGCTATGGCATTTCTAGGGAGATGCGAATGTTACAGAGCTGCAAGGAAAGAGGGAGAGGCCAGTGGTTCCTCTTGCAATGTGAGCATGAACTGGAGTGAGGTGTAACTCAGAGCTGAAGGACTAGCAGGGAGATGTTTGCAGTCTTTTAGACAAATAAGAAAGGAAGCTACCATGTTACAGAAGTAGAATTGACAAGATTTATTCACTTATTGACATTTTCCTTCTAAAATACAAGTCGGATTGTGTCAATCTTGTATGGTTTAAGAGCATTTGTCTTGGAATTAGTCTTCCTGGGTTTGAAGCCCTAGCCAGGTAACCTTGGGTGAAGTTACTTAAGCTACGTAAGCTTCATTTTATTCATCTGTAAACTGGGGAGAATAATAGTAGCATTCATGGCATAGATTGGTTGGGAAGATTAAATGAAATAATGCATGTTAGGGTTAACACAGAGTAGGTATAACAGTATAGAGTAAGTGCTCAGTGTATGTTTATTATTATCATGTCACACCCTGCTTAAACATCTTCTATTGATCTTCACTACCTATTGGATAATGTCCCAGCCCCTTATGGTTCTCTATGATCTGGCTCCATTCCACTCTGTAATCTCTTTGCCGGAGGTCCAAATGTCTTCAAGAGCCCGACAGGTAAAAAGTAAGCTAGGTGAGGCTGTGACAAACTGGGGGCCACATGCTTCATCTAAAGGGGACACCTGCTACTCACTCTAGAAGCTCTTTGTGGGAGGGTGAGCCCGTTGTGGTTACCTTTAAAGAGACGTTGTAGACCTGGGCTTCCTATGGAACCTCCCAGGTATTAAATGTGGACAATTAAATCAGAATTCTTCACCAACACTCTAGGACCAAACAAAGCCCATCTACAGGCTGGATATGGTAGCCAGCTTGCACCCTCTGCTGCATGCCCTTCCCCAGCCTTGCAGACTGCCTAGTTTTGCATAGACTTTCTTCCTCTGTGCCTTAGTGCTTTAGACATGCTAGTCACTCTGCCTGGATTGGTCTTGGTTCTTTCTCTCTTGAACTGGATTGTTCTTTTAGACTTGGCTCAACCTGACTATTTTCTCCAAACTCATCATTTCCTCCTTTGTGATGCCAGAGCATTTTGTAGATTTGCTTGTTTATTTAGAAATAATTATTAAGCACTAAAATGCATACCAGCTACAGCTGTAAACTGGAGTCCCTGCTCCCCTGGTGCCTGTATTCTAGAATGATGTTCTTGTGCCAGTCCTCCCATGACAAGATGAGCACCTTGAGGCCAGGGACCATGTGCTGTTTGCCTGGTTTCCTTAGCAGTTAGCCCAGTGAGCCTGATACCCAATGTATTATTGTTCTCTTGCTGCTGTAATGAATTTCCACAAACCTAGCATCTTAAAACAGTACAAATCTTACAGTTATGGAGGTCAGAAGTCTGAAGTGGTCTCACTGGACTAAAATCAAGGTGTCAGCCAGGCTATGTTCCTTCTGGAGGCTCAAAGGGAGAATCTGTTTCCTTGCATTTTCCAGTTTCTAGTGGTTGCCTGCATTTCTTGGCTCGTGGCCCCTTCCTCCATCTTCAAATCAAAAAATGTAGCATCCTCAAATCTCTCTTTGACTGTGACTTCCTTTTTTGCCTTCCTCTTCCACTTATAAGATCCCTTGTGATTACAGTGGGCCCATCTCCTAATCTCAGGGTCAGCTGATTAGCAACTGTAATTCCATTTGCAACCTTAGTTTCCCCTTGTGATGTAATGTAACACATTCACAGGTTCTGGGAATTGGGACGTGGCCATCTTTAGGAAGGCCAGTATTCTGCCTACCAAAACTGGGAGGCTGAATGAGTGAATGAATGAATGATGAATGATGAATGAAACTCTCAGAGGGTGGGAGCCAGTGTTGTGCTAGCCAGAAAAAGGCAGAAAAAGTATTAAATATCTCTGACCGGAAGGAGTTGATGCTCAGCTGAATTGGAGGGTGGTGAGTGGGGTCTTCCAAACCTCCCTTCTCAGGTTAAACATCTCTGACTCTTGTAAGCTTTCCCTGACATCCCAGATTAAGATCACATGCCTTGCGTTGTGCTCCCAAGCCACCCTCCTTAGGAACACTTCATCACACTTGTGACACTAGTTCAATAAATACCTTCCACTCAATTTTTCAGGTATTGAGGGCAATCAAATACATCCGTCTTATTTCTCAATGTGTAGCATTGAGCAGGGTGCCTGGCATATGGTAAGTGTTCAAAAATTTGTTGAGAGAATAAATGAATGAATAAATAAAGGAGGAATTAGAGAAAAATGAGGTGTTTAAACCACTTACTACTTGTTCTGCATTGGAGCTTTGTGACCTGGGACCGTGGACTTTCTGACAGTACATAAAATTGGGAAGGCAAGCATTCTTTTTTTTTTTTTTTGGAAGATTAGCCCTGAGCTAACATCTGCTGCCAATCCTCCTCTTTTTGCTAAGGAAGACTGGCCCTGAGCTAACATCCATGCCCATCTTCCTCTACTTTATATGTGGGACGCCTGCCCCAGCATGGCTTGCCAAGCAGTGTCATGTCCGCACCCGGGATCCGAACCGGCGAACCCCGGGCTGCCGAAGCAGAACGTGTGAACTTAACTGCTGTGCCACCAGGCTGGCCCCGCAGCATATATATTTTTTCGTAATGGGAGCAAAGAGTATTTCTCAGATTCTCAGCAGAGTTCACTACTAAAAAGAGGTTAAGAAGCTCTGCTCTGAGTGTGCAGAGTTCAGAGGTGAGAGAATTTGGCCATGGTATAGAGAAGGAGGGTGCCATCCTGGGCAAGACAGCCGACTTCTTCTCACTAAAGCTAACTGGGCTTTTGTGTCTTTTTTTCTCGTCTAGGAGAAGAGAGCGTGCTGCCTCTCCTGACCCAGGACTCTAATTCCAAAACCCGGAGGGGTATTTTAAGAAGAGCTGTCTTTTCTGAGGACCAGAGAAAGGCTCTGGAGAAGATGTTTCAGAAGCAGAAATATATCAGCAAAACAGACAGAAAGAAACTTGCCATCAACTTGGGACTAAAGGAATCGCAGGTACTGATGGGCAGAAAGATGTCCACTTCTCCCGAAGCGCAATACAATGAAATCCATTCCTTTGGCAGATATTTGCTTTACAAGGCATGTGCTGGACTCTGAAGCATTATTGAAATAATTTCCTAATTTTTTGGTGGGTGGAAATATATGTCACAATTCCTATCTGGAAATAGGTTCATTTGCTGAGAGATCTAGGTTTTTCCCTGACTGATTCTTCCCAAGGGAAGAGAAATGCAAAGGAGGTGCATTTACATCATTAAGTTGTTTGCTCTGTTTTCAGAAAAGCAGGCGACATAATTCCCTACAAAAGCAGGAACCAGTTTTCCTGTCTTTTTGTTCATTTCAATCCAAAATCAAGGTATGAAAGAGCGACTCATAAACACCTCTTAATGGATTTCATTATTTTGCACTTTGGGCTTATGTCAGTTACAGTTAAGTAATTTCACATTTGAAAAACTTACAAATCTTTCTTGTATACTGAAGTTTCATATAGTTTTGAATGAGACTTTCTGGCCTTTTGGGAAGTGTAGAATACTCCAGGTAGAGATTGGCCTGCTTATTATAAATAATTAACGGTATAAGGCACTAGCATTTTCCTGTTTAATCCTTCTTATAATCGCCATATGAAGTAAGCATCCCCATTTTCCAGATGAGGAAATGTAGAGAAGTAAACATAGATCCAGTGTCACATAATGAAGCTGCTTTGGAGCTGGGCTTCCACCCTAGGCAACCTGACTCTGGAGTTTGCATTCTCCGTGACCTAGAGCCACCATGTCCTGTTATGCAGGTTGTTCACTGCACAAGGGCACTTGGCTAAGGGAGATGGCAGCAACTGAAATGCAATAGGTACTCTGCTTACTAAGCTGGCTTTCCTGGTGCAGAGCTACAGCCACCTGGATTTTTTGAATTAACATGAAACCATTGAAGGGCTAGCAGAGGCCCTGTGTTAACCACATGCTCTATTGTTCTTCCCTCAATACAAATGATCTGGTTTCTAAGTTTGGATTTTATTAAACCAGTTATTTTTGGATGAAAGTCTCATAACCTTGCTTCCTTTCCCTAGCTAGGGAAGCAATCTGTGTTCCTCCCCACCACAACTTTCTCTGGTCATAGGAAAGAGTATGTGGTGTGGTAGAGGGTAATTGGCCCAGCTCAGCCAGTCTGTGCTTTCCATGTTGTGTGGTACTAATGATTCCATAACCTTACCTGACTGCCCTGTGCCTCAGTTTCCCAATTAAAAAACAGGGACAAATACAGGAATTCGATCTATGTCACAGAGCGATTTTGTATATATGACAGATAAATCAGTAGCTGTATCTTGATGGTCTATTGTGTGCAAGATGCTGTTATAGGTGGGCAGTAAGAGGGAATATTGATAAATACTGATCAAAATATATTCCTTGCAACTGGGAAAACCAAAGCAGAAGCTCATGAACAGTTAGAGAACAATACAGGACAATAATATAGGTTGGATATACTGCCTGGTATAGGCAGTATAGCTGGTAGATTAGATACACTGCCAAATAAAGGAGCTAGATCAGTGGTCCTCAAAGTTATGTATCTCTCTGGAGCCTTACGTTAATCCCCCCCATCTCCGGAAAGGACAGCCATAGGGCTGACTCGTCCACATACCCCTGGGAAGTCTAGTGACAGGACTGTCTGATCCTCAGAGGAGTTGGTGGGCCTGAGTGAGGACCAAATGTGGGCTTGGTAGGCCTGGGCTGCATCTCATTGGTATGGATGGGAGGCTCCGGAGCCAGAGGGGAGAAAATGTGCAGGTATGGGAGGTTGGGGGCCCTCTGCTTGTGTTGGAACTTGAAGTAGGTGTTAAAAGATGAAAAGTGGCCAGGTTTGATCTGACAGTGCTCTGAGAAAGTGTGAAAATCTCCTATAGTACATATGGTCTTCTTAAAAATAGGCTGTCAAAAAGAGACTTCAGTAAGCGTATTAAAGAATATTTATGAGGGGGGTTGGCCCAGTGGCGCAGCGGTTAAGTGTGCACGTTCCGCTTTGGACGTGGCACCACTTGTCAAGCCATGCTGTGGCAGGCGTCCCAAATATAAAGTAGAGGATGATGGGCACGGATGTTTGCTCAGGGCCAGTCTTCCTCAGCAAAAAGAGGAGGATTGGCAGTAGATATTAGCTCAGGGCCAATCTTCCTCAAAAAAAAAAAAAAGAATGTTTATGAAGGGATGACCATAATCTCTCCATTCCAAGAAAACAAACTGTTTCCTATTTGTATATCTTCTTCCACTTCTTATCCACAGGTGCATAGTTTTACAGAGTTGATTATATTGTTTTTAAAATTCAAGTGCCTCAAGAATGATCTTTATCTTACTGAATTTTATGAACATCTCAGAAGCCATTTAACATTTTCTTATTTGTATATATATCTAATTACACAACTAATACATGGTATTTATTACAGTAAATTGAAACAAAAGGGAAATTGGTAAAGTTAAAAATAAAAACTCATCTACTCTTCCAATCCAATTCCTTGGTTACTACTGTCATTTATAAATGGTTCTTGTTTGAATTTATTGACATATCACGGTATGATATTTATATCATGTTCTAGTTGTGTGTCGCTTAATGACAGGGATACATTCAGAGAAATATGTCATTAGGCAATTTCATCATTGTGCAAACATCACAGAGTGTACTCACACAAACCTAGATGGTATAGCCTACTGCACACCCACACTGTATGGTACTGATCTTACAGGACCACCATCGTGTGTGTGGTCCGTCGTTGACCAAGATGTCACTGTGCAGTGCATGACTGTATTTTTAAAATAAATTTATCTTTGTGTTGTATATGCACAAACATATAACCACACAAACACTTGCATAATGACTACCATGTACCCTTGCATTTGGTGTCATTTATCCTTACAATGACCCCATGAGGTGGTCACTTTTATGACCCCTATTTTACAAATGAAGAAGCTGAGACCTAGAATTGTGTATATATATTTTTAAGTAAAAATGGGATCATACTCTGCATATATTTTGACTTCTTCTAAAAGACAATACAAATCACCTGTGTAACCAGCACACAGATCAAGCAGAAGAACATCACCACCGGGCCAGCAGCCCCCTGCATATCCCCTCCCAGTCACTACCCGCTCCTTCCAAGGGTATCCACTCTCCTGACTTCGATTAGTTTTCCTGTTTTTATACTTGGTATAAATAGAATCAATCAGTACATATGCTTTGGTATGTGGCTTCTTGTACTTGACCTTACGTCTGTGAGAGTCCTTCCTGTTGTTGCGTGTAGCCGTAGCTCATTCGTACTCATTGCTGTGTGGTGTCCATTACATGGCATACCACACTTTATTCATTGTAATGGGGAGCATTTGGATGGTTCCCAGTTTTTGGCTGTTATGTATAAAGCTGCTGACAATGCACATGGTTTTGCACTTTGCTTCCCCCCCTCATTCAGATGTCATGGGATGCATGCTTCCATGTCAGTACATAGAGATTTGCTTCATTCTTTTTTAGTAAATGTCTCATAACAGACTATTATGTGGCTATATCATAGTTCATTTAGCCATCCTCAACTTTAAGTTACTTCCAATTTTCACTATTGCATACCTTTATGCACTGCAAATATTCGTGTAAGAAAGGGACCTAGGAGTGGGACTTATGTGTTAAAGTTTATGTACATTTTAAATTGTGATAGATTAAAAAATTCCTTTCCAAATAGGATATTGTATCATGATACTAAACTATATAAAATTTTCATGCTTACTAATAAACAGTCCCTTTTTGAAAATCCTCCATTCTTGATAACTTCTAAAATGTTGGCAACCTTATTGGCAATTGTACTTGTTGACTTTTAATTTGAATTTTCCAAATTTCCGTAACTTGAGGGTCTTTTAAACATTTTACTGGCCATTTTTAATCTGTGAATTGGCCTTTTCATGGCTGCACCATTTTTTTCTATCATATTATCTTTTTGCTGATATGTAGCAATTATTTTGGCTGTTAATCAAAATATTTGAAATGTTATGGTTAAACATTTTCTTGTCACAGCTGTTGAAAAATCCTCTCCAAATTTGTGGCTTTTTTTGTGTATGTGTGTGGTAAAATATACATAAGATAAAATTTACCATTTAAACTTTTTTCTTTTGGTGAGGAAGATTGGGCCTGAGCTAACATTTGTGCCAATCTTCCTCTATTTTGTATGGGGGATGCCACTCCAACATGGACGTGTGTAGGTCTGTGCCCAGGATCCCAGTCTTCGAACCCTGGGCTGCTGAAGCAGAGTGAGTGAACCCACCTACTATGCCACCGGACTGGCCCCCCATTTAACCTTTTTTAAGTGTACAATTCAGTGGCATCAAACATATTCACATTGTTGTACAACCATCACCACCATCCATCTCCAGGACTTTTTTCATCTTGCAAAACTGGAATTCTGCATCCTTAAACAATGATTCCCCATTCTTCCCTGCCGCAAGCCCCTGGCAGTTGCCATTCTACTTTCTGTCTCTATAAATTTGATTACTCTAGGTACCTCGTATGAGTGGAATTATACTATATTTGTCTTTTTGTGACTGGCTTATTTCACTTAGCACAATGTCTTCAAGTTTCATCCATGTTGTATCATGTGTCAGAATTTCCTTATTTTTTAGGGCTGAATAATAGTCTGTTGTATGTCTGTACCACATTTCTTTATGCATTCATCTATCAATGGACACTTGGGTTACTTCCACTTTCTGGCTTTTGTGAATAATACTACTATGAACATGGGTGTACAAGTAACTCTTTGAGTCTCTGCTTTTAATTCTTTTGGGTAGTTTTTGGCTTTTTCATATGTTTATGATGTTTTTATTTGTACAGAAATTTCTCATTTTTCTGTAGTCAGCTCTGTCTGTCTTTTCCTTTGTGGCTTCAGTGGTTTATGTCATGCTTAAGAAAACATTCCTCTCCCCAAGACTATAATGATGATATCATATTTTCTTCTGGAACTTTTATAGTTTTGTTTTTATGTTTAGCCATTTAATCCATCTGAAATTTGTTTTTGTATGTGTTGAGTGGTAGAACGTTTATTTTATGATTTTACCCAAATATATACATTTGTCTCAATACCACTGATTGTGAAAAAACTTCATTCATGATATTTTTTTTGCTGGAGAAGATTAGCCCTGAGCTAACATCTGTGCCAGTCCTCCTCTACTTTATACATGGGTTGCCACCAACCCATTGGCATGGCCAATAAGTGGTGTGGGTCTACGCCTAGGATCCAGACCTGCAAACTCGGGCCGCTGAAGCAGAGCGCACCAGACTTAACCACTATGCCATGGGGCCGGCCGCTTTTGAGATTTTTTTAATTGAGATATCACTCAAAAACTTTCTAGATATACAGAAAAGCTAAGGGAAGAAGAAAATAATGAATGTGATGAGAAGGAATCACCAATGGGAACAAATAACTGTCTTAGTGAAAACCCATTAGAAATACTTGACAGGGTTTCTAGAAGTAAATGCCCACTGCAAAGAATAAATGAGTTCATGCATAGAGCCAAATGCTCTGGTACCTACGCGGTAGGAGTGTTGTCCTATGCAAAGCCTTAATCACAGGATTGTAACTGAGATGGCAGTCTTTTCACTCAATTACCTGGGGTAGATATCTTTTGTAGCCATTTTGAACATTGCCAATCAAGTTGAAAGAAGGAAGAAATTATTTTGCCCATCTGGAAAGACCATCTCAGGTAGAAGTTTTTCCTTCATTGAGAGAAATATTTGGTTGATACACTTTAATAATTATTTCTTTAGGTAAAAATTTTCCTGGTTTTGTTTTAAAAATAGAAATCTAAATTGTTCCTGTAAGGATGCAATGTAACGCACAGGAAAACAATGTGGTTGGCTTTGAAGATACCAGGAAACCACCTGTGAAGTTTTCTGCTGAGGCACCGTGGACTACATAGTAGATAAAGAGAGAGGTTAATAGTAGAGATACTCAGGTGGGGTGAGGCGGATGGGATGGCTCAAATTAAAAATCACCAACATAAGCACTCTGGGATTAATTACAATCAGTTGTTATTTATTGAGCCTAATTTGTTGAGTTTGATAAATCCTGGAAGTCATCAAACCTGGAAACAGTATAAAGCCTGCAATTTATCAAAGCATTATAAAATGTATTCTTAATTTAGTGTCCACAAGTTCCTGATGAGGTCAGTGTTTATATAAGAGCCTGGACACTGGA
The DNA here is from genome assembly GCF_041296235.1 of Equus asinus. Lineage (NCBI taxonomy): Eukaryota > Metazoa > Chordata > Mammalia > Perissodactyla > Equidae > Equus > Equus asinus. The sequence goes on along the minus strand of NC_091811.1, from coordinate 47,514,578 downwards.
GTGGGACAGTCATGGATTCTAGTCTAAGCTCTTCCGTTTTGCTAGCCGTGTGACCTGGAACTGGTTCATTGCTCTGACCCTCAGTTTTCTTACATGTGAAATGAGGACTTCTTGCAGGCATTGTGGGAATCCAATTATATAATCCACGCAGAGTGCATGGCCTGACACCTGGCACAAAATAAACACTCACATCTATTCCTAGTCAATAGCATCTCCTTTGAATAAATAATTTAGCGCATACTAAATGATGTTTTAAAATATCAAAGAGAGTTAAATCAGTCTTGAACGATGTCAGACTTGCAGGATGTAACCAATTTACCACAGTCGTTTTGTTTCATGTGTGTGTGGGGGGCTATTACACTAAAGTAATTTCCCAGATATTTTTGAAGGGGCCCGTGTGAAAAGCCACAAGGACTTTGCCAGGCTGGCTCTCATAATAAGATATTCTGTTGAAGGCAGAGTAGGAGAAATTATAGGTTAAAATGCCGAAGTGAAGTAACAAGGAATAAGCGATCATTTTGTCCAATTGTTTTATCAATAGGTGAAAATCTGGTTTCAGAACAGAAGGATGAAATGGCGGAATTCCAAAGAAAAGGAAGTGCTTTCCAACAGGTGTATCCAAGAAGTAGGCCTCCAAGAGGATCCCCTCTTGAGATCTGCTCTGGGTTTCCCGTCTCCGTGTCCTTCACTCTGGGAAGTCTCCCAACAGCACTCGAGTCCAAGATGGAGGGAGAATTCGCCAGAACCTTCAGAAAGACTAATCCAAGAGAGTTCAGGGGCACTGGCCCCAGAAGCAAATTCACTGGAAGCTGCCTTCTATTTGTGTTCTGAAGAAGAAGCTGGAGACAAGGCTGTACTTCCTGGGGCCTGCTGAATGGAAGCATTCCTCCATGTTAATTTAACAGAACACTGAACTAGTAACACTTAGATTTTGAAGCCAGCTAGCTTGTGCCTCATCAGTGCCTAAAACCTAACACCTTTGGAGTGATGCGTGAACTAATGCGTTAGGAAACCCTGTCCAGTGTTCTCTTATTTGGGTCCTAGACTCAGACTTAATTTGTAAGTGGAATAGAATCCCCCAGAAAGTACGATGGAACTGAAAAGAATGAGAGTAATAGTTGACTCAGTCCGTGCCCTGAGTGTGTGTATATATGCATATGTTTCTGTGTGTGTATATATATATTCATTAAAATAGTAGAAACCAGTTCCTCTTTAAATATTGCATTGAGCAAATTCATTTCCTTTTGTGTGAAGAAAAACCAACTGTTGACTGAATGGTATTAATTTTTTGAAAATAATGTAAAATTTAGACTTTAGTCCAAATTTTCATTCCACAAGAACATGTTTTTAAAAATTCTCTATTTTCTGGTTTCTTTCAGCATCCAGCTGTAAATGAATTTTAACAACTTAGCTCAGTAATACTAACCAAATGAGCCGCTGCTAGATACATATGCTGAAAATACATCTTTAAAATTAATCCAAGAAGCAAACTAGAAGAATTTCTTTTCTTTTTTTTAAAAAGATTGGCACCTGTGCTAACATCTGTTGCGAATCTTTTTTTTTCCTTATTTTCCCCAAACCCCCCAGTACATAGTTGTACGTTCTAGTTGTAGGTCCCTCTGGTTGTGCTATGTGGGACGCCACCTCAGCATGGCCTGATGAGCAGTGCCATGGCCACGCCCAGGATCCGAACCCTCGAAACCCTGGGCCACAGAAGTGGAGTGTGCGAACCTAACCCCTCGGCCACAAGGCTGGCCCAAGAATTTCTCAATGTAATTATTAGTATGCTTAATTTCCAAGTCTCTGGACTTTATCAGGCCATCAGTGAGAGAGGTACCCATTTAACTAATGATCTCTTTTGATCTCTTCTCTGTAAGGGTGGGCCTTAACCAGGGGTTGCAAAATGAAATGCCTTTAAGGGCCTCTCACGTAAGTAGAGGACATGGCCCACCTAAAGATAATTGAGTTTAATAATTTTAAAATACTATGTTGGCCAAACAATACATCTGTGTCAAGTGCTTTGTGACCTCCGGCCAAGACTTAAAGAAGTGTCACATTTCTTAAAATGTTTCCAACTGGACTTCAAAAACACAAATACTGATGGAATCTCTAGTGATTTCTGTTCGCACTTCTAGTTATAGACTCAATTTTCCACTTAGATGGTATACACTATATATATTAGGTTATTTTTAAGTATTAACAAACACTACACAGATGTTTTATGTTTTTGAGTATCCTGAAATAGTGTTATTATAAAATTGCATTTCTGGTAACGATTTGCTTAGTTAATCTAGAAATTTTTATTCCAGGTCCAAGAAAAAATTCTGTTTCACTTTGAAGGAAATGAGGCAGAAAAAGGAAATGATGTGGTTTTGAACTAGGTTATTATTAATCTGCGGACAAGAAACATTATTAGAAGTTCATGATGTGGAATTTTGTTAGTGAGAAAGCTATGTAAAGAGTGGCTTCTAATTTGCTTACATTCTTAGCTATAGACTTTGAAGGTTTAGGGTTTAGAAAAAGTGATATTTCAGAAGATAATGGTTTGAATCAGCATCAGGAAATTATTTTGTATGAATGGAATTTGCGTTGGTGTTTGCCAGCCTGTGTCTTTATCACGAGATCTTTTACTAAAAAGTTATCTCAGAAGAAGCTTGTCTCAGTGCCTGTTTGCGGGAAATAGAGGCAGGGATCTGCTGACAACAATTTAAATTTTAAAACTTGTCTTAAAATGATTTAGAGTATGGTTTCTTTTCTTTGTATATGTTAACCTCATTTACATTTATTGGGTTCTTTCTATGTGCTGGAGACTGTCTCAGACCTTTAGGGTGGATGAACTCACTTACTCCCTAGGATTTCTCTTACCCAGACAAGGGACCTGAGGCAGAATGGTTAGGGTGATTGTCCAAGGTCATGAGGTCAGTAAATGGGATTTGGACCCTGGCACTCAAGTTTCAAATCTTGAAATCTTACCCACCATGCAGGGGTGCATACCCCTGGGGAATGTGTTCACCCAGCTATGGGATACCTTGTAAAACGTACATTTTGGGGATTGCAGTGAGATTTATTTTTAAAGAAATTCAGAAGCACGTTGTACTTTACAATCTCTTACTTGGGGAATGGTTTTCGCTTCCGCATTCTCTTCTCTATTAATTTAGAAGTTTAGGGAAAGTAAAGAATTGCAAAAACCTTCAACCCTGAAGCCTCTATAGAGAATAGTCCCATAGGAGTGATTCAGTGTGAAATGGAATTGTATTTTTTTATCACTCTGTTAAAAATCATAAAGTACTTATCTATAGCCAATGGTTCTTAAGAATAACTGGAAAATCAAATGAGAAAAATCTGCGTCATGGCCATCTGATTACCCAGGTTTTAGAAGTGGGCTGATTGGCGCTTAGATGATCTTTGCGTGAGTTTCACCCTGAGCTCTGAGACCCAACAGAGGCTTCTGTCTGTACGATTAGCCTGATGCTAGACTATAGAAATGAATCTTTTAGTTGGTTTCCTCTTTCGAATGCCTTAAGGCTTAGGAACAGGACTCTTTGGATGAATTATTAGGGGTAGGAAACACACACACATATGCATGATGTGCCTTCACTTACCTGAATCATCGGAGAGAACTGCTGAGCTCCATATTTTCATTGACAGGGGTCTCCCTTCTCTCTGAATTTGTGCTCTGCTGACCCTCCCTCCACCTGCAGTGTCCTTATCCATGCATTTTCCTCTGTCTAGATGCAGACTTCTTTTCTCCATGTGATCACATAATAGTATATTTGTCATCTTCTTTTCAAATCCTGCTCTAGGAAGCACCAGGACCATAGAAGCCTGGAGGCAAAAGTCTTTAAAAATTTTTTAAAGAAATTGTCAAATGGAGCTTAAGTGGATGAGAAGAAAAATCGGTGAGCACAATCCTCTAGCTTTTTTTTTTTCATCCTCTAGCTTTTATAAAGATAAATATTTTATAAAGCTAAACATAGAGGGTTGGAAGTATGTTAGCAAGTTAGGAATGATCACTGGATCTGGAGACAGTGAAGGCCACGGTCATTGAGGTTTAAAAGCAACTGTGTTTTCTTACTAATGAGTTGGTTTGAATGGGGAACTCAATTATTTAGTCCAGTGGTTCTCAAACTTTAAAAATCCATACACATGAACACGCCATACTTTCCAGCCAGTTTTGGGTACATGCTCAGATTTGGACAGATACTTCATACATCCTCTTCAACATCCACACCCCCCACTCCTCTCTCTGAGAATCATATACACATACTTTTTTCACTTTTCAAATATAAAATCGTAATTAAATACGCTTGTCCAAACCACACATGTCCTTTCTGGCCCCCTTCACTCCCCATTCTGATGCATCCTTTTAAAAGCTACGTACTACTCCCCGACGTTTTCCACGGCCCATCCCTTGATGACCAATGATTTAATCAAGCTCTGCTGGCCTTGAATGCAACAATGCTCATTCCATCGTGTTCATAAGCTTGTTAGGCACTGCCTCTACAGGCATCTGAAATCCACACAAATGTTTTTTCTCTCTGGATTTCAACACTCGTTGGGCACTCTGTGTGAGGCACTGTCGTAGGCTCTGTGTAAACAAATATGAGGCACAGCGTGGTCCTGGCCCTCAAGCAATCTACCCTTCTTGGCAAACAGCCTTTGAAATATTCCATGCTGTTGGGGCCTAGATCCAGTAAATTTGGGGCAAAAAATAATCGCCTGATATCCTCCAGAAACCTCATTTCTCCATTTGCAGCAGGGGTGGTGATGGTACTGGTGGGCTTATTAAGTGCCCCACTATTCAGAAAAATACAAGCTGCTTGGTATTGCTGGTTTTCTATGTTATCTCTCCTCTCTTCAGGCCACGTTGGTCCCAAGAAGAGGCAGAAGGAGTCCAAGGGAAGAATTCCCTAACTTTCTTTTGTCATAGTGTAGTCTACCTTCTACTTTTTTCTTTCTACTTTCTCAGCCTCGGATCAACCAGTACACGTGATAGGTAGGAAGAGTGAAGAAAAAGCAAATAACACAAGTAGGGGGTAATTGGAGTGATGAGTATTCTTGAATATATAGGGAGATTTTTGCTGAATTAATTTATGTGCTTTACAAACCATTTCTGAAATAAACAACTACCTTAGGGACGTAGTACTAGCCCCACAAAAATAGTTCTTAGCTTCCAGCTATTAGTTGGGTTCCATTTCATTATTATTTTTGGCTATAAAAGTTATACGTGCTCATTATAAAGCAACACACTTGAAAATATAGCTAACAAGAAAAAATTCATGTGTAATCTGGAGATAGCCAATTTAGCTCTTTTGTGAAAAATTTTCACTTTTGAATGTACGTATATGTAAATGTGTGTATGTCTGAACGAATTTGGATCATAGTGTACACCCAGTTTATCCTGTTTTTTTTTTACTCAACTTTATACAGAAAACGTTTTCCCATGCCATTAAAAATTCTTTGAAACTATTTATGGCGGCTGTGTAATATTCCATTGTGACTCCATCACTTCTTGAGGTGGACGATGGGGATGGGGCCTGGAGATGGCAGGTCATGAAAAGAATGATCATGGGCTCCTGTGCCATAAAACATACTTAAGGAAAACAATCTCATGCTTCTGATTTCTTTTAACTAAATGAAAGCTCAGCAAACGTAAGACGTAGAATGAAAATTGAAGAAGTTTGAGCTTATACTTTCAGTGGTGTTGAATATCAAAGAGTATCAAACATTCCAAATGGGATGCCTCTTCCAGAAAGCCACCATGAAGTTTTTCAAAACATATCCCATCCATTCAAAATCCAAGGGAGTGTACATGTCTGGATTTCAGTATATAGCCAGCAGCAAACATGCTTACATAGGGTAATACTCTCTCTCTGCTTAATTGTGCTTTGCAGTCACATTGATGCATTATTTAACTTTCTTAAGTATGTATTATTGTCCACAATGTGGGCAGACGTCAAGCAAGCTAATGGGTATCTGGCATCTATCACCATTTTGAAGGCAGAGATGATAAGCTTTGCCTACTTAGTCTAGAATCCCCCAGCTCTCACAACACTATGGGTGTTCTCCCAAAGTTGCTTGAACAACAGAAATTATGGGGAGAAACTTTTGAGATCAGAACATTCCAAGGTTAAAAGGAAGCATTTAATGTTATTTAAACCCAAAGAAGAACCATGAAGTGCTTGATGCTAATAGAAAGCCAAAAAATCAGGTATGTCAAGTTTGTATAAAATACATTGATATGATTCATTCATAATGTATATCTAATTCTATTACTATGAATTTCCATTGTAGCTTCCTAGGGTGGCCATAAAAGATTACCACCAACTGTGTGGCTTAAAACCACAGAAATTTATTCTCTCAGAGTTGCGGAGGCTAAAAATCCAAAGTCAAGATGTCAGCGGGGCCATGGTGCCTCTGAAGATTTTAGGAAGCTGCCTCTTCCAGCTTCTGGTGGTTCTAGGCGTTCTTTGGCTTGGGCTGTGTGACTCCCATCTCTACCTCTGACTTCATGTGATCTTCTATCCTGTGTGTCTCTGTCACAAATTCCCTCTGCCTTTCTCTTATAAGGACGCCTGTCATTGGATTTAGAGCCGACTCTAAGTCCAGAATGATCACATCTCAAATCCTTAATTAAATTACATTTACAAAGGCCCTTGTTTCAAATAAGGTCACGTTCATAGGTTCAAGGAGTTAGGACATGGACATATCTTTTTGGAAATCACTATTCAACCTATTACAACTGTATTTTACAATATCATAGCAAAAGATCTAGAACAAACAAAAGATTTAGACTCCGTTGGCATTTTCTTGTAATGGAATTTGACTTATATTGCTTTGACTTAAGCTTTTGTACCAACCAAGAAATGTACTACTTGCAAGAATATTTGGGGCAGGGAAATTTTTGTAAAAATTTCCTCCACTTTGAGTTTCTTTCCACACTGGGAAAATTTAAGAAAATGCAGGACTAATTTTTTAAAGCCCTCACATGGATTCCAGATGTTGACCATTTAATCCAAGAAGGTGTTTCCTTATTATACAAATGTGGTGCACATCAAAAAATTGGCATTGTTTAATTTATGACTCACACACGAACCATTGTTTTTTGTGATGTAGTTATTTTAAGTGATTCATAAACTAAACAATGCCAATATTTTGGACACATACCATATTTGTATAATGAGGAAACACCTTCTTGCATTAAATGGTCAACATCTGGGATCCATGTGGGAATTTCTTTGAAATTTTAAATGAAGACAAATTAGCATGGCATATATTTTCTCAGTGATGCAGCTAGTTTGTAATGAAAAGACAGAGTGAGCCTGGTATTATATTGTGGTTAAGAGAATAGGGATGTTGACAGAAATGTTCAATAATGTTTTTACAGCTCTATTTTGAGGATGGGGTAAACGGAGATGTGAGTGAAATACAATATGGGCACTGTTGAGTCAGGGATCAAAAATCCACGCAAGTGTGCTCTCTTGGTGGGAGTGTAAGTTATCAACACTTACTGGAAGGCAATTTAGTAAAACAAACAAGTTGTTAAATGAGCATACCCTTTGACCAGACCATTCCACTTACTGGAATTTATCTTAAGGAAATAGTTAGAAATGTGCAGACAGTTTTATACAGAAGGATGCTCATCATAATATATTAGATTTCATTTTTTAGAGCAGCTTTAGGTTCACAGCAAAATTGAGTGGAAGGTGCAGAGATTTCCCATATGCCTCCTACCCCTGCATATACACAGCCTCCCCCACTATCAACATCTTGCGCCAGAGTGGTACGTTTGTTACAACTGAAGAACCTGCATTCATACATCATTATCACCTAAAGTCCGTAGTTTATGTTAGGGTCCACTCTTGGTGTTGTACATTCTATGGGTTTTGAAAAATGTATAATGACGTGTATCATACAGAATAGTTTCACTGCCCTAAAAGCCCTCTCATAATATATTTTTGATAGGAATAGGGGATTGGTTAAATCAATTTAGCGAACTTGTATAATGAAATCCTATGCAGCCATTGAAAATAATGTTGTAGAAGAATGATCATCTGTAAAAATGACCATGATTCGTTGTTAAAGGGAAAACAGATTACAAAACAATTGATAGCTTAATATTAGATGTGTGTGTGTGTACAGTTTTAGAGAAAAGACCACACCATATATTAACTATAGCTCTCTCTGAGTAGTGGGGTTAAAGATAGTGTTTGCTTTCTTTTCCTTATTCTCCACTTTCCAAATAATACACTATATATTACTTTTACAATTAGAAAACACACATCTTGGCTTGGGTATCTCAGAGACATCTCAAATTCAAATGAGCTCTTCTTTCATCTCAAATCTTCACCAGTATTTCCTCCTTTCAGTAAATAACAAAATACGATGACCAGCAACGTGGGAGTCAGCTTGACTCTTTCTTCCCCGCTCCTCTCATATGTAATTAATTACCAAGTCTTGTCTATGCATTCCCTTAAAATCTCTTCAATCTGTCCCCTTCTATCCATCCCCACAGCCACTAATGCATTCAGGATCACCATTCTCCCTTGTTTGCACTTCTTGTTTCCTAGCTTCCTTTCCCGCATTCCTTCTAGCTTCCTTCCAGCTCCTTCTCCAGGCTAAGTCAGAATGATCCTTTTAAAATGCAAATCTGATCAGGCCCTTCTCGTTTGTCTTTCTGTGGGTCTCCTGTAAGCTAAAATGAAGACCAACCCCCCTCACCTAGTTTACAATGTCCTCTGAGATCTGATTCCACTTTCCTTCTTGTTTTTTAAATTCCAGGCAAGGTGGATTTTCTTCATTTCCTTAAATCTCTGAAACTCTCTCAACTCTCCCAAGCCTTTACACAAGCTAACCCTGGACTGCTCTCCTTCTGTGCTCCGCACCTACAATTCTCCTCACCTGCTCTCACTCATCCTTCAGGTCTTCCCTGGTCTCCCAAGTTAAATTCCTTCCTGTATGTTCCCACAGCACTCTGATCCTCCCTCTCCCGACACCCTCAACGCCTTGTAACTACCTGTTTATTTTTTGTCTTCCTGACCTTATCAATATAGATAGACTTTAAGTTCTGTACGATCAGGAGACCCGTCTGTATTTTCCCCTCTCCATCATTAGTAGCTACTGGGAAGCCTGGAATTTGCTAATTCTGCAATAAACATTTGTTGGTTTGATTTGAAATTAAATGATATTCAAGAGTTTTACTCCAGTTTTCCCCATGCATTTGTCTTTTACACAGCTCTCTCTCTTTTTTTTTTTGTGAGGAAGATTGTCCCTAAGCTAACATGTGTGCCAGTCATCCTCTATTTTGTAGGGACATCATCACAGCATGGTTTGACGTGTGGTGTGTAGGTCCACATCCGGATCCAAACCCGTGAATCTCCGACCACCAAAGTGGAGCGTGAGAACTTAGCCACTATGCCACCGGGCTGGCCCCTACACAGCTCTCTTTTTAAGTGAAAGTAGTGCACATGTGAGGAAAAGACAGGTAATTGAGAGTGGCAAGAAGAGTACCCACTCCAGTCATCCTAGGGGTGGCCGTGACGATTTCCAAAGTATGGCGGGCTCATGGGAAATACTTATAGTTTTCTACAGTCCAGTCTTTTTCTTCTTATGTTGTATAACTTTGAGCACAAACTCAAATTACAGAGGAAAACGTAAGCAATTAGTCACATAATAATGCAAAGATGGCTTTCTGATACAGGCAGAGTAAAAAGCATATTTGCATTAGTCAGTTTAGGCTGTCGTAACAGAAGACCAAGACTGTGTGGCTTAAACAGCAGAGATTTATTTTCTCAGGGTTCTGGAGGCTGGACATTCAAGATTAAGGTACCAGCAGGGTTGGTTTTTGGTGAGGCCCCTCTTCCTGGCTGGCAGACGACCCCCTTCTCGCTGTATCCTCACATGGCCCTTCTTCTGTGCCTGTGCAGAGACACAGCAGTCTCTGGTGTCTCTTCCTCTTCTTATAAGGACGCCATTCTATTAGATTAGGGCCGCACCCTTATGACTGAATTTAACCTTAATTACCTTTAAAGCCTCTGTCTCCAAATATAATCACATTGGGGGTTAGAGCTTCAACATATGAATCTTGGGGGGATGCAGTTTGGTTCATAACAATATTATGTACATCTGTATTATCTACATTAATACAGAAATGTATTCTCTTACAGTTCAGGAGGCAAGAAGTCCAAAATCACTATTACTGGGCTGACATCAAGGTGTCAGCATGGCTGGCTGCTTCTGGAGATTCTAGGGAAGAATCTATTTCTTGCCTCTTCCAGCTCTTGCTGGCTGCCAACATTCCTTGGCTTGTGGTTGTGTCACTGCAATCTGTCTCCACAGCCACGTGGCCTCCCTTTCTGTCCATGTCTTCTCTACTTCTGTCCATGTCAAATCTCCCTCTCCCTCCCTCTTATAAAATTACATGTGATTGCATTTAGGGCCCACTCAGATCACCCAGGATAATCTCCCCATCTCAAGATGCTTAACTTAATCACATCTACAAAGACCCTTTCTCCAGACAAGGTCAAATGTGCCAGGGATTAGGACCTGATATCTTTAGGGGAGGGAGGGCGTTCTTCTGCTTATTACAATCCGTGTTTTCAAATGTCCTAGTCTTTTACAATTAAGCCTTGATCTTCAGTACAATTTCTCTTAGTCAAAAGTATAGTTTAATATTGTGGTCCTGTAAACATATATAATCCTTATGATGAAGAACTTTAAGTCATAAAGGTCAGAAATAAAATCAGAAGCCCTAATACTGTTGTGTTAAATTGGATACTATTATCTTTTCTCTATATATCATAAAACTTTTAAATTCCTTCCACATAAATAATACAAATGGGCTATTTCATTGTTCACTTGTGTTAAAAGGAATTACACATTCAATTTAAAGATTTTCTACTCTCTATCATCTTTACTTATTTTAAGTTCGATTTATGTTTTATTATATGACCTCAATTATTTTCTCTAGATATTTTTAATCACTGCATATCTGAATGTTTTATTCCTTTTTACCTTATTCTATGTTATTCTTTTTTCTTTCCTTTTACGAAATATCTGTAGTAACTATACTGTATGCTATGTCTTCATGCCATATTGTTTTTGCTTTTATAAGAGTTGTCTTGATTTATCTCTGAGAATTTGTATCTCAGGTTTCTTACTTTAGCAGTGGAATTTGTTAGGCTTGTCTCATGAGTTCCACAACCATTTATCAACTTCATGTTTCATTTGAGACTGATTGCATCTTTCTCTTCAAGAGAGCTCAACTTCTTATATCTTCAGACTCAATGAATGCACTGCTTTTATCTAGATATCTAAACCAGAAGCTTGCAAGTAATCCTGGATGTCTTTGTCTGTCTGTCTGACTCTCTCTCTCTCCCTCATATAGTTAATCACAAAGTACAGTCAGTTCTAAACATTTATCCTCTAGCCATACATCATAAACACATAATTACTTCTCTCCATACCACATGCTTTATTCCATTCCAGGACATCCTCTCTTACCTGGAACGACCTTCTAACTGATCTCCCCGGTGCTAACTGAGGAAGAGACTAACTAGCAATAGTCTAGTTTCAAATTTTATCTTGGTCTCTCTAAAACAGAGTTTCTTAACCTCGGCACTATGGGCACTTGGGGCCAGATAATTCTTTGTTGTGCAGAGCTGTCCTTGCCTTGTAGGATGTTGATCAGCAACCCTAGCTTCCACCTGTTATCAAACCCTCCTTCACCTCAGTCATAACAATAAAAAATATCTCCAGACATTGCCAGATGTCCTTTGGGGGAGGGGTGAGTGTCCCCAGTTAAAAGCCATTACCCTAAAACATGAATTTAATCATGTCACTCCCCTTCTACTATTTTATTAATTCCTAATTTATTTCATTCAACAAATATGTATAGTGCAAGGCTGTGTGCTAGACTATAGGAATGTAATGGTGAACAAGTTAGACATGATCATTGCCTGCACAGCTTATATTCAATTTCAGTAAAAAGATGATCCAAGTCAATTAAAAAAGTATAAATTATAATAAGTTCTAGAACAGAGAAACAGGGTAGAGGTAGGGCAAGCTTTACTCTGGCTGGCAACATTTCAGGTTCATCCTGAAGAATGAGAAGAAGCTAGATATACAGAGTGGTGGGAGGAAGCTTCCTGACAGAGGAAAGGTCATGTGCAAATGCTTGGAAACAGGTGAGCATACCATGTCTGAGAAACTGAGGCAAGATCTATGGGGATGAGCATTGGTCAGCAAGGGGGAAGAGTCTGCCAAGTTGGGCAGGGACTAAATCATGCCCAGTTGTATAAGATATGGTAAGGGGTTTGGGTTTTATTCTAAGTGCCATAGGAAGCCATGGAAGGGTGAAGGAATAATCTTATTATTACTATTTTAAAAAATTACTTCCTGCTTGTGGGGAATGGAGTGGAAAGTGCTGAGCAAGAGAGAAAAAGTAGACAGAGAGAGAGAGGGAAAAAGAAAGGAAAGAAGGAAGGAAGGAGGGAGGGAGGCAGGAAGAGAGAAAGAAAGAGAAAGAAAAAAGGAAAGAAAGGAAAAAGGCTATTCAGTAGACTTGTGAAATGAAGTGATGGTGGCATGGATAAAGCTGATGGTATTTTAAATGGAAAGAAATGGACATATTTGAGATAGGTTTTGTTGCTGAAGTCAGTAGGGCTTTCTGATGGACTAAATGTGATGGATGAGGGAAAGGAAGGGATCATGAAGATTCTGAGGCTTGTGGGTTGAGCAATGAGATGAGTAATGAAGGCATTTACTAGGATAGTGAACGTGTGGGGAATGGGTTTAGATTGGAAATCCAGTTTTGGGCTCATTAAGCTGGTGAGTCATTCAAATGGACATTGGTTAAAGTTGGTTATGGGTATCTGGGGCTGAGAAGAGACATCCATACTAGAGATATCAATTTGGGAGTCATCAAAATATAGCCGGTATTTAAAACCATTGGATGGGATCACAAAAGAAAAAGTGTAGAGAGAAAAGAGAAGAAAAGAATCCTGGAGTGGCTCTGAGGAACACCAACAAATAGAGCTTGCAAAGAGATAGCAAAAGAGAGAAGGGAGAGGCAGTGAGGTAAGAGGACAAGCAAGAATGTATTGTGTCAGGGAAGTCAAAAGAAGGTTGTTTCAAGAAAGAGAAGGTTAACCTCCTCCTGGAATGCTGCTGAGAGGTAAGTTAAGGACAGAGAAAAGCTCTCTGAATTTGACAACAGAGAGGATGATGTTGATAAAAACAGCCTTAATTGGAATGGTAGGAAGTGAAAGCCAGACTGGAGTGGGTTGAAAAGAGAATGAAAAGTGAAAAAGTGAACAGGGTTGAGTATAGGAAATGTTCGAAGCAGTTTTGCTGTGAAGGGGAGTGGAAACAGAGCGTGGAACCTGGAGGGGATCATGCAATGAAGTGAGATCCTTTTAAGTTGGAGCTGCCAGAGAATATTAGGATAACAATGGAATGATTTGGTTGAGAGGGAACGATGATAACAACGAAGGAAAGAGAGAGAAAGAGCTAGTCTTGAGGACAGCAAGAGGGATTGGATGAAGAGCCACGTGTGGAGGAGGGGGCTTCCTTTAGGAAGAGAGAGCACTTTCTCACTTGGACTCAAAGAGAAGAGCAACGGAGAGGTGGGTGTGTTTGTAGGTAGAGGATGAGAAGAGTCTACCCGTTTATAGCTTTCAATGAACTATGAGACAAAGTCATCGTCTGAGGGAGAAGGTGAAGGCTGAGGAAGGGTATGAAAGGTTGGAGAAACAGGACATAGGATGAAAGAGGGTTGGGGAAGTGAATCTATCAGAGAAACAGAGTAGGATTTCTAGGTCTTTCTAAGTACCCATTTGTGGTCTGTGATACGAATTTAAAGTGAAACAAGTAGGTTTACATATATGATTTTTCTCTAGCGATTTTCAGATGCCAGCACATGTACAAGGAAGGCAGATTAGCGTTCAGGGTTTTGCCAGAAGAGTAGTATGGAGGGAGGAAAGAGTAAGAGAGCTCAAGGTATTTGGAAAGAGTGTAATTATGATGCTGGACCATGAGGTCTAGCCTAGACCATGGAAGGGATGAGGCAGGGAGGGACTGATTGTTACTGAGAAAGTGGTAGGCTCAGTGTAGTGGGATCTTGGTGAAGGTGATGGCTTTTAGCTGTGGCAGTACGTAAACAAGTGTCCTGGTGTTTGATAAGTGTAATATTTGAAATTAAGATTTTAGAAGTAATGCAGTTTCTGGTACTGATGAGGTCTAGAATGGGACTGTAGAGGATGAGTGGCTGGTGAGATGGAGAGAAAGGTCACTGGTGATAAAGAGGTAAATGAACTGGAGGCTTTCTGTTGCTTTTAGGATGAGGTTTACATTTTTTAATAAGCTGCACGCAGACCTTTGTGAAATGGTTCCTACTTAATTCTCAATCCAATCTCATCATTCCCCTCCATCTCCTCACTCCAGACTTTTTTCAGTGCATCTTGCTCTTCACACTCTTGCTATTGCCTTCAGGTCTTTGCTCAAGTTCTTTCATTCTAGAACACTCTAACCTCATTGTGCTCTCCTTCCCATCCTCAGCTATACACATTTTTTAAATTTCCTAAATATTATTTCTTCCTTTAATATGCACCTGAACATAGAATTCTGGGTGAGACATTCCTCTTTTTGCTTTCAAACAGACTCTGTACTTCCTCTTTTATAATTGCAAGTGTGTTTCCACATTAGTCTGTACAATAGTGATTTTTAATATTTGCTTAGACTTGTTTATAGCATGATACATGCTCAAATTTTGTAATGATTCCATTTGTGTTTTGACAAGAATGTTGGGTGTAGAGTTCTAAGTATTCATGCATTTATTCATTTGTTCAGTCATTCATTCTTTCATTTAACAAATATCTACTAAGTGTGTACAATGTGTCAGGAACTCTTTGAGGTGCCTGGGATACATCAGGGAACGAAACAGACAGATCTCTGCCCTTAAGAGCACACATTCTAGTGCAGGAAGACAGACAATAAATAATGAGTGTGGTATGTCAGTAAACTAGAAGTTTGTAAGAATATGATAAAGGCCATGGAGGAAAAAGTGATATAGGAAGGCTGGGGGTGGTCTTTGCAATTGTGAATAAAAGTGTCATGGAAGGCTTCACTAAGAACAGGACATTTGAGCAAAGACATGAAGAAGGAGAGGAAATTAGTAGGTGTCTGGGAGAAGAGCATTTCATGTAGCTGGAACAGAGAGTGCAAAGGATCTAAATGGGAAGACAGAGTACATAGATGGAGACGGTGGTAAGTGGGAGCTTGTGCGGTATGTTCAAAGGACAGCAAGGAGCAATGTGACTGGAGGTGTGAAAACAGCAAAGAGAATAGTAAGAGATGAGGTCAGATAATACGAGGTACACTTCCTTATAAGGTCTTTGGAGTTTGCTCTGAGAGGGGAAGCAGGGAAATGCCATGATGTGATTTACATTTTCAAAAGGTTACTGCAGCTACTGTGTTGAGAATAGACTAAAAGGAGAAGGATGGAAGCAGGAAAGTCAGGAGGATAGTGTACCAAACCTTGGAGGGGATAACGGTGGCTTGAACCACGGTGGTAGAGAGAAGTGGTTGACTTCTGGATGTATGTTAATGATAGAAAATGGACTTCCTGACAGAGCAAAGGTGGTATGAGACAGAGGAAATAAGAAAGACTCTAAGGTTTTTGCCTGGACTCATGGAGAGATGGAATCATTATGAATTGAGATGGGGAAGTCTGTGTGTGAGTTCGGCTTCTTGGGGAGAGGTCAGAATTTAAGTTTAAACATGTTGAGTTTGTGATGTCAATGAGCTCTTCAAGTGGAGATGTTCAGTAGCTAACTGGAAATACAAACTTAGATTTCAGGAGAGAGGCCTGGGCTGGAGATATACATTTGGGAATCATTAGCATATAGACAGCAGTTAAGCCCTGAGACAAGATGCGGTTGCCAAGGGAGTGAGTACAGGGAGAGAAGAGAAGAGGACCAAGGGCTGGGCCCTGAGGCTCTCCAATTTGTTAAGAGTTATGAGAGGAGTTGAGGAACCAGTAAAAGAGACTGAGAAGGACCAAACTTTGAAATGGGAGGAAAGCCAAGGGGATGAGTGTTCTAGAAGCTAACGAAGAAAGTGAATAAAGAAGGAAAGAGTGATCAGTTGGATCAATGCTGACAATAGTATAGTAAGATGGGAACTCAGAAAAGACCACTGGATTTATCAATGGAGATCTTGACACAAACAGCTTCAGTGGAGTGATGGATGTGAACCTTAGACTAGAGTAGATTTGAGAGTATCAGAGGAGAGGTGTTGGAAGACAGTAAGTAGATGCTAGCAGTGGGGAGGAGAGAAAGGGTCGTATTTGCAGGGGAGATGGGGTCATGCTTTAATGGGAATGCTAATAGGAATGATCCAGCCGAATGGAACAGGAGAGAAAGGAGGACTATTGGAGAAAGAAGGCTAGAGGGGATGGAGTGTAGTGGACAAGAGCAGGGACTGGCGTTACATAGGAGCACAGACAGTTCATCTGTAGTAAACACAGGAAGGCAGAGAATGAGTGCAGATGCTCGTAAGTGGGTAGATGTAGAGGGAATCAGGAGAAATTCTTACTGCTTAAAATGTCTCAGCAGAGTAGCAAGGAAATCAGCTGAGAGAGCAGATAGGAAGGAGAGAGTGGAGATTTCCCTAGGGGAATTGGTGTGAAATATTTTATTGGAGAGTGGATTGTATGGGCAAGGTTTGGAACATATATGTGTATTAAATCAAGCTTGTTAGTAGTATTGCCAAATCTTTATATACTTATTAATTTAGAATTGTTTGATTCAATTGCTGAGAAAGTTATGACAAAATCTCACTGTAATAGAGGATTTATCAAGTTGCTTGTGTAGTTCTGTCAAATTTTGCTTCACACGTCTTAAAGTTGTTTTATTAGTACATATGAGTTTGGAGTTGTATTCCTAGTGAATCAAACTTTTGTCATGTAGCAAACCTCTTTAACTTTGGCGATGCTCTTGTACTTGGAGTCCTTTTTGCTACATCAGCTCTCTTTTGGGTGGTATTTCACACTTGTACTTTTAAAGCTTTTTATGTCCTTATGTTTTAGGGTGTCTCTCAAAATAGTAGGTGGCTGAATTTTGTTTTGTTTAATCCAATCTGGTGTGGCTTAGGCAAGAAAGTTGTGTGTGTGTGTGTAGGGCACTAAAGAGATTGTATTCCACTTCAGAGTTAGAATTGGAAAAGAACGTCAAGGACAGTGGGTGGTGGTAGCAGTTTTAAAGAGAAAAGGAAAGCAGGTTAAAATCCATGGGCTTGTTAGCAAAAGGAAAGCAGAGTGTGAGGACTAGTCCATATCCGACAAGGGTGCCAGCAGAGGTGATAGAGGTACTTTGGATGTCACATGCCTTCAGGGATACCTGTGACCTGCACATGGGGCCAAACCTATATGCAGCAGAGAGAGTCCATTGCCAAGTCCAAGATAATGGTGTGGAATGCACTCACTGGGCTCTGTTCTCTCTGGGGTGGATCTCTGAGGGTTACAGTAGTTAGGCAGAGAAAATCAGAACTGTGGGAGAGAGTGACTCCAGAACCACCTCGTACAATGGATCTTTTAATTAAGAATAAGCTCTCATAGATGCCATGGTTTTCGCAATTCAGTTATCCAATCATTAACTACATATGTATTGATTTCATGAGTCAGGCACTGGGCTGTGTGGTGGGAAATCCAAATAAGATGAGCAACAAACCTAGGAGGTTCATGACTCCTCTTCTTTAAACATAATCCTTAGACTTTCTGAAGCCATCTGGCAATTGGGAGATCTTAGTCGGAGGTTTTTGAAAACACAGGTCTTTAGGTGATTGCACTTCTCAGGGGGAGGGTGGGTGGTGGGGGGACCCATCACCCTGCCTGCCACAAGAGTAACAGCAATGGGTTTCATTTTGGGGGGAATCTCAAAGGCCAAACCAGCATGCTTATCTAAGGGGCCCAATGGTGAGGTGACTTGGACTCTTGTTGCATACACCAGAGCAGTGGCTCTTAACCTGTTTGGGAATTTGATAAAAGCAGTGGGCCTTCTCTGTACATCATTGGTTCTCCAGGAACATCTATAATGTCTGGAGACATTTTTGATAGTTACGATTGGGGCTGTGCTAGTGGCATCTAGTGGGTAGAGGTCAGGGATGATGCTAAACATCCTACAATGCATAGGACAGCTCCCACACAAAGAATTATCTGGCCCAAAATGTCAATAATGCCAAGATTGAGAAACTCTGCTCTAGTTAAAGACATGTCTGCATTTACACACAAAACTTTGAACGCAATTTCAGGGGTTTCAGGGACTTCCTCAAGTCTGTCAATAGACCTACTCTAGTCAATTATCTCAGGGCAAAACTCTCTGCTAGAAGGTTCTATGCAGTCCCATATCAGGAAGAAAGATAGACTTCTCTGAGCTTTATTTCAAACAACTGAATTACATTTTAGAACACTATCAAAAAATGTGTTTATGGTTTACATTCTTTGAAAGAAAGCATATATTTTCACAAAAACTTTCCACTTTATTTTAAAATCAATGTATATTTTAAGCCAAACATGATACAGATGTATTTGATTCATATACTAATACATCAAGATGTTGTTTGGTATGGGCCATTCAAAGTTAGCAAAATTGGGTGAGCCTTCTTTTTCGTAAGTCTCCAAAGGGTCATTTAATTTTTAAAGGTAGGAATTCATATTTTTCCATTAAGAAATTCACTAACATGGGTTCAAATCATGTTCAACTACACAGTGCCATTAAGATTTGGAGAAAACGAGTCATCTCTGCCTTATTTTATCATGCTGATCCAGTGTGCAAGTGCCTGGGGAATGACTTAAGTGGTGGCTAAACGGATCTTTGTTCTATTATATTGCCATGAAAGTTTAGGCTTCAAGCCTCTTTGTAACTGTTGCCTCATTAAAACAGTTAAAAATCCCAGGAAATGGCATAAAGTTCTTTGGTGAACAAGTGTGCTAATAACTTTCATAAAAATCTCACTATTTGGAATTTATAAAACTTTCTGCTGCGGTCTAGGGATTCATTAAAAAGGTGATTATATCATCCCTGTGTGTGTTAAAAGGCACATTTTCTTGATCATTCAATAATATGCTCTGGCTTCAGAAATGTTTTATTAAATACATGCTATTTACTATTTATTGTCTGGGATTGAAAAACAGACAGGTTTAGGAAAAAAAGCACTCTAAATCATTGAGCAATCTTTACATTTTTAATGCCATCGAACAACATAAATGACACTTCTTATGCTTTTAACTTTAGTTTGTATGTGTATTTGATTGAACATGAAGGCATATTATTTGCAGCATTTTTTTCCTCTGAATATGGAGCTTAAAATGCTAGGAATGATGATTACGATTGCAGTTAAAAGTGTTCATTGACTGTATCAGTGTTTGAAAAGTGAAAATGGAGCATTGAGGCAATTGTTCAAGTTTCCATCCATTCATTCATTCATTCATTCAACAAGTATTTATTTGTTCCAGAATATGAACTAAGGATTTGGGGTAATATAAAAATGAATTGAGCAGGGATCATCTCCTCAATGAGTTAACTATTCAAGGTGGGAGACAAGTTAGGCCATTCATTCATTCAGTCATTCAAGTGCTTATTAAGCACGCTCACTCTGTTACAGGTGCAGTTCTAAGCCCCACGGAGCCATCAGCAAATAAAATGGCCAGAATCTCTGCTTTTATCAAGCTTACACTGAGTGAGGAAAGTGTTGGGAAGATCTGACAAGAGAATAATAGGAAGAAGGCTGTTCCTGCAGAGACGGTGAGCAATAATATTAATGACAATACCTCCTCTACTTGCTGAGCATCGACTATGTGCCAAATACTGTGATAGGCTCATTTCATTCTCCAACATCTACTGAAGGAGGCATTATATTTTAATTCTACAAATGAGTAAACCGAGGCTTAAAGAGACTATATAGTTCATTTAAAGTCATAAGCTATATGTATTATTAACTGAATTTGAATAGAATTCTGTCTGATTATCTTCAGACTAAGATGCCTTGCCTTATCAGGTAAGTCTTGAGGCGCTACCGAAGGTTCTTCAGCCGTGCTTTAGGAAGGTCAATTTGGCAGTATAGACAGAACGAATAGCAAGGAGGCATCCAAGGCTCTTGTAGCCTCACTGCCTCCAAATGTTTTTCTTGATAACTGTCTCCAGGAGAGTTGTCTGATTACCTGTGGCACAAATACAGTTTGTCTTCTATGTGTTGGCACTTCACTATTATTTAATTTCACACTTCATTTTATAGTCTCTTGTAGATATGTCTTTGAGAACATTATCATCTTCTTGAAAATTGTGATCTTATCTGCCTAGCATCTCATATCATATCTGTTTGCAAATCCCATCTATTCCTGAGGAGAACTCATTCCATATGATTTGAGCATGGATGACTCCATCTTCCAGATGCAGAAGAGGACACATGCCCCAGGCTTGACTAATTAAAGCACCGGAGTCCCCTGGCCACGGTGCTTAGTTCAGGAGGAGTTGCCCCTGGTAATTGTCTGCTGGAACTGCTGGGAAAGTTGCCTCCTTTCTATGGGGGTTGCTAAGAGAGACTGATGTGATCTTGCAGGCTGCAGCTATTCATTGTACCTAGAAGGCCTGTCCAAGATAGGAAGAGTGAGAGCCGCATATGAACACCTGGATCCCACTATGCTTAAAGCTAGAAACCTATGAACTTTTCATTTATGTAAGCTAATGCAATCTCTGTTTTGTTTAACTTAATGTGAGATGGGCCTTTATCACTAGCAATTAAAAGAGTCTTAACTAATAGAATGACTTGACTATAAAATACTAATTTGGTGAGCCCAAATCTTACTGAATTCAAACAATTAAGAATACATGGACAAAATTCAAAAACACTTGAATAGCTTGGACAACTGTCTTAGTTAACCACTTATTTCATATTTCAAGGGAAGAGATCACATCTCAGGATTCCCAAGTGATACAGGACATGGTACTAAAACTTTGCTTTTAAATAGAATGCTGGCTTTTGGGTTTTTGAAGTTACTATAGTATAATTTTCCAAAGGAAATGCAGCAATTCAGATATATTAGAAGCTTGATAGAAACAGTGGAAATTAGGTTTATGAAAAGTAGCTTAGGACGTTCAGGTTTTGAATAACAGTACATTTTCATTCAAGGAAAGCAAATAATATCTCATGAACCAGAAACCCTGTGGAAACTTCAGAAATCATAAAGCCCAGTGAGGGATCGGGCTGGGATACTGTATTAATAAATGGATGGTACTCTGGAGTGAGGCAACAGATGGAGATAGCATTGAGAGTTGATCTACGTTTGCTTACAATCATTGCCTTCTAACATGCACAGCAGAATGAGCACTGGGTACAACCTATTGGGGAACTGTTGCTATAGGTGTGAGGAATTGAGCAAACATCCCAGGGTCTTAGGACTGAATGATCTCCACAAAGAAGTTCAAAAACGTTTCCGTGAAGTCAGAGACCATGGCTTTGTAATTGAGAGTGGGAGGTCACCAATGGATGGTTTCTTCGTTTCCCTGGAAAAAGAGCAGAAATTTCCTCCACTTATTACCAGTAATTAAACAGTTGGTAATATTTGCTTCGTACTAATTATATGCATCCAACTTGTTTTTCTCTCATCTATTCCATCCCTAAACTATGCTGCCTGCCAAGAATATATTATTCTTAAAATCCTATGCTTTATATACCTTAAAATTATTATCTACCCCCAGTTTAAATCCAGTAGAACCATTAGGAACTTTTCTCTGAGAACTGCCTCTCCACAATATTTATTTCACATTTCAATTGATAGAATATTGGTCTTCACTCAATCACCTATTAAAATCAGCCTTTATAATTGCTCTTCAAATGTCTCAGAGTTTGGACTACATTTAGGGAGTTTGTGGAGGTGTAATTCTGCAATAGACATGACATTCTATATCTGCTACCAACCAGATAATCCTGGACCTGAGTTTATTCATTGCCTGCAGTGTTTTTTAAAAAAAGAAAAAAATTGTCTTTAACAGTTTCATTGAGGTATAATTGACATATCATAAACTACAAATATTTAAAATGTATAAAATGATAGGTTTGGACATATTTATAACCCATAAAAACATAACCACAATCAAGATAATTAAAATATCCATCATCCCTCCAAATTTCCTCATGCCCATTTGCAATCCCTTCCTCCAGTCTCTCTCCATTATCTCTCGACCCCATTTCCAAATAAGCACTGTTCTGCTTTCCTTTAATTTGCATTTCCATTAATTTTCATCTCCCAGAATTTTACATAACTGAAATCCCACAGTATGTACTCTTCTGTCTGGCTTCTTTCACTCAGCATAATTATTTTGAGATTCATCCTCATCCATTGTTCAAGATCTTTGATGAACATCCATTCATGTTGAAGCAAATCAATCATTCATTCCTTATGAACAATATTCCATTGTATGGATATACCACAGTTTGTTTATTCATTCATCTGTTGATAGACATTTGGGCTGTTTCAGTTTTTGGCTATGACAAAGTGCTAAAACATTTGTGTATAGTGTTCGTATGGATATATACATTAATTTTTCTTGAGTAAATACCTAGGAGCAGAATTGGCTGGATCACAGCACTTCTCTTCAACATTGAATTGGAGGTTGTAGCTTATTCAGTATAGCAAGAAAAAGAAATAAAAGGCATCCATATTGGAAAGGAAGAAGTAAAACTGCTTTATTTACAACAGACATGATCATTTATGTAGAACATTCAATTGAATGTACAAAAATCTATTAGAACTAATAAATTAGTTTAACAACGTTTTGGAATAAATTGTATTTCTATATATTAGTATCAAATAACCAGAAATAGAAGTTTTAAAAAATACCATACATAATAGTATCTAAAAGTATTAAATACTCAGAGATTAAACTGAGTTTATTACCAATTCCAACTTGGGGGAGGCGGTTTCCCACACCACCAAGCAATTTTCGTACATCAGCTGGGTGTCCTACAATTCAACTCAATTCTGACACCATCTACCTGGAGGTAGCATCAGATCCCACAAGTTAAGGGCCCAGTCCAATAAGATTGCCTATTCCCCTTCTTTAGACGCCTGTCACAAGTCCAGGTTGTCACCTGTGCTTCTGACTGACCAGCCATAGACGGGAGGTTCCTGCTACCTACTCCTAGGGATTGGTTAATTTTCTAGAGCAGCTCACAGAAGTCGGAGAAATATTTTACTTGCTAGATCACTGGTTTATTACAAAAGGGTATAACTCAGGAACAGTCAGACGGAAGAAATGCATAGGGCAGGCTATGAGGAAAGGGCTTGTAGCTTCCATGCTCTCTCCAAGTGCACCACTCTCCCCGAAACTCGTCGTGTTCACCAACCTGGAAGCTCTCTGAACCCCATCTTTTGGGATATTTATGGAAGTTTAATTACATGAGCATGAATGACTATATCGTTGGCCCTTAGCCATCAATTCAATCTCCAGCCCCTCTCCTCTCCCTGGAGGTCAGAGGCATGGGACTGAAAGTTCCAACTCTCTAATCATGTGGTTGATTCCTCTGGCACCTGGCCCCCATCCTTAAGTGCTTTCCAAAAGTCACGTCAATAACATAAACTCAAGTGTGGTTGAAAGACGTTTGTTATGAATATCAAGACATCTTTATTGCCCTTATCACTTAAGAAATTCCAAGAGTTTTAGGAGCTCTGTGCTAGGAACCAGGACAAATATCTTTCTTATTATAAATCACAACATCACAGAGTCCATTCATCTCTGTAACATCATAACAATAAGTAATACAAATGCTACCACTGAAGATGTTTTGATGGTTCAGCAGTACACTTGGCAAAGTAAGAAGATGGGGTGAATAATGTACATAAAAAAGTATATGAAGAACTACTGAAAAGAAAAGGCTAGTATTTCAAGGATAGAAAAGTTGAGTTTAATATGCTCAGAGGAAGGGTATAGACATGAATAGAATTCTGGCTGTGATTTAATGTTGAAAAAAGATCAGTTGCTTGATCTATCCATTTGACATCTCTGTTTTCATATTTTTGAGTATATGCATATGAGTTTTTCATCTGTGTAATTTTGTACATAAAAGTTCCAACATTTCAAAGTTGCTTATTTGGAATTTTTCTATTGAACACCTTAATAAATGTTGATTGCAAGCCAAGAAAACTCATAGATGCCCACCCTATAACCATTCAATCGCTTTTGGGGAAGAGTGCCAGGCATTTTTGAGATAATTTTTTATTCCTTGTGCTACTGGGTAGAAGCTTCATTGAACTGAGTTAAAGGAATAAATGAATGTGGCCCTTCTGACTTTCTTGCTTCTTTCAGGCTAGAGTAAGAGGACCTGGACCACATTCCTGGGATGTTCCTCCTTCTTCCATAGGGCTGGAAAGTGGGTGTAAGTTTGGGGAGCTGCCTCTCTCTTGGGCTAGCCTTCTTTCTTTGGCTCACCTCTGAAACCTCTGCCTCCTGCTCTCACTTGACTGAGGAAGGGGAAGCTGAGCAGTTCAGATGGGCTGGGTGGGGTGGGTAGGCTAAGCCTGCTCTTCTCTAGGCATTAGGTAGGCCCTCCCTTTCTGGCTTACTACTCTGTTCTCCCCTCTTGCAGCCAAAGTCCTCTGGATCGCCCTTCCTTGCTTTAGAGTGGAAAGAACTGAGATTAATGTTTATGCTTGAGGGGCAAGAAGGCACAGTAGGGTTTTGGCTCTATTTAGCTTCAGGCCTTCAGGCCTCTCAAGCCTCCCTCACTCAGGCAGGAGTCCTCAAGGCAAGCACACTGGAGTTCTCGGTTGGAGTTTGTGTCTAACTCCCTTGTTAGAAATAGTGTGTTTCAGTGTCTTGTTAGCCTCTCGTGCCTACATTTTCTCCAGCAAACTGACAGGGAGGGGTGGTTGACTGAGGGCAGTATTTAGGTGTCTGAAAAGTATGCCATGACCATTGACCTCTCCCAACATAAATATCTATTGGCATCGCATTTCAATGTAACTTAGAGTGGCGACAAGCCAGTTTACAGAAAACCCGCATTCCTAAGCACCATTTAGAATATCCTGTCAGAAGTGCTTTCTGAGATTTTGGCCTAGGCACTTGTAATTTATTGGCTTTTTTTGCAACATAAGGTGAGTTGTTCTAGGCTAGAATAACTTCAAAGATTTTCTGAATTGAGAACAAAAGGTAATTTTACCTATGGGGATTGAGGGGCTTAAGGTCTGGATCTCTCTCCTCACTTTGTAATTGAAATGTTTGGGTATTTACAATTTAAAGGATCCTGAAACAGGGATGGCTTCATCCCCCAAATCCAACTGTGTGTATGTATATCCTGCCTATGCTTGTACGTGAATATTTGCGTATGTTTCTATATAAGCATGTCTATATAAGCACACAGCACTATGGCCGTACTATACAATGGTTTAAAAATTCAGAATCCTGGGCTTGAGATACAGCCATTAATCACTTGTGTGGACCTTTCTGGAACTCAGTTTCTTCTACATCATATTCACATGGTGGTTTAAATGCCCTCAAGATCAATTCCAACACCAGCTCTAAAATTCCATAATTCTATGACACTATGATAACAGTAAAATCTTGGTAATTATGTACATAGCTATCTGTACCTTCTTTGTATTCAGGGTACCTGAGTCCAATCCCTTACCAATATTCAAGTAGACTCAGGGGGCATACGAAGATAAATGAGACCTGGTCCCTTCCTGGAAGTTGTCCATCTAATAGGGGAGCTAGCAATGTACAAATAACTTACATTTTAATAGGGCAAACTGACAATTTCTGTATAAGGTGATAAATAAAAACTGGAGATTTTTCAACCCTTCATTCTTCCAGATTTTCCCCGATACTTTAAGACATCACTTCCTCCGGGATGTTTTCTTGTACCTCAAGATTAGACTAATGACTTCATCTATACACCCTCAGACTCTATGCATACCTTTATCACAAATCTGCCATATTTTATTGAAATCATTTTCCCCATGTTTCTCTTACCTATGAAATTGTAAGCTCTTTGAGCTTCCGGGCTATGTGTTGTTTATCTTTGTATTCCCAGCACATAGCATATTGTCTGGCACATAAAAAGTCTTTAATCAGTGATTATTGGTCTGAATGATAATTGAATTGGATAATTTTATAAAATTATATTACTGTATAATACCAGGTAGTTCATGAAAATTTTTCACACGCCTTATTTCATTTAACCTTGATACCAACTATGAAATCTAGATCCTGTTAATATTTCCACTTTATAGATAGAGAAAAAGAGACTCATAAAATTAGCAGTAGACTAAACAAGGAAAATCTCTAATCATAGGATCAGTGTTTTTTTGTAAATTATGCAAAAATTCTTCGTAAACTGTAAAAGGCATGTAAATGTGTTATGCTTATGCACTGTCACTTTAAATTTTCTTTCTGCTTCTATTTGCTTGGATATTTTGTCACCCTCCTTTCTGCCCCTTGGTAGAGTATAAAGAATTCTCTCTTACCACTTCAACACCCATTAGGAATTGGAAGATTTTCCACTTGTATAAGATGGAGAATCCTTTCCAAGCAAGGGGCAATGGATTTTCAAGTCAGTGAAATGAAAATTTGAACTATACTAGAGATTAAATAACTACGTTTATTTTAAATGAGGTTTCAGATGACAGGAGTGAACTGAACCCAATGAGGGCTGGCTGGCTTATCTACAGGCCTCTTCTGAGGAAAGCTGCCTTTTTGACAATAGTGGCCACATCCAACCTTTTGTACCTAGAATGCTCTACTTTGTTCCAGGTGACCCTGACAATCTAGCTTCACATGATAAGCCCAAGGATCAATGTCTGACTTGGAGTCTTAACATCTGTAGGTTAATCATGGCGTATAGAGTGCCCATTTGTTTACTGACTGGTCAGTGGATGCTCAGTCAGTTTCTTATTCTTAGGGAAATTGAATGCAAGTATGAAGCATTCTAGCTCAACATATTCATTGTTTGCTTTCTAGCCCTTCTTTTCTGGTAACTTGAAGGTACCCTACCCCACACCAGAAGCAGAAACAAAGATTTAAGAAACTGCTCACCAAGTTTGAGACCAAGGTTTCCAATGCTTGCACAAAGAATTACTTTTTTCTACTCTGAAAAAAAAACTAAGTCTGGAGAAGGGGAGAAGAGAAGAGCGGGTGCAGGAGGGTGACTGGAAGGAGAGAGGAACACGTGGGGGGAGTGGATTTCTCCAGTTGAGAAGGAGGAGGAGGGCCACTAGGGAGCCAGAGTAAAGCGGAAGACAAGGTGTCCTCGAAGGTGGGCTCCTCACTGGCTTGTGGCCTCAGGTCAAATTAAGGTTCAAGGATCTTGGACACTTGTTAGACCTTCAGAACCTGGGAGCTTGAACTTCTTGCATGTGGATGGGGGCATGTTCTGATGGAACTGAACCAAGCAGTTGGGAATTTCTCTAAGCGCTGGGGCAGTAGTAGACCCATTGTCAGTGTTACAGAAGCCTTATAAGTTGACAGTTGTTGCAGGGAGAGTAGAACAAAGGAGACGGAATACAGTTGAGTCCCTATAAAGTGAGTGCTCTTGACTATCCATCAACAGGTGACTCCTGTTGAGAGGACAGCAGGAAAGCAAGTGCTGCCTTGTATCTTGTATCCATAAGGCTTGGTCTGCAGCTACTGGGGCTGTTTTCTCTAACTCCTTATTTCCTTCTATATATACTATTATAATAGACACCCATCAGCCAAGTAACAAAAGCATATCTCTTTACTCTTTGCAAACTTTAAGAACCTAACATACTCATCTTCAATAAAACATGGGAGGTATACTAGTCAGGATAGGTCTGCTTATGCTGTGGTAACTAATATAAAACCCCCAAACCTCAGTGGCTTATAGCTATAGGGTTTATTTCTTGTGGCATGCCCATCGTGGGTAATTTGAGGGTTCCACTCTGCAGTGCCCTCTCTTCAGGACTCAGTCTGATGAAGCCGCTCCAGCTGGAGGTTGGTAGTCACTGTGGTAGAGGGAAAGAAAGCCGGGTACTCTTTATTATTATGCACCAGCTTTTGAAGTATCTACCTGGCACTTATTCTCATGTCTTACTGGTCAAAGCAAGTCACAAGGTCAATGTGACTTCAAACAGACCCAGAAGGGCATTTTATTAGGTACTGAAATATTTTGTGGACAGCACGAATGGTGTCCAGAGAAGGAAGAAGACAGCTAGACAAAATCGGATTTCTGCGATTTTGAATCAATGGGATAGTACCATCATGCATATTCATTCAAAAGAGTGGACCATTTGTGCTCTGGCTTCTCATGTAGAGATATTATTTTTCTTGAAACAGTACTGTATTAGGACAGTATTTTACAAGGAAATTTATGGTTAAGCTTTCTTGGACTACACACCATTCCTAAGGGACCAAGGAACCTTTGCTGTGATAAATTAGAAAAACTATGACCATGTGGTCATGGTCTATTTTTCTAGTTTAATGAGCTGTGTATGATAGATTTTAAGTTAATGCTTGATGATCTTTAGGTTTTGAAGCCTCAGCACTGTGGCTACAACTGTGAGACGTGGTCAAAAAGAAACACAAATTCAAAGGGGATATGATTAAGTAAACTTTCTTCCTCCCTAAAAAACAACTAGCATTCTTTTAGCACTTTATAAACTACATCTGGAAAAATGGTCAGGTCCTTCTAGATTTAAGCAGATACTTCATGGAAGCGTCACTTATTTAAACATTTTGGAAAATGTTTCTATCATGTGGAGATCAATAGAAATTATTGTAAGATCATATCCAGCAATAATGCAGAACTAACTTTCAGACATATTTTGAAGTCACAATATAAAGTAGGAATTCAATAGTGATTTTGAGAATTCCTGTGTAGGGAGAAAAATAGGGTTTGTGCTCTTCTTTCCACTGTTCAGAGAGTTTAAGGAATAAAGATTTGAAATTATGTTTTCCTGTCTCTAAACTGAGTGCATCACCACTAAAAGAAATCAAGATTTAACTATTAAATGTGTCTTATGTCTTTCGCAGACCCTTCACTAATTGGAGTCCTCTTTACTGGTGTGCCAGATGTTGCCTGGATGTGTAAGCCATACTGGCATCATAATGTTTTATAGTAAAAAGTTCCTGGCACCACCTCAGTCCTTTCTTGTGCAGGAGGGCTCTAGGGAGAAAATAACAGAAACGAATTTCTAAAGACTGTAATTCTTGAAGATTTTCTGCTTAATGATTTTTATACAAATTATCCCCTCTCACTCCATTGTTTCAGAGATTACAAAAAAAAAAATTCTTTTTTAAACTTTAATCCCTGTAAAAAGCCACAGGAATATTATGGTTAAGCATTTCAAAGCTCTTCCATTAATACAGGAAATGGTTAGAGTGCTTTGAACATTCACTGCTTAGTTTCCTAATTATTTCAGCTTGAAAAGTTAACTAAGGTTTACTTCTGCTTTGAAAGTTCACACAAATGTTAAAAGACACAATTTGCCTCAAGATTTATGAGAGCCAGTGATGGTGTTGGACGTTTCCATACTGTTCACAAGAACTTTCTCAGTCGATGATAACTTAGCAAGTAGGTTTTTCTGTTAGTGTGTTAGTCTGTTTATATTTTAAAAGTTACTCATATTGATCTGTAAATGGTTCCCTGCTTTTTATTTTTTTTTGAGGAAGATTAGCCGTGAGCTAACATTCGCCACCAACCCTCCTCTTTTTGCTGAGGAAGATTGGCCCTGAGCTACACCCGTGCCCATCTTCCTCTATTTTATATGTGGGATGCCTGCCACAGCATGGCTTGATGAGCAGAGTGTAGGTCTGCACCTGGGATCTGAACTGGTGAACCCCAGGCCACCAAAGCGGAACGTGCAAATTTATCTGCTGTGCCACCGGGCTGGCCCTTGGTTCCCTGCTTTTTTAGGACGATGATATGCTTTTTTGGCTTTTTTATTTAGAAAAATTTCAAAGTTGAAAGAAGGAACACTTGTAAAACACCATCTAGTTTCATCTGTTGTTTGCATTGCGACTTTTCTCTTTTACTTTGTATATGTATATGTATGTTTATTTATTTTGCAGAATTATTTAAAAATAAGTTGCAGGCACCATGCCACTGCATTCCTAAGTATTTCAGCATTAATGCCTAAGAACTAGGTCATTTTCCTACATCCTGCAATGCCATTATTTCACCCACAGTTTTAACATTGATATGGTAGTATTATCTAATATACAGCCAGTACTCAAATTTCCTCAATTGTGCCAATAATGTTCCTTACACCCTCTTCTAAAAGAAAATCCAGGATCCAGTCAGGGGTCACATATTTCATTTAGTTGTCTTGTCTCTTGAATGTCTTTTAATCTAAAGTAGTTCTCAGGCTTTTTTCTTTCATAGGATTGACATTTTTGAAGAGTCAAGATCAATTGTCTTGGAGAACGTCCCTTGACATGGTAGAATAATGATCTTTTCATCCCAAACATTGCCAGTTAATTAGGTTTCTTGTTGTTATGTGTCATCAAGTCACCTCCTATTCCTGGTGACCCTGTGAATGAGTGACGTCCACAGTGTCCTGTCCTCAACAGCCCTACTCAGCTCCTGTAGACTCACACCTGCACCCTCCTTTTTGGAGTCAATCCAGCTCATATTTGGTGTTTTTCTTTTCCTTCTGCCTTCTACTTTTCCCCGCATCATTGTCTTTTATGAAGAATCCTGCCTTCTCATGATGTGCCCAAAGTACCACAGCCTTGGTTGTATCATTTTTGCCTCCAGCGACAGTTCAGGCTTGATTTGTTCTAGGACCCACTTGTTCATCTTTCTGGCAGGCCAGGGTATCCAAAGAGCTCTCCTCCAACACCATATTTCAAGTGAATTCATTGTTTTCCTGTCAGCCTCCTTCACTGTCTAACGTTCGCACCCGCACATAGTAATTGGGAATTTGAAGGTGTGGGTAATCTTGGCCTTGGTCTCTAATGACACTTCCTTACGCTTGATGATCTCCCCTAAATCTTCCATTGCTGCCCTTCCAAGTCTCAGTCTTCCCTTGATTTCTTGGCTGCAGTCTCCGTTTAAACTGATGACGGAACCAAGGGAAACAAATTCTTTAACAATGTCAATGTCTTCATTATCTACGTTAAAGTTGTGTAGTTCTTCTGTAGTCGTGATTTATGTCTTCTCGATATTCAAATGCAGTCTGCTTTGGCACCTTCTTCTTTCACTTTCTTCAGAAGTCGTTTCAAGTCATTGCTGCTTTCTGCCAAAGGGATGGTGTCATCTGCATATCTTAGACTGTTGATATTTCTTCCACCAATTTTCACTCCTCCTTCATCTGAGTCTAGCCCAGTTTTTCATGTGATATGTTCTGCATGCAGATTAAACAGACAGGGAGATAAAATGCACCCTGTCTGACACCTTTGCCTATAGGAAACCATTCTATCTCTCCATATTCTGTCCTGACGGTGGCTTCTTGTCTACAACACAGGTCACACGTCAGGACAGTCAGGTGCCGAGGCGCAGCCATTTCTTTTAGAGCAGCTAATAGCTTTTCGTGATTCACACAAACAAAGGCTTTACTGTAGTCTATAAAACATAGACTAAACCTTCTGAAATTTTTTGGAGCACTCCAGTGGCCAATGAATAATCGCAATTAGATCTTCTGTTCCTCTCCTTTTTTGAAATCCAGCTTGGCCATCAGGCATTGCTTGCTCCATTAAGGTAAAACCCTTTGTTGTAGTACCTTGAGCATCACTTTACTTGTCTGGGAAATTAGAGCAATGCACCTATAGCTACTGCACTCCTTGGCATCTCATTTCTTGGGGATTGGGATATATATTGAGTGTTTCAGTCTGTAAGCGATTGTTTTGTTTTCCTTATTTGTCGGTATATTCTTGTTAGGATTTTGACAGTTTCAGTCTCTGTGGGTTGAAATAACTCTATCAATATCCCATCTACCCCTGTGACTTATTTCTTTCCAGTACTTTCAGGGCAGCTTTTGCTTTACTTTCTAGAATTATGGGTTCTTCCTCGCAGGAGTCTTTGCCTCTTCCGTATAGATCTTCCGTGTACTGTTCGCACCTTCCCTTATTTTGTCCTGGTCAGATAGTGTGCTTCCCTGTTGGTTGTTCGGCATTCCTAGTCTAGGTTTAAATTTCCCTTTGATTTCTCGAACTTCTGGAAGATACTTCTTGCTCTTCCTTTTCTGTTGTTTTCTTCTACCTTTTTGCGTTGGCCGTCATAGTGGTTCTCTTTATCTGTATGTGACAGTCGCTCAAAAGCTGCGTTCCAGATTTTAACCCTACTTTTGTCACCTTTTACTTTTGCTCCTTGCCTGTTCTTAACATTTTTTAGTGTTTCTTCTGTCATCCATCTTGATTTTTCTTTTCTTTTTACTTCAGGCATTGTCTTTTCACGTTCCTCCTTAATATACCTGGTTTCAGTCTGTAGCTTTTCCGGTTCTTGGTCAATTAGCTGTAACAACGCAAATCTGGTTTTTATGTGGACTTTAAACTTGTGAGGAATGTTGTTTCCATTATATTTTGGCACTGCCATTCTTTTAGTGCTCTTCACCAGCTCTACTCTGATATTTGATACGAGCTGTTCACGGTCAGGACCACAATCTGCTCCTGGTCTTGTTCTGGCACAGAGAATACAGTTTCTCCATCTCCCGCTTCTCGTTACGTCATCTGTTTGACTTCTATGTTGGCCATCTGGTCATATCCGTGTATACAGTGGTCTGTGCGGTTGCTTGAAGCACGGATTTGTAATGTACAGATTGTTGGCTTTGCAGAAATCCGCAAGCCGGTCTCCTGCTTCCTTTCTGACCCCTAGTCCAAATTTTCTGACAATGTCTGGTTCTGCTTTTCCTGATTTTGCTTTCCAGTCACCTATAATTATTAGTATGTTTTGTTTCGGTATATGATCAATTTCTTCTTGGTACCTTTTCCGAAAAAAATAAGCCTTTGTATTAAGACTTTAGGGTCACCTGTGCATTTCTACTTTTGCATGTTGTCTACAACAGATTTGCATTAGAATTGGATAGCGTTATTTTCTGGAGACTCTCGAAAACCTGGCTTAGTGGACTAAGGTGGGGAATCACTGGGGCACATTCTTAATATGTCCTCCTCGGCCCTTTCCAAACTTAGCTCATCCAATTGGCCACTGTCATAAGAATTTCCCTACAATTACACTCTTTTATTCAGTTTTTCCTCTACC
Organism: Equus asinus; assembly: GCF_041296235.1. Lineage (NCBI taxonomy): Eukaryota > Metazoa > Chordata > Mammalia > Perissodactyla > Equidae > Equus > Equus asinus. The sequence continues at coordinate 47,481,374 of NC_091811.1, read as the reverse complement.
TGAGAGCCTGGTAGGTATGTAACCATGTTTAAGCATTGCCCTGGGTTTAAATCCCAGGCCTGCCCTGTATTAACTGCACAAAATATCAGTCGTCTTAACCTTCATGTTAACCTTGGACGCATTTCTAAATCTCTTTAAACTTGTTTCTTAATCTACAAATGTCACAGGATTATTGTGATGGTTAAATGAAGTAATGTATATAAAGAGACATAATAGGCAATTAATGAACCATTATAACTCATTAATAATATGATAAATTATAAATCATTATAAATCATTATATTGGCTTCTTATCATCTCTAGTCTGAAGTCCCTACTCTTCAGCCTGACCTGTGGTGATCTCTGTATAGCCATATGGCCTAAGCCATCACCATATTTACTTGTCTTCCACTATTTCCATCTATCACAATCTTTTTTATTTCTTTACTGTACCTGACACATAGCGGGAGCTCCATACATGCTGAATAAATGATGAAATGTATTAATTTCCATCTCTACTTCTTTGTTCTTGTTGCCTAAAATGGCCTTTCTTCTTTTTGTCCCCTAATAAATCATTAACAGATTCTGATTAAATGTCTAGTAGTGTTACATGTACTGTACTGCATACTTTAGGGAACGATAAGATTCATCGTATATAAATTCTTCCCTTTCTGCTCTGAGTGAGTTTACAATCTGGTTGAGATGATAAGATATATTCTCGAATAATAATAATGCAACAGAGAAAGTGATATGCCACAAGGGAGAAACAGAAAAAGTTCTGAGAAAGTTAAGAGGAGGCACATATCATCTTGTAGTGGTGATAGTCCTTGAGATATCATGCCCTGAGGGTGGATGGGACTGGTTGAGACATTGGGCAGAAACGGTGGGGAAGGCAGCTGGGAGTGACTCGTGGACATGCTAGGCAGAAGACTCTTCAGGGTAAATAAATGTACAGAGGTGGAGAGAACAAGTGGTTTAATCTAGCTGGAGCAAAGAGTTCATGACAGAGAGCATGGAGCCTGCAGATGAAAAGGCAGATTGGAGCCCATCTTGCTTGGCCCTGCCTCGTGGCTTTAGCACTGAACTATCCAGAAAGGGAGGGAGGGAAGAAAAGAGGAGGGAAGGAAGGAAGAAAGAAAGGAAGGTAGGAAGCCGTGTGTCCACTTGCAAGGATTGAGATACATAAGAGAGAGAAATGTATTTGTCTTGTGAGAAAAGAATTCCTAAATGGGGGAAACAGTCCTGGTGTCTTATATCTCAAAAGAGAGAACCATTCTGAAAATAGCTTAATGTTACTCGAATCACCGTTGGTAGGAAACACTAGTTAATTGTACTACTCATCAACTCAGTCGCTGAAGCTGTGTCTGGCTCTCTCCCTCATCATGCTAACAATCAATCAGCTTTTCTCCTCTACTAACACATGAACACTGCCAGCCATAGAAACCCGGTCCAGAGAGACTCACCACTGGTCTTCGCCTCACTGAAGAAAAAACTGCTCTGAAGCTGATAAGACAAAGCGTCGTAAATAACTGTACACTGAATGCCTCAGATTATTTTTAATAAAAAATTTGGCAACTTGTTTTCTCACAGGTGGAAAAGTTTTTGTTGAGAATTCTTGGGAGATATTTTTCAATATTTTAAAAACAGCCTCTGTTTTTAGGAAACGGAAAAACTTTCCTTTTATTTTTCAAGTAAAAACAGGATATACACTTTTGATGAAATCATTTAACATACATTAAAGTAGAAGAAAGGAAATAAAAATGACTCGGAACCTGATTAGGCAGACATGACGGATAGTAACTTTTTGGTGTATGTTTGCCCTCTAGTCTTTTTGACACCATCGTTTACCATATAGCCTTTTCGCCATCAGCTTCGATTATACGTAGTTAGTATCAAACTCTATGTACGTGTACACACACGTCTAGGAAAATCATTTTCATGTAGTTTTACACACACGAACACACATACATAGTTTTTACATATAGTTATTGTAGGGACAAATAAAAGTAAAAAATTAGAGGTTGTTTTCCCTGTTGAAAATAAGGGAAGAAAAGTCTCCATTTTCTTAGAGCACTTAATTTAGAAAACTGGAGATTGTAAGTACTTTCTCCTCTTTGAAATGTAAAAAAATTCTTTCGAAAACTAGATAGGGCTTTTTGTCAGCTTCATGACCCCAGAATGTCCTTCTCAAGGACTTGGGGGCTGTCTCTTTGAATGTATACATCAAGGGGGCAGCGCCGCTCTCTCCCAGACTCTGTGGCAAAGTACGAGCCCAACGTTGGTGGGCGCCTCGCTCCACATGGCAAAACCACCTCCTGCCATAAAGCTGTGAGATGTTTGTTTCTCCTCTAGATAAAGCCAATTATCTAACCCAGATGGCCACCTCAGTTACCAGGTAAATTTAGGATGGACTATGTGTGACAGATGGTGATGTCAAGTCCCCTTCCTTGAGGATTAGTTGTTGTTTACCTTGAGAACATGTATGTGATGGTTATAGGAGGAGGTGAGATTCCTTTCTGACTTTGCAGTCTCTTAGTGCATTACCTGTGATGCGCATCACATTCTAAGTGAATGTTTGTTCAATAGTAAAAGTGGTTTCTCTCTCTACTATCTTTGTGGAGAAGATTTTTGGGTTGGGAGAAGATTTTGTTTTTAATTACATTTTTCTAACATTATGTACGTGGGTGTGAGTGTATATATATGTGTGCGTATATATATGCGTATGTATATATATAACATAATAGAAAAGAATCTTCTCAAGTCTTAGATGAAAGACAATGAAGAGGAGCTTGGTGAGATATTATCTTCCTTATATTTTATATTAATATTTCCTAATTTAAAAGTACTCAGATTATCCAATTGGAGTTTTAAAGATCCATAAAATAATTATTTGTACTCTTTGATGTCAAAAATAATAATTATGTTATCTGTACATTTCTAACCGTAAAGGGGCTACCTGTCTCTTGATCTAACTGACAATAAAGTTTTTGAAAATGTTTATTGCATTCAAGGTCATTGTCATGATTGATGATGTTCTAGACTCAATGTCATTTACTTTGGGTGGCATTTTTACATTTTTCTGATTATTCTTTTACTAGAGTGAAAAGTGACCAATGCCAGTGAATTTTTTTCTTGAACAGGGCTGATTATTTCTATTTTGACAGCAATGCTAATAACCTTTAACTGTTTTTTTCCTCTGGAATTCTTGTGTGAGGTCAACTGACTTCCTCCCATCATGATTGCACTTAGAAGTTTAGAGGACACCTAGGAAATGCCTGAGTTCAGAGTGTGACTTCAGAATACCGTACAGGTCACTGTGACACACTGATGGGCCCCGAGGGGAATGCCTGGGAAGCCACATTGCATCATGCTTGAATCTTAAGCCTAATTTTCAGTGTTGCATCTTCATCTTTTTTCAGCACTTTCATTACTATTTTAGTGAGAAAAAAATATTTCATGGACTGCTACCAGAAATGGCATTAAAATTCAGAAGTCTACTAATTTTTCTTTTAACCATAAAAGCGATAAATACACATTTTAGTAAATTTGGACCACACAGGGAAGTGCAAGGAGGAAGTAGCAAATGGTTACCCATTACTCTACCATTTAGACAAACACTAACATTTTATGTCTTTTCTTTAAAATCTTTTTTTCAATGCCAATAGATAGCATTAAGCTCTGCATTAAAAGTATTTAGAACAATTTACTTTCAGATCTTATGAAACTTGGCATTGGGAAATCTGTAATCACGTCTTCACTGAAGTTTTGGTATAATTCAGTTATTTGGGGCAAGAGATGTTAGTTTGTTACTTGACCTAAAAATAAACCAACTTTATAGGTATTGGTATTTTAAACCACATAGTAATTTGAAAGTAGACACTGAATATCAGCCACGGAGTTTAGTTATTGTTACTTCATGGGATTTTTAAAGATAATATTGACTGGGTGCTGTGGACTAAATGTTTATGTCCCCCCCCAAATTCACATGTTGAAGCCCTACTCCCCAGTGTGGTGGTATTTGGATATAGGGCTTTGGAAGGTGATTAAGTTTAGATGAGGTCATGAAGGTGGAGTCCCCGTAATGGGATTGGTCTCCTTATAAAAAGAGGAAGACACACAAGATGTCCCTCTGTGTTCACGTACCAAGGAAAGGCCATGTGAGGGGCTAACCAGGAAGAGAGCCCTCACCAAGAACTGACCATGCTGGCATCCTGATCTCAGACTTGCAGCCTCCAGAATCATGAAAAATAAATATTTGTTGCTTAAGCCACCCAGTCTATGGTATAGCAGCCCAAACTAAGACAGGGAGTTTGAGAAAAGAGGCAAGTTGAATAAAAAGATCGAGATAGACATTCCACTTGAACCTTCTATGCAGCAGCCAGACCCAGGAGTATGTCCTTGGCATGGGTGTCATGATGTCTATATTTCATTACCCTTGGCTTATAGTTCATTAGTGGGAGAATGCTAAGATTAAGGCACACATGTTAAGTTCTCCATTCAAAAATATCAACTCCAACCTATCAGTTGCTGACATGCAAAGGTCATCGAGATATTTTTATCAGGAATAGAATACCAGCACCACCATTTTCTAGTTTGGGACCGTGGGCAGGTAATTTTAACAATCTGAGGCTGTTTCCCTCCAGGGAGGTGTAAGGAGTAAATATATCCTCATCCCTCCCTTAATCATTTCATCCACTCTAATAGGGTAAAGTCCTCTGTTAAAACGCTAATACCCTTGGTCTGCAGAATCCAATCATCCAACCAGGCACTAAACTGTAGGTCAATGGGTTTGAGAGCCATTCATCGGGAAACAATGTATCATAGTGGTTAAGAGCAGCAGGCTTTATATCTTTAATTTGTTTATTTCTTTCCATTCTGTGCCCAGTCTCAGTCTCACTACTGAAATAATTTCCAAGCTGATCTCTTTCCACTTTTCCCTGAGTATCTCCAATATCTAGTCCTAATAGGCGCCAGAGCAATTAAAAATATTTTTTTTAATTACAATCTGTTCATGTCTCCCTTTGTTTGTCTTTTCATAGTAAAATATTTTTCTGAGATCATTGAATTTTCCTCCAGTATTTCTCCCCTTACCTTCGCTCTAATTCACTGAGATGGTGGTTAATTTTGTATTCTTTGCCTCAGGGAAAGGATGTGGCATGAAGTAAGGCAGAAAAATCCCTCCTAGGTTTTGATTTCCAGAAATTTATGCTTATCGAGGAGATTGTTCTAGATGCCTCCAACAACAAGAAAGAGAATGAAGAAATAGAAAATGGTATGGGGCTATCTCTTCCCATTAGAAGTGATTATTTGGGTTTGGAACTGTGGAGACCAAGAAGACACACTAAGATCAGAAGTATCAGCGTGTTCTGAATAGTTGGGTCCCATGCTTTGAGTTTAACATGGCTGAATCCCAGGGAGGTATGAAGACCTCAGAGAAGGAAGGGTGTCTATAAATCTAGGCAGATATGCTTATGCCACAGCATGGCACAAAAACAGCAAAAGTAGTCCCAATTTCCTTGTGCATGGCATGAAATTAGCAGAGTCTCTAGACTGATAGGACCCACGTAGTCAGGAATAAGGGACAGTGTCATAGCTGTAATTTCCCTTTAAAAGAGCCCTGGGGAAGGGAAATGAGGGATGATGATGATTGAAAAATCAGATTCATTGAAATTAATTTTTCAACACCCTAAGGAAATGATAGCTTCAAATAGAAATTGCATTGTGTTTTTATTCAAGTATTACATGTGAATAGTTTGAAGGGCAATAGTATTAAAAGGCTTATTTTTACAAAGTCCCTTATTTTCTTTCCCCTGCCTCTCCCATTGCAAAACCCACAGACAGCCGCTTAAATTCTTCCAGTCATTCTTCCCCCCACATTCATATAGGCTTTTTCTAATATTTGTTTTAATGTGGTAAAATAAACATAACATAAAATACATCATCTTAACTATTCTTAAGTGTAGGGTTCAGTGGTATTAAACACATTCATAATGTTGTGCCACCATCACCGTCATCCATCTTTAGAACTCTTTTCATCTTGTAAAACTGAAACTCTGTACCCATTAAGCAATAACTACCCATTCCTCCCTTCTCTCCAGCTGCTGGCAACCATCATTCTACTTTCTGTCTCTATCATTTTGACTACTGTAAGTACTTCATATAAATGGAATCGTATAGTATTTGTGACCAGCTTATTTCACTTAGTATAATGTCCTCAAGGTTCATCCGTGTTATATCATGTGTTAGAACTGTGTTTCTTTCTAAGGCTGAATTATACTCTATTGGATGTATGTACTAGATTTTGTTGATGGACACTTGGGTTGCCTCCATGTTTTAGCTATTGTGAATATGCTGCTATGAATACGAGTGTACAAATATCTCTTCAAGACCCTGCTTTCAATTCTTTTGGGTATACACCCAGATGTGGAATTGCTGGATCGTATGGTAATTTTATTTTTAGTTTTTTGAGTAACCATTGTACTGTTTTCTATGTGGCTGTAACATTTTACATTCCCACCAACAATGTATAGTGTTCCAGTTTCTCCAGATTCTCACCAACCCTTGTTATTTTCTGTTTTCGTTTTGGGGTTTTTTTTTTGGATAGTAGCCATCCTAATAGATGTGAGGTGGCATTAGTTTTGATTTGCATTTCTCTAATGATTAGTGATGTTGAGCAGCTTTTCATATGCTTATTGGCCATTTGTATATCTTCTTTGGAAAAATGTCTATTCAAGTCCTTTGTCCATTTTTGAATCAGATTTTTTGTTGTTGAGTTTTAGGAGTTCTCTATATATTCTGGATATTAACTCCTTAACAGTACATGATTCACAAATATTTTCTTCCATTCTGTGGGTTGCCTTTTCACTCTGTTGATCACACTTTTTGATGCACAAATTTTTAAAATTTTCATGAAATCCAGTTTATTTTTTCTTTTGTTGCTTGTGCCTTTGGTGCCACATCCAAGAAATCATTGCCAAATCCAGTGTTGTGAAATTTTTGCCTTATATTTCCTTCTAAGAGAATTACAGTTAAATCTTACATTTAGGTCTTTGATCCATTTTGAGTTAATTTTTGTATATGGTGTTAGGTAACGGTCCAATTTCATAGTTTTGCATGTGGATATCCAGTTTTCCCAGAACCATTTGTTGAATAGACTATCCATTGAATAGTCTTGGCAGCCTTGTCAAAAATCATTTGACCATATATACAAGGGTTTATTTCTGAGCTCTCTATTCTAGTCCATTGGTCTATATATCTATCTTTATGCCAACACCACACTGTTTTGTTTCCTATAACTTTGTAGTAAGTTAGAAATCAGGAAGTGGAGGCCTCCAGCTTTGTTCTTTTTCAAGATTGCTTTGGCTGTTTGATGTCCCTTGAGCTTCCATGTGAATTTTAGGATGAGCTTTTCTATTCCCGCCAAAAACAACATTGGTTTTGATAGAGACTGTGTTGAAGCTGTAGACCACGATTGACATCCCAACAACATTAAGTCTCCTAATCCATGAACCTGGGATGTGTTTGCATTTATTTGTCTTTGTTAATTTTTTTCAGCAATGTTTTGTAGTTTTCATTGTATAAGTCTCTCACCTCCTTGGTTAAGATAATTCCTAAGTATTTTATTTTTTCTCAATGATATTGTAAATGGAAATGTTTTATTAATTTCTTTTTCAGATTGTTTGTTATCAGTGTATAGAAATGCAACTGATTTTTGTGTGTTGGTTTTGTATCCTGCTGAATTCATTTAGTAGTTGTAACAGTTTTTTTTTTTGTGGAATCTTTGCATTTTTTACATATAAGATCATATTATCTGTGAACAGAGATCATTTTACTTCTTCCTTTCCAACGTGGATACCTTTTATCTCTTTTCTTGCCTAAGTGCCCCAGATAGAACTTCCAGTACTATGTTGAATAGAAATGGCAAAAGTGGGCATCCTTGCTTTGTTCTTGATCTTAGAGGAAAAGATTTCAGTCTTTCACCATTGAGTATGGTGTTTGTTGTGAGTTTTTGATGTATGGATTTTATTGTGTTGAGGTAATTTCTTTCCAGCTCTAGTTTTTTAGTGTTTTTATGATGAAAAGGTATTGCGTTTTGTCAAATGCTTTTCTGGATCCATTGAGATGATCATTTGTTTTTTCCCCCCTTCATTCTGTTAATGTAGTGTATTACATTGATTCATTTTCTTGTGTTGAAACTTCCAAGCATTCTAGGAATAAATCCTACTTGGTCATGGTGTACAATCCTTTTAATATGCTGCTTAATATGCTGCTGAATTCGATTTGCTAGTGTTTTGTTGAGGACTTTTGCATCAGTGTTCATAAGGGAATTGGTCTGTAGTTTTCTTTTCTTGTAGTGTCTTTGTTTAGCTTCAATACCAGGGTAATGTTGGCCTCAAAGAACCAGGTGGGAAGTACTCTCTTCTCTTCATTTTTTGGAAAAGTTTGAGAAGCATTGGTGTTAGGTTTTCTTTAAATGTTTGGCAGGATTCACCAGAGAAGCCATCAGGTCCAGGGCTTTCCTTTGTTGGGAGATTTTTGATTATTGATTCAATCTCCCTGCTAGTTATAAATCTATTCAGATTTTCTATTTCGTGGTGATTTAGTCTTAGCAAGTTTTCTGTTTGTGGTAATTTGCCCATTTCCTATAGTCTATCCAGTTGATGTACAATTGTTCATACTTCTCTCCTACAATCCGTTTTATTTCTATAGAATCAGTAGTGATGTCTCCATTTTCATTTCTAATTTTAGTAATCTGAATCTTCCCTCTTTTTTCTCAGTACATCTAACTAAAGGTTTGTCAATTTTATTGATCTTTTTCCAAGAACCAACTTCTCGTTTCAATGGTTTTCTTTTTTCTTTTCTTTTCTTTTCTTTTCTTTTCTTTTCTTTTCTTTTCTTTTCTTTTCTTTTCTTTTCTTTTTAAAGATTGGCACCTGGGCTAACAACTTGCCAATCTTCCTCTTTTTTTAAAAAAAATTTTTTAAGGATTGGCACCTGGGCTAACGACTGTTGCCAATCTTTTTTTTTTTTTTTTTTTCTGTTTTATCTCCCCAAACACCCCCTGTACACAGTTGTATATCTTAGTTGCAGGTCCGTCTAGTTGTGGGATGTGGGACGCTGCCTCAACGTGGCCTGACGAGTGGTGCCATGTCCGTGCCCAGGATCCGAACCCTGGGCCGCCACAGCGGAGCACGTGAACTTAACCACCCGGCCACGGAGCCCGCCCCTCATTGGTTTTCTTAATTGTTTTTTTATTCTCTATTTCATTTATCTCTGCTCTAATTTTTACTATTTCCTTCCTTTTGCTAGCTTTGAGTTTAGTTTGTTCTTCTTTTTCTAGTTCCTTAAGTTTTATGAATAATTTTACTGAGGTATAATTTTAAGTGTGCAGATTGATGAGTTTTGGCAAATGTGTTCACCTGGGGAACTACCCGCAATCAAGATATAGTACATATCCATCACTACAAAATATTCCCTTGTACACCTTCCAAGGTGTAACCCCCCTAAGCCCCTTTCCCCACTCTTAGTCCCAGGCAACTGCTTCTTTGCTTTCTATCAGTACAGATTACATTTGTCTAGTTTCATAATACTTCATGTAGTCTTTCGAGCCAGCTTCTTTTGCTCAGCTGTGTGATATTTTTGAGATTCATCCATGTTGTTGAATGTATCAATAGTTTAGTTGCTTTTCTTGTTGAGAAGTATGCCATTGCATATATATACCACAATTTTTAAAAATCTATTCTGTTAATAGACATTTAGGTGTTTCCAGTTTGGGCTATTATGGATGAAGCTGCCATGAACATTTATGTACAAAAATTTTGCCACGGAAAATAAAATGCTTTAACTTCTCTTGGGTAAATTCCTCGAAATGGGCTTACTGAGTCATACAGGTAGTGTGGACTTAACTTTCAAAGAAACTGTCAAACTGTTTTCCAAATATGCCATTTTACATTTTACCAGCAATGTATAAGAATTCTAGTTGCTTCACATTCTCAGCCAAACTGAGACTTTGAACAAGTTATTGAATCCTGTAAGCCTTTATTTGCTCTTCTGTGAGATGAAAATAATCACAACAGTTCTATCTGGCCTATATGTATTTGTGTATATGTATGTAAGTAATGGGATGTAATGTTGAAAATTTGAGACAATAGGATAATATTGATACTGTGTACCAAAGTTAGATGCCACATCATAATTCGGCTTTTGAAAGCATGTGAACAAAACTCAGTTTTATAACTCTTGGACCTTTCCTCCAAAGGTAGAGTTATCAACTGTCACCCTTTGCCTGGGCTGAGGGTTTGCTGAGATGCAGGACTTTCATTGCTAAAACTGGGACGGTTCTGGGCAAACCGAGAAGGCTTATCATCCTATTAATGACATGAAAGGTAGAAAAGCTGAAAAAAGGGAGTATTTGTAAAAATATTTTTAGGAGAGAAATTCTGTTAAGTTGTTATTCCAATACCTTCCTTTCAAGGAGGTAGTATAAGCGTTTCCCCACCTTTATCTCAAGCCTGGAGAAAGGGGACTTCAGTGGGACTACTCCAAGAGTTTGAGATGTGTCTCCTGGATTTTGGGAGACCCAGAGACTGAGGTCTGATTGCCACCAGGAGGTCCTGAGTGCAGGAGAGACTAGCTGTGAGCCAGTGTGGGGGAGAGTAGACACCAGTTGCTGTGTCTGGGAAGCAAGTGCACTATCCTCCAGCTGTGAGTTAGAAGATGTATGAATGTTCCTCGTAGACTAGATAAGGTCCACATAGTAGAAAGAGCTGTTTAGAGCCATCAGAAGTCCTATCTAAGAGCATTTCCTGGAAGAGTGTCTGTGTGGAGGATAAAGCCAGAAAGGGGTCAGGCAAAGGAGAGGTACTGTCCCCTTCACTGAAGTTACTGCTGGAGGGACCCAGCGTAGGAGCTTCCGATAAACCCTCAAAAGCATCCAGAAGTAAAGGAGTCACCTGTAAACAGTTGTCTCATCCAGAGAATTGAAGCCATCTTGCAGCTGAGTCAGTTCAGAAACAAACATCTTATCCCTTATTCTCCCTGGATGGGAAAGTATAGGATTGAACTGAGCTGGAGGCAGGTGGGCATATGAAGGGACTAGCATGAGAGGACCAAGGATCAGCATGGGGGAGTATTGAGAGGTTGGAAAAGGAAACTAGTACCCACACATAGAAGAAGGGGACTGCTAGGGAAGTACAGAGACGAGCAAACAAACTTGACCTAGTCTATCATTTGCCCTCTTGTTTAGTTAATTAATGATTTATTCAAGATTTCCTGAGAGTCTACCCACAGTGATGTGAACTGTGTTGGGTGCTGAGAACACAGCACTGAACAGGGTACCCAGGGAGCTCACAGTTCAATTTAAAGATAGATATATATATATAAATATCAGTATAATCCAGTGTGATGCATTCACAGACTAGATAAAATATTCAATTTCTTTAATTCATGTACCAGGAGAGTCAAGGTTTCATCTATTATAATTACAAGGTAATCTGGAATGGGAGAATGTGGTTTTAGGCCTGAGGCCAGATGGATCTTTCCATTCTTGGTTTCTTGTAATGAAAGGTCAAATTGACTTATCTTCCAGACCCAGGTGAAGAAGCCAGACATATCAAGCTTTGTGCCCAAGGCTTCAATTTGGGGAGCTCATTGCATGGAGTCTGGTAGAGCTAGTCTATTTATTTAAGCCTTAATTAGGGCATTTGCAAACTGTCAGATTTGGATTCATTATGGATACATATTTAAGGTCCCACATATTTACCTTTTTGGCTAAAGTCTATGATGGCATTTTTTTCTGTACAGTTACTATCTGCACATATGCCACTGAATAAGGGATAGATAAAAATTTGGCACTTTGATATCAACATAAAAGAAGTGATAGTCTATGCTTTAAATGCATGTGACAGAGCGTTCGAGGACAGGTGGATGGCTAGACCTGGGACAACAAAGGCTCATGAGAAAGCGAAGGGAGAGGGACCCAGAAGATGAAGCTGAGCAAACATTAGAACAGAAGACCTTATTTCTCTAAAATTTTAAAATTTATGAGAAATGATGTATATTAATTTCCTATTGCTGCTGTAACAAACTACCATAAACTTAGTGGCCTGAAACAACACAAATTTGTTATCATAGAGTTCTGGAGATCCGAAGTCTGACAGGAGTCTCCCTGGGCTGACATTAAGGCGTCAGCAGGGCTGTGTTCTTTCCTGGCAGCTCTAGGGGAGAACCCATTTCCTCCTCTTTTCCAGCTTCTGGGGGACACCTCATTTCTGGGCTTGTGGCCCCCAGCAATGGTGGGTTGATTCCTTCCTACACTGCCATCTTCTCTAGTCTTCTGATCCCAACCAGGAAATGTTCTCCTCCTTTAAGCACACCCGTGATTAGATTGGGCCCACCAGAGAATCCAGGACAATCTCTACATCTCAAGGTCCTTAAACTTAATCACATCTGCAAAGGCCCCTTTGCCGGGTAAAATACCGTAATCACAGGGCCTGGGAATTACAGCATGATCTTTTTGGGGGCCGCTATTCTGCCTGCCTCTGAAAAATAACATCGTCATTCAGGATGTCTGTTAAAATTAAATGAGACAACTTTATGAAAGTGCCTAGCAAAATGCATCTGGCACAAAGAAGAAACGGAATAAGTGTAGTTAACAATGAAGACAATAATTCAATAACAAGGTGAACTAGAAGGTGTAGCCAAAAGTAAACAGCACTAAAGAGACGTAGAAGTGAGGGTAACATCTACTTTCACAGAGCGCCTCCTATATGTATTTTCCACTGCCATAGAAATCGCCTGGGCATGGTAATCAGGAGCTGTCACATTGGGAGACTGTAAGAAGGAAAGTTGGCTGGAGTGGAAAATCTGGGGTTAAAGGCAAGCACAGACCCTGATATCCAGGAGACTTTAGGAATTCACAAAGCAAAAATCGTTCCTAATCGCTTTTGAGGTATTCATTATGGTTACATTTTACAGTTGAGGAAACTGAGGCTCAGAGAGCTTAAGTGACCAGCTCAAGGTCACACAGCTGGTGAAAGGTGAGCAGGGACTCAAACCCACGGCTATTTGTTTTAAAGTTTAAATTCTTAGCTATTGGAAGCTTTTATTCCATATTTTGGAATTAACATTAAAAACAGCCTTTTCATAAAGGTGACATTTTTTTCAATATCCTCTGGAATCAGTTTTTGAAGAATTAGTGATTTAAGTTGCTCTCTTAATAAACCTGTCCCTCAGGGTCAGCATGTGGCCATCCTCGCAAACTAACTGTCTGAGAACAGGGATGGTATGATTTAAGATGCAGTAAGGCCATTTTCTCGCTTTAGATGCATAGGCTGTTTAAAAGATGACTGTACCGTATTTTAGAAAAATTGTCTCATGAGTGTTCACTGGATGCATGACACTAATTCTTCAAGAACCAGCAAGAATATAGTGTGGAAACTTAACTGTACCTGGCTAAAGTTTCCTATGCATAATCAAAGTAAAATTTTACTAATTCTTTCTGTGCTAAAATAAAAACCCAATATATTTTTGCAGTAAATTGTTGTTGTAAGACCTTTCTTAAGACCACTAAGACACAGAAAAACTGAGACATTGAGTTATTAAACATTAGACCTTTCATATAAGGAAACAGGCTGTATTAGGGTTCTTCAGAGAAAGAGAATCATTAGGGTATCCATAGATTTATATAAGAGGTGATTTATTGTAGGAATTGTCTGATGCAATTATGGAGGCTGAGAGGTCTGCTGTCTGCCAGCTGGAGACCCAGGAAAGCCAGTGGTGTTGTTCAGCTGAGTCCAAAGGCCTGAGAACCAGGAGCGCTGATGGCCCAGGACTGGAGAAGATGGATGTCCTAGCTCAAGCAGGGATAGCAAATTCACCTTTCCTCCACCTGTTCTATTTAGGCCCTCAACAGATTGCATGATGCCCACCCACGTTGGTGAGGGCCATTAACTTTACTCAGTCTACCAATACAAATGCTAATCTCTTCTAGAAACACCCTCACAGACACATCTAGAAATAATGTTTTACCAGCTATCTGGGCATCACTTAACCTAGTCAAGTTGACACATAAAATTAACAGTCACATATGCAAATATACACTTTAACCTCATTATGAACAATTCTCAAATCCCTCACTCATTCACCCTTAGCGTATAGTGCACCTTCATATCTGATCAATTCTCATCACCCTTCCAGTGACATTCTGATCCAAACCATCTTCATCTCTCTCTGGATCCCTGGAACAACTTCTGACTTGTCTCCCAACTTCCACCTCTGTGCTCCACAGTCTATTCTGCATATAAGAGCCAGGGCACCCCCTTTCAAATGTAAGTCAGACCACGCACTCCTCCTTGAAGCCCTCCAGTGGTCTCTCTAAGCCGATGTCTTGTCAATGTCTCAAGCCCTGATTCTGGGCTCCTTCTCTGAGCTCATCATCTACCACTCTTCTCCTCCAGCTCTCGCCCTTCTTCAAACATGCCAGGCACCCTTCTACATCGGTGATTTTCGCCTGCTGTTTCTTCAGCCTAGATGACTCTTCTCCGGCATCCCTCAGGATTCACTCTTCCACTTTCTGCACGGCTCTCCCTCCCTGCATGTTGATTCACTAGTAACACCTTCCCTGACCGCCCTGTACAAACTCACACTTCCCCATTCCCTATATTTCCCTATCTCCCTAACCTGCTTTTTTTTTTTTCCCTCCATAGCATTTGTCAACATCTAACATTCTATTTACTTACATGTTTTCTTTCCTGCTGCACACTCAGTGCCTAGAACAGTACCCAGCTTATAGCAGGTGCTCAAAAAACACTTGTTTAATAAAGAAGTGTCATTTTTTTTTCTGAAAATAAAATTAGCATTTATTGTAGAGAATGGAAAAATACAGAAATATACAAAGAAAGAACTTGCATCCTCAAAGAGATATCTACGGTTAGCATTTTGTTGGATTTCTTCCAGGTTTTCATAAGAATGTATTTTTTCTTTTCATGAAGTCAAGATTATTCTTTATCTCAAGTTTATACCCAGCTTTTTAATATAATATATCGTGAGCCTTTTCACATTATGCATGATATTTGTTTGCTTTCCCTGCTACAAATGATAAAATTTTTGGCTCTGCGTTTCCCAATCATTCACATAACTTAATAAAATAAAAATTGTATATGTGCATTTATATCTAAAGTGTATGCAGTGATAGACACCATTTTAAGACATTTAACACTAAAACAGAAATTCTAATCATATGGTAGTAAGTACTTGAAGTATTAAAAAAAAATGTCCACAGTGGCTGACATAATTTCCTAAAGGGATTAATTTTCTAGATAAAGCTTACTGTGTTGGCTTGTCAATATTTCAGGCACCAGGACTTCAGACCTTGTGTTAGAACACTTTAAAATTGCTTTATATTCAGTCCATGGGTTGTTGAAATAGCAACTTGCTTTTGGTTACCTAAAAAAATGTATGTCATTAAAATACTCTTTATATGCAACCCTGGGAACATATCCCATGCATAATGTATTCATAAAAAGTTCACGTTATTTACAGCTTGACACATAATATGGTATAAGGAAGTACAGTTCTGATACACTTCAGTTGAATTATGCTTCTCTTTTTGACAGAGTGGGAAAATATATTTGTAAGAATGAATGAACACACCTTGCACTGAGTACTTTTCAAGAAGGAGGCAGAAGGAAACATGTGAACATTATTCTATTATTGAAACATCCATGATGATAGACATTTTGGACATTTAATAGCTGTTTGTTTTCCTAATTGGGTGCTTGAAATACTTTCTGTCAAAACTTGATGACAGTACTCTAGAAAGCAGTAAACTCCTGCAAAAATCCTTTTCAGAGTTGCAGTTTTATAACGTCGATATGGAACAAAATCTGTTGTTGCCTTTTCTGGCATCTAATCCTTTGATGTTTAATTCAAAGGAATTCAAAGATTAGTTTTCGTAATTGACTGGTGTGGCAAATTCCCTATTTCACATACGGATAGAGATAGCGCTTGTTTTTGTAGGACAGAATGTACAGTATAGTATTTGAACATTTTTTCATAATAATATTGACAAACATCCGGTCAAATTAATTTCTCCTCCCCGACTAATTTATTAATTTACAATTCAATGAGAACATGAAAGGTAGAATGCTAAACTGAAACTGGAGAGGAAATGTGAGGTACTCGCCAGTACTTTAAGATGAATATCAGTGTCCATCTATTATGACACATTGAGGTCTAATAAGGTCTAAATTCTGTTGTAATATCTGTGTGGACTACTTATTATCCCTTGCAATTCTTGGGCCATGAATTAATTCCTGCACCACTCAGCTCCCATCTTGCTATCCTGGAAATACATACTTCTGGTCCTGAGGGTCTCCAGAGAAGAAAAACAGATGGATCCATGAAAATCCATCATTACAAGAAAAAAATGAAGAAGAAAGAAAAAACTCCAGTTCAAAACCCCAAGCACATGGCCTACCATAAAGAGATTAGACGAAAGCTGCCCTACTAGTTAATAATCCATAGTTATTGTGCATTAATTACGTTCTTGATTAGAGGACAGAGAACTCTTTTAATAGTTGTGTCTGTGTCTTTTTGTGTGTTTCCTTGATAAAAACATTAACTAACGAAATTAACAAATGGTGTCAATTGACCCTATTTCTATAGCCACGTCTTCTATGAGGAATCTTAGTGCTAGTTCAGTGTCTCCAGACAATAACTCCAACCCTCATCTTTCCTTATTAAAAAAAATGCAGCCATAACCGTCTGGTCCATTGAGAGCTGTAACGGAGAAAGGAACAATCTGAGACTAAGGTGGGCTGTTTGTGCAGTGAGGGCTTGGGAAAATGGACTCTAAGGAGACCGAAAGTTTAAAATCTAAGCTGAGGGTATAACAGTTTAAACTCGGGCTGACGTCAGTGTCCAACAGTCTGATGCAAAGACAGATGGGACGGGGGAAACTTCTGGGTGGCAGCACCAGGCTGGATTAGATTCATTAAACAGGGAGCCATTGGTGCCCCATGTTGGGATGCTTAATAGCTGGAGCCGAGGTGCAGAGACCAGTACTAGGCAAAGGGACTGGCAGGCATTAGGTAGGTAGCTTGGCCCCTCGTACTACATTTCCTCCCCATCCTGCCAATTCTCGAGATTGCAATTCAGGATCAGGCTACCGACTCCTTGGTGAATCAAGGTGCCAGACATGCAGATGAAAGTTCCATTTAGACATGTTGGTACCACTAGGTGGGGAGTTAGATAGGCTTCAGTCTGATGTTCACGAGAACAATTACAAATCTATGCCTAAAGTACAAAACAGCAGATCTGGGAGCAATAGACTTTTCCGGGGCAACTCATGTTTCACCAGGTCTGGCTCTTATTGGTCTGGAGTCTGTGTGGATCTTGACAGAGAGGCCAGATTTTATTAAAGGTAGCTGGGGAGAGCACTGAATGATATACCCAGAGTCTCAAAGAATCCCACTGTATTAGGTTAAAAAAAAGTAACAAAACAAGTAGGTTAAATGAAAACAAGCACAACAGTGTATTTTATCGAATGCATTCTATTTTTGAAGCACCGTCTATACCAAGCGCTTTACATTTTCCAGATAAGGAACCTGAAGACTGGAGAGATTAAATATATTACTCACTCACCACACCATGCTAGTAAAAGGCAAAACTGTAATTGGAATACAAGTCTGTTTGATTCCAAAGTGTGTCTAAATTCTATTATTTTTCTAGTTCTGAATATAACTTTTCTCCTTCAGGGCAACATCTTTGGATATGTGTGAAAAGCTACAAACTTCTAGATATGAAGGTCCTCTACTAAGCACGCCTGGCATCCATGACCTGTCTAGCTTCAAATACCCGAGGTCCATCCCCTGCATTCACTGGGTCTCTGTTTCAGGCTCAGGGCCGGTTGCTGGTTGGTGCTCAACGTGTAGACTTCATCACATCGCTGGAGCCATTTCCTTCTCCGACCCCCAGGGGGCAGCCTGCAGTAGCGCTCCCCGCAGCCCTCTAGTGGTCGCTGGAAAGCTCCAACCTTCACTCGGGGATCAACGTTCCTAGGAACATTCTCGAAGCCCCGCGGATGTTGCCCAGGGAAGCAAGGGTGTGTGACACCGCCTAGAGTCACTCTTATAGTTTCCCTTTGGGTACGTCTGGGGCATGTCCACTGGCACTGCCCCTGCTCAAGATGACTTCTCAAATCTGTCGAGTGTGCACTCTCGGATGCTACAGGGTAGATCCTATGACTAAATTTCAGGAAGAATCAAATACAGGTATCTAGAGGATGGGGCCGTGAGTCCAAAGTTTATTTTTGTGTCCCTCAAAATGCACAGGGTAGTTTATTTAAACTGACTCCCAGATGCAGCTCTGGATATCTTATACTTCCCCAAGGTAAATATTTAAATGGCTCTAGTAACAATCTTAGGTTACGTGGGGTAGTGTAATCACGATTTTCTGGGAGGTTTTGATTCTATTTATAGGGTATATGTAAATTAACACTGGCAAACCTTACATAGTCTACGGCAGGAATGCTATCAGTTTCTTTGGTGATTTTAATATAGTCGTGATGACATACTACAGTAATTTCCTTGTTATTAGTTTAATATGACATCTCTAGATTATACTTATTAATTTGGAACAGAGATATATGAGTCTGTATTTAAATATACATATACTTTAACGTGTATTTTTATCAAATATAGATAGCAAGTATATTTCTATTTCACTGCCTCCACTGGAGTTTACTATTATTTTATTATTGTATTTAAAATGGACCAATTTATTGTGGAAAAAATAGCCGCTGCTTTTTAAAAATTGCAGTAGAAAAGACTTTGTCAATATGCGTTCATGGAAAAAGATATAGATTCTTAATAAAATAGGAAATATTTTCATTCGGCATATTCTGTTAGAAAGTACCCTGGTATCCACTTAACTATTATAAACAAATCAAAGCAAATTGGATTTGTTGAGAGAATATTTACGGTGACTCAGTACAGTGTTAAGCGCGGGAGAAGATACGAATAGGCATATGGCATGATTCCTCTCCTCCAAGTTCTGGGGAAGAAGTAAAGTATCTAGATAACTTTTAAAGAAGACAGAAGTGGAATGACATCATTTTAACAAAACAAAAGCAAACTAACAGTCCCAGAAATAAAACAGAGAGAAAAATTACAATTTAAATAGTGCTGGCAAGACTGCCCATCGTTGCTTTCAATGATTCCCTGGTGTGAGTAGGGCAGGAAAGATGTGAATCTGTGGTTCCCTCCACTTGTCTCTGTTCTGGGGGCCTCTCAAGTGTGAACATATCACTGAGCTGAGTGTGATTCTAATTTTTAAAGATATGCATATATGCATTTTTCATTTAAAATGGACCCTAAAAGCAAGCCAACTACTTCATCTGGTGCTCAACCAAAGAAACAGGAATCTGTTGCAACGCTGGAGGAAAAACTGCCTGTGCCGAACCAACTCGTGGTCTCCAGTGGAGCGCCTGTCCAAGGGCTTTTCCAGGGTAATTTTGATTATTCCGGATTTCCTTGTTTTCGATTTTAGAATCTAAGAGGTGTGACTCTTTTGTCACATAAGTATTATCAGAGAAATGCATACACCTGGAGGGGCTAGGATGCCAGGCGAGATAGGTTGAGTTTACTTTGCCATACAGTAGAAGGCTGTCAAAAGTTTCTGGATAAAGGATTTTATAACATTGGGTTTTGGAAGATTAATTTGGCAACAGTATTCTAGATGAACTGGAAGGTGGCGATTAACACAATTAAGAAGCTATTATGATTGAAGTGAATAAGAAGAAATGATTGTCAGACGTATGGTGGAGGTAGAATAAGGTAACCTTTTTAACTGACTAGGATATATTAAAAGTACAGTTATTAAGTTTGGGTGACCCTGACATTGGCAGCTTCTTTAACCCGATTTAGGGAAATCAGAAGAAGAACTGGTTTTGGTTGGGAAGATGGGTGTGATTTTAAATGGAGTGTGAGGTGACTGTGGGACGCCCAGGTGGAGATGTTCAGCAACAGGTTGGAACTGCAGGAAGGAATTCTAAAAAGGTTTGGGTTTGGGATACATTCTGTTTAGAAATGGCCAATGAAATCACAAGAATAGACAACATGACTAATGAAGAAAGAAGGGAGAATTTTGTAGAAAGAAGGGTGAAGTCCAAGTGTAGGTTCTTGAAAATGACCTGCCTTTGAGACCAGAAGAAGACAAAAAGCCACTAAGGAAGCCAAAGAAGGAATATTCAGGAAATACATTCAGGGAAAAAGAATTTTAAAAGGAGAGATGACATAAAGTATCGCTAAATGTTCAAGAATTATATAAAATAATGAACTAATTTTGAAGGTAGAGGGAAGGAAAGAAAATAATAGAATAAGAGAAGAAATAGTTAATAAATAGGACAGGGGTGAGAAAATTTTGGGAAGAAGAGATAGGTAATGTTTTCAGTGTTGCTGAAATTTCAAGGAGGGATGGGTACTGAATTTGGCGGGATGGACGTTTAAACCTCAAATTGTGGATATGTGGTTTCTATCAAAGGATTTTTTTCTCACTTATAAATTTGTGTGACGAACAATTGTATAAAAATTAGCTTGTATTTAGTTACACAGTTCATTCTGTATATGCTCAAAATAATAAAAGTAGAGGAAATTGAAATTTTCTCAGAAATGACTATCAAAATAGTAATTAGTGACTAGTAATAGTAATTAGAGAGTGTGGGCCAAAGTCAGATTGCAAACCCAAGAGTGAATTGGAGTTGAAGAAATTGCTTTTGAGAAGTTTACTGATAAGAGCAAGGAGAGAAGAAGGCAGGAAAGACCCGGAAGACAGCTCAGACCATCCTGATGGTCTCATTGCAGCTTTTGGATTATTTTTCAGTTAACCTTTTATGTATTCTTTCAGCCTTTTTCTGTGCACATACTATTCTGAAATCACTTAATATGCCACAAATTTTGTTGACGTGCAATACTAAAACAAATTGGAAAACAGCATGCAGCATTTGTTGCCATGTGAAACTAGAAACGCGCAGAAACGACATTTAGTGCATAATCTGAGTGGAGAGTTCATGTAAGGATTCAATCAAAGAAGATGGTTTCCATGACTCTTTAGTAACTTCTAAAGTATCTTTAAGGTTTCTTCTATCTATGAAATACTATGATTCTCCATATTCTAGGCCCAGAAGTCTTCGAAATAGTGGGGTGGGAGTTGCGGATGCTTCCGTGGCAGAGAGATTTCTTATTTCAGGCATGTGGGAGTAGGGGGATACTGCGATACCAGTCCTTCCTTGAGTGTTCAGGCTCTTTAGTGGGACATGAGTTTCTCAACTGAGCAATATTTTCCACTGGGCGCATTCAGGCAGTTACAACATTTATTGATCATAGAGAATTAGCTGTAGCTTTTAGAGCATATTAGGTTTAAGAAGATAGGAAACATGATTACTACCCTTATGGGAACAAGTCAGACAAAATTGGAGGAAAATGTGGTGGAAATCTGCCTCAAATAAATCAGCTAATGTGAGCAAAGCCTCCTATTCTGAGATGAGGAGTTAAGTAGAGTAGTGGTACTTGTCACATGACAGGGTTTTAAATGTAAAACTCATAACATCCACATCACACAGGGCCTGCAGATGGAGCAGGTGTTATCTTTTCATTGCCTCTTCCAGAAAATATCTCATCCTTCCTCCTCTCTCAACCTCCCAAGTTCATGGAGGACCAAGATGTAGGCCTTTCGGTGCTAAAACTGGGAAAATTCTGGGCAAACTAGGATGAGTTGGTAACCCCTATTTGGACAAGACTAGCTGACTATAAGCATCCTTTCGTCCTGCAGTAATCTCCCAGTCTCCTGGCCAATCTTCCTCACTTGGTGAAGATTTTCACACCCAATACATCCTTCCTTCCATTGCTATCCCTGGTTCATGTAGAAAATACATCTAATCCCCGATTTTCTCATATAATCTTTTCCTCGCCCCTCCTCCAACAATAGCTGCCAATTCTCATGGTCAAACCTTAGATTTTGTCATTATGAACAAGTATATTGCCCTCAGATTTTCAATTTCTAACATCCCAGTCACCAGCCACCACTCTCTCTTTTCAGCTTTGCCTCTATGATAATTTTTTGATCACACTGGGGCTTCCAAGCCATTGACTCCACCATTTTTGGTGTCCACCACTCTCTACTTCCCAGCACTCCTCACTTGCTCCTTGTCCAGAGTAGATTCCATTGTCTAATTACTTGCAAACACCCTCAGCTTCCTTGCCTCCCTCTCTGCCTTACTCAAATGGTAGAAGACCAACACTGACTAATCCCAACTATTTGCAGAAAGGTACTATAGTTTAGAAGTTAAAGATGTGAGCTCTGGACATATACTCCTTGAATCCTGGGTCCAACATTTATTAGCTATGTGGCTCTGGATAAATTTCTTAACAGCTCTGTGCCTCAGTTTCCTCATGTGCACCTATCTCATGGGGTTGTTGTGGGCTCAGAGGTATTATTAAATGTAAAACTCTTAGAACCATTCTTGGCACATAATAAACACTCAATAAATGTTTCCCAAGCTTGCAGTTGATGGCTAGAAAAAAAATACCTAACTATTCTGGCTGATCTCTTTTAAATTTCATTACTATGTGTCTCAAGTGGGCCTTAATGCAGTCTCTGCAGTTCAGTTGACCACAGTTCCCATTTCCTTATTGATTTATTTTCTCTCTCTAGAGATTACTATTTCACACTTTCTACTTTCTTCTCAAATTTCCAGCTCCTCCTCCCAGCTCCTTACTCTCAGTGATTCTGCTTCTTAGCTCACTGAGAAAGCAGAAGCGATCAGATTATGTTATTTTTCCATCAACCAGCCAGCCCACATCTGTAGCCTTCTGTTACAATGAAAGTGTCTCTTTCCCCATTTCGAGACAACCCTTTACTTGTGTACTGGATTCCATCTCTTTTCACTTCCTCAAGAACTTTGCTGCCATAATTCTCTCTTTTCTGTGTTGCATCATTCCATGTGTCCTATCTCTTCTGCAGTAACGTGCTCTATTATCAACAATCTTAAACAAAAGGGAAAAAGAAACCTCCCTTGCTTCGATGCCCCCATGCCTACCAACTTTTTTCCCATCCTTTACAGCAAACCTCAGTGTCTCCTTGTTCTCAGCTCCCATCCTCATGACAGTTCTAATCAGGCTTTGATTCCACTGTTCCACAGAAACCATGACCGTGTGCGCCAATAGCAACCTCTATCTTGTCAGATCTGATGATCTGGCTTCCTCTTCCTCTGCTTATCAGCAGTGTTTAACAATTGATCACTTCTACCTTCTTGAAACTTTTTTTTCACTTAGTTTTAAGACACCGTACTATTTTGATTTATCATCCATCCTTCTTCTCAGTCTGCTTGCCCAGAGTCTCCTTTGGACCTTTAAATGTGTTTTAAATAACGGAGAGCTCCAGAGCTCAGTCCTTGGCTCTCTTGGGCTCGTTCAAGGGATTGGAGTGACCAAAACCAGGAGAAATTAATTTCATAGGTTTCCATACGACGCAATTAGAACTGTGTTGAGAAGAAGGGAATATGTGTGGTTTGTAGGAAAGAGGGAAGTCATTTATGGTTATTGCTGAATTTTACTTAATATCAGATCTTTTAATGGAAGCACTTTTACTGTGATAAATTTAGTTCCACAATTGTTTTCTGTCAGTGGGAAATGGAGGGGAGATGCGGAGATGAAGCACGAGAGTTCTTGCCAACGCTGTCCTGCAAGGAGTCAGGTTATTATCCTAATTTAATTAATGGAAATTTAAGAGCTAAATCAATAGTAAAACTAGAAGGAGAATTCTTGGTGGTTCCAGCTCTTCGATTAAGTTGATTAACATATTTGCCTCCCAGATTGAAATACAATAAAGGAGAAAGTGTGGGCTAAATTGCAAGTTTAAAAGGTATCCAAGTGGAAAATTGCTGGAAAGGGTAATAAAATAACCACAAAAATACCACTTTCCTTGGCATTTTCAACTTAACTACCTCAGAGCTGCTAAAGGACATATTCTTGTCTTTTTCAACAAGATCTCAGATTTTTCAACCAGCCACGACTAGGATTTTTGTGTTGGTACAATTGGATTTTCTTTTTGGAAACTGATTTTTGATGAAAAACGAACTAGACTATAGATGGATAATTCTATTTTATTATTAAAATCCCAAAGCTGACACTTTGAACAATCTCTTGTTTTAGAAATATCTAATAAGAAAGGAGCTTCACTAACTTGGAGGTTTTCTGTGTAATACCAACAAGATCTGAGCACAGTTTATCTATTTAAATTGGGTTTTGGTGAATGTTGTAAATGTTAGAAGTTTGGATATGCAGTTTATACCAAAATCACTCTAAAAAAAATAAAACAGTGCCAATAATGAGAACTCTTTCTACTGAGCACCTGCTTACAATTAGCTGTTTACATCTGTTGTGTCTTTTACCCCTCACAGTGACTGGCTGAGGTGGTGTTATTATCCTTCGTAGGAAGAAACCGAGATTCAGAGAGGTTTGATAATTCTTCTAAGGAAATGAGAAACATGCTCACAGTCCTTTCACTTTCAAAGGGAAAAGAGAAGGAAACAATTAAGCACCAGATACTAGGCCTGGACCTTTTGTGCAACTCTCTTGTTTAATCAAAAGTAGGAGTTAAGAAATAGATTGTAATGTGAGCTTCATGCTTAACACTTTCTATTACAAGAGTACAAGTCGGAATGACATTTTAGATGAGAGAGATTTTCAGTGCGTTGTAATGACTTTTCCCCATCTTGGCACTGCATTTTCTCTGCGAAGCTTAAATCCTTGACCCTATAGAGAGCTGAAAGAATTGTTATTTCACGTCAAGATTTCTCCTCTTATTGAATGACTGCCGAAGCATTTCGTCTTTGCAAGCCAGCTTATAAAACTGTTGGCCCTCACTTAGAAATAGACTTGCTGGGAATTCGGTACTTGATCTGCATACATATGGTACCGTCATGCTGAGCTCTCCCTTTTAGTATCCAAGCACACAGCAAATGTGGGATACTTTGAATTTCTTAACAGTGGTTTCTCTAGAGATCTTGACTTCCATTTGTTGTTTACAAGTTGGTGAGTTTTGTTTCTTTTCGCAATCAAGCGCACTGGTGGGACTAGCTTGAGATGAGTGACTAAACGTGGCCGAATAAAATGGAAATAAAAGTTAGTCCAATAAGACAGAAGTTGGATTCCGAATTGCTCTTTGTTAATGATTTGTAACCAACTCTCCTCTCTGGCTGCTGCGAACTCTTCTGTAATCAGGTGATTATATTTTAGGTAAAAAATAAAGGCCAGGTGGGCGGGGGTGGGGAGGAGTGTGAGGGGGAGGGAGAGCCGAGCTGCCACCCTCGGAGATTTAAGTCAGCTTCTTAGATAATATTAATGTTTCTTGCTTTATTCTTTTTAGTTTTTTGTCAGGCAAGCAAGCTACCTCTTTAGATTGTTGTTTGCTTAAAGAAAGACAATTTAGAAAATTTTAGAAAAAAACCATCCCCAGGTTTCCCACTCCCAAATGAAAAACACAGATGTAGATACGGAGACAATTTCTCCGCTCTCCGCTGCCCTTGTGTGTTTAGGAGATGGAGTTTTAAAAACAGACTCAGGGCTGAAGGTCCCCCAAACAAGAGCTTGCTAAATGACACCCTTAGAAATAGATCAGCCCACTGTTGGTTAGTGCTGGCCTGGGTGTCTCAAGGAATGTCTGCATGATTCTTACTCTGGAGCTTAGCGTTGGCCAAACACAAATACCATTGTAAGATAGAACTGATTCAACTCAGCAAATGTGTGGAGTGCTGAATATGCACTGTGGTTGGTGTTAAGTACAAAAGGAAGAGTAAGAGGGGCTGGCCTGGTGGCATAGTGGTTAAGTTTGCTCACTCTTCTTTGGTGGCCTGGGGTTTGTGGGTTCGGATCCCGGGTGTGGACCTACACACTGCTCATCAAGCCATGCTGTGGCAGGTCCCACATACAAAACAGAGGAGGATTGGCACAGTTGTTAGCTCAGGGACAATCTTCCTCACCAAAAAAAAAAAAAAAAAGTGAGTAAGATAATCTTGATTTTCAAAGAGCTCACAGTCCTAGGTGAAGCAGGCAGCTAAGTAACCATTCATAATTATTCATAAGGAGTTAAGGTCCATATTAGGTTGTGAGCAAATTGTTATGGGAGCACAGAGGAAGGAGAGGGTTTTAACTCTAAAGGGGCATTCTATACTGTATGCTTTTTGGGGTTTGTATGGGATACACGGTAGTTTGGAAAGTACTTTGAAAAGTACGTTGGAGTAGAGGGTTCACCCCGAGTTTTCTTATTTGGTCTGCTTGCTGATGAGAGAGTGAGTGAACAGTCTTCTACCCTTTTTCATACTTCTTGAGGTTCTGTTCAGTGTCTTTCAGATAGCGAGCGTGACCTCCCAGAGAGGCCTTCCTGAGCATTTCCTCCACCTCGGTCTGTGTGCTTCCCCACCCTCTCAGTGTCTTGAGGAAGGGACTGTGTGTATCATTCACCTTTTCACTCCCTGTGCCTAGCGCGTGCTTGGCACATTATAGCCTCTCACTACATTTTGGTTAATTGAACTAGGAAGAAAAAATAAAGAGAGATGTACTGCTCTCATCTCACCAATCAACCGTATTTCCCCTCCCGCCTCCTTAGCTTATTTCTGCCTCTGTCTTTTCTGATTGATTAAAGGAAGTGCTTCCTTAATAAGTTCCTCAGAAACTGTGGGGCATTCATGTTAAGAGTTTCCTTATTTCCTTTCAAGGATGGAAAAGCCAAGACCTCCAGCTTTATTTCTCTCCCACCCCCACCCTCTTTTCCTCCTAGGTTCTGGGGAACCCTCTAATAAAGATGTTAACTTTGTGTCTTTCTTTATCCATAACATACACCTAAGTCATCTGGTTTCTGCATTATATATGTTAGTCCCCTAAAGTAATAGCAGCCTTTGCTGTTTGACAGACATTCCAGATTAAAACATTTAAAATTTGTATATCATTAAAAGAAACTAGAGTTGGTGGCTAAGATAATCAATCACCTTTCTTTTCTAATGGAATCAAAGCATTTCACTAGATAGTTTCTTCCACAAGGTGGCGCTGTAGTTCTTCTGATGATTTGGAGTCCCCAGCACAGGGTTTTACTTTTTAAAGTCTCTCCCTCTCCCCCTATTTCTTTACATATAAAGGTGATATGTAAGAAAGAATGTAAGACTGTCACAGTCAAGGCTAAGTTTACTGTGTGATTTTAGAGAGGCCCAGAGAAATAGCCGTAGAATAGAGAATAACAAGAATTAGTGCACAATGAATAATTCCCCAAAATGGCATAGAATAGGGTGGATTTTTTGCACTATTTTTTCTTTAAATAATTATTTACCAAGAAAAAGAAAAATTGTTAAACATAGTCTAGCTCAAATATGAATTAGGAATTATTTTTTAAAGCTTTATGGATAAAATGTTTTTGTTCTTTAGTACTCCTTGTAGTTTGGGTGTTTGAAATGAGTAAGTTGTTTAATTGGGTATTTTTTTGTTTATCCTCATGTAGAAAAGCATCTGAGATATAGGGTTGATTTCTTTTCACTTAATATTTTGGTGTTTAATCGCATCCTTACCTTTATACTAGATATTTTTTAGTTTCATTGTTTTGAAGTTGACTTCTCCAAATTTGCAAATAAATTTGCAGTTGAATCAGTTTATAATGATTCTGAGCCCCACTTACGTGCAAAACACAATGTCAATTAGATCTACCCAAGAAAGAAAAACTTCACTGTTACTTTCTTATGATCCACTAAATCTGAAAAGTAAAACAACGCCAAACAAAACATTATTGCTAAAAATATGCTCAGAAGACTTAGGTTTAAAGTATTTGGGGAGTGAATTATTTTTGAGATTTACTTTGACCATACTGGGTTCACTTAATGAAAATTGCTTATCCATCCAAGATACTACAGATTTTAATTAATGCCTTAACATAGTGTCCTTGTTAGAATCATGAATTTGCTAAATAAAAAAAGGTCCAGCATAAAGAGAAAACAAATTGTGTGCAATTCTTAATTCTGTCTAATTACAATGAGTTTGTAATGCATTTACATTTTTAAAATCACTTATCAATGTCTAAGACAACAGTTTGTGTTTACGAATTGCACATTTGTAAGGAGTGAATTAGTTAACGTGCTAATTAGAAAACTTGCAACAGAGAAGACAGGTTGTGGTTCCCATTTCTCAATTTCCTTCTATTTGGATTTTGTAGTGGTGAGTGGGTGGAACCGCCATGGTTAACTTTCAAATCACTGAATGCGCATGAGCAGATATGTTTGTGCTTTTAGTTGGTGCTTGAAGTATTTAAGCCATTTATGCTCTCATTATTGCTACTACTAATTACTGTGCTTGAAGGCCCACTACTTGTCAGACGCATCAGGCATTTATTTAATTCACGCAATAGTGCTAAGAAACAGGTGCAATTATTCTGCTTTCACAGGTGAAAATACTGAGGCTTAGAGCAATTGGAGAAGGTTCCAAGAGCAGGCATCTGGTGAGTGGGGGCTGGGACCTGAATGCAAGTTCAGGGGGCTGCAGAGCCCGTTAACCACGTTAACTGTTTACCTACATTGTGTATGCAACGTTTAACCACTCACCTGTATGGTGTATGTAGCTGTCATGCCCTGTAGTTGTTGGTGACGGCTATCAATTTAATGTGAAATGTTACGTTCTAAAGGTGTAAGGAATAGCTTAAGCTTTCTAACTGCGCTGTCTGTTTAGGGCACAGTAGGGGCTTTTGCGAAGGGGATTTGTCAGGTTATCATGATACAGGCAACAAGCAGACCATCTCAAGGGGGTTCCAGACTTTTCACAGGATGGTGATGAGAGGAGGGCCATGGGGTGAAAAGGAACCTGTTGCTTCCTCCCCGACTTTACCGTATCTCACTTTGTCCTGGTACAAAGTGCAAGCCAACCGGGTTCTACTGGGTGGACCCTGATTGTATTAATTTTAAAGGTACTTAAGCCCACCAAATTCATTGCCTCCTAACAGACATAGTCAAAAGATGAAAGGTTTCTAACCCAAAATATTGTTATATTCTTAAAAGAAATCAGTTTTTAAAACTACAACGGCAACTGAAGGGCTTTCTGTGTCATTTATTAGGGAAGATTTTCCACATATTCTGTTGCTAAGTACCTGAAAGTTATTAAAGGAGGCACAGCTGTGAATATCTTTAAAAAGGAGCTAGATGGTCATTTGGAAGAGATGGATTTTGGTTAAGTGAAGTCTTCATAGAGAAATAAATTCTTAACTCTTCTTCTAACCCCAAATTAACGCTAACACTAAGGATTCTTTGATTCCCTGAATGTTGCCAGAAGGATCATCTGGGCTGTACATAGCACTGTACCAAGGACGACGAGAGATACAAAGCAGAATAGCACAAACCTAGTGATAGAAGTTTTCATGAATTGAACCATTCTTTCTTTCATCCATCTGTCCAGCTGCCATCTGACGGTTACTTAGTATCTGTAACATATTCAATTCAATATTTATTGACCCCTCTGTTAGAGGCACTGTGTGACGTACTGCAAGCCTTAACTTACACACAAAATGAAATAATCAATTCAATGTGTTTGCCTTGGTGTGGGATTTTATCTTTTATGGTACTGCTGATTCAACCATTTTGGGCTGTAGTCCTTGATTTTTATTGTCAGCTGGTTTGAGCAGGCTATAGTCTGTCAATTGATAAAGAGTTGATGGAATTTATGTATTTGGTGACTGATTGATCTGTTTGGTGTTTAAAGGATTTGGTGTGTGTTTTAGGCGTAGTCATTCACACATTTAGGAAACAAAGTGCTGTCTCACATCTACCCCAGAGTCTGGTAGAAGTGGTGGTAGTAGTCATGGTAATAATGTTTATAATATAGTTATAATAGAAATTGTACTTCATTGGTGGGAAATAAACTTCATATGTTAGAGTTATAGCTATTCCATTGAGGGTCTGACTTAGCAACTTCTTTTTTAGAATCAGTGAAAACATGTTACCTTGGGCAGGACACTGTTGTCCCTGTCTCTTAGTTCCCACCTGTGTAAGACAAAGAAGCTGCTCTAGATCATCTCTAAGTTCAAGGTCAACATTAACCTTTTATAATTTTAGGATTTGATTTTCCTTCTGATCTTAGGAATTTGGAAAACTCTACTTGAAAATTTTGCTGTTAGATAATACCCAGTAAGTTATCTTACACAGAGTATACAATAAATGTAGTTGAGTGAATGACAGGTATAAATAGCATTAGACCAGTATCAACTTTACGTTCATTTAATGCCTATTAGTTGAGCGTCAGCTACGTGCTTGGCACTGATCTATGTGCCTGGGGACCAAAGGGTAAATTAGGATTAAAATCCCTTTCCTCATGTAGTTTATAGTCTATTGGGGAAAGGTGGATTATAAACTTATAAAATAACAATGATTTTAGATAGTAACAAATGCCCTGCAGGGTAATAGGAGAGACCTGAGGTGGGCACGTGTGTGTATAGACAGGATGGTCAGGGAAGGCTACCCTGCTATGTGAAGATCAAGGGTAAGAATATTCCAGGCATTGGGAAAAGCTAAAGCAAAGGTCTTGAGTTTGGCTGTATGTTGTCATTTTCAAGGGACAGATGGTGGATGGGTAGTGAGTGAGGAAGTGGTCTGAGATGAGGCTGGAATTGGGCAATGTTGAGTTGGTGACAGGTCTTCTAGGACTTAGTAAGGAGTTTGGATTTTATTCAATTTTGCAATGAGAACATGGGAAAGAATTAAATATATACCTAATTCTCCTGTTATGTAAATGTATATCCTGAAATTGTGGATATGAGTTATACTTAGCCAAAAATTTCCTTTCCCTCCATTGTGTTCATAGTGATGCCCTATTACTGTTCATAGTGATGCCCTGTTACTGTTCATAGTGATGCCCTATTATTGTAATTTCTAAAATTACTTCGTTAAAGCAGGAATGGGTGTCTTTCTCTGCTCGTGAATTGAAGATTGCAGTATTTCCAAAGGTCACTTTGAGAAATGAGAAGGAATCAAGGTAAACTCCAAGAGGAGATGAAAAATATATTTGTAATCTATTTTACAAAATTCAGCATTTACGAACCTTTTTTATTCAGTGAGATTTCTGGAACAGTAGGAGTCAAATCCCTATTTTTGTGATGGGGAGTTACAGATTTGTAAATTCCTCTTAATACTCTCCTTCATATTATGAATTAAGGAAGAGTACAGTTAAAGTCCTCACGGAAATACACAGTTTACTTTACACTGGAGTAAAAGAACATTCCAAATATAACCTCATGGTGCAACAGAGAAGGAGAGCTGGAACTGAAATGCACTGTATTCTTTCCTGAGACTTTTATTATATAATACGGAAAGCTAGTAACCTTTGAAAGATAATTGTTGATTTATGTCTACTATTAAAGAGAAGTTTACTTATAGTGGGATAAAACTTGTGTATAATGATAGACAGTTTAGCTCAGCACAGTTTTTCCCTCCAAAATATGAAAAGATGAGTTAAGTGGTAGTAACGTTGGTAGTAAACCGTTGAAAAGGAAAACCATTAGTGTGTGTTTTGGGGGAAGTCAGTTAATGTCTTTAAGCTTCTGTTTCCTCACCTATGAAAATAAAATTGAACCAAATGATTTCTAAAGAGGCTTA
Organism: Equus asinus; assembly: GCF_041296235.1. Classification (NCBI taxonomy): domain Eukaryota; kingdom Metazoa; phylum Chordata; class Mammalia; order Perissodactyla; family Equidae; genus Equus; species Equus asinus. Next base: position 47,449,723 of record NC_091811.1, on the reverse strand, counting down.
TAGTTCTGAAATTCCTATCACTCTATATGATCAACACTGATAGCTTAGTTATATAACAAGTAAGGAGAGTCGAGGAGACTGTGTTTATAACTTTATGATCAATTTTGATTCCACGATGATGGAAGGGAACAGAATAAATAAATTTTAAGATGCAAGACGCTTCAAAGATGGGTTGGTTAGAAATAAGCTTTTGTTTTGTAAATAATAAGAAGACATCTTAAAATTGGCAATTTTTTCTCTGAATTAAGTGGAAATTAGATTCCATAAACATTCCATAATATTGCCCATTTCCAAAGCAGCTTCTGCAAAGAACAGTCTGTCCATGTTATCACCTCCTGCCTGTGTTTTCACGCTCTTATGACCTGAGGTTGGTTTTGTGAATTAGTCATGGTGTTAAGTCGTTGCTCTCTTACCTCTCTTCTAGTCAGGAAGTACTCAATAATCCAAAGGCATATCAGAAAATGAAAAACTAGTTCAAAGTTGAGAAAGGAATGAGAATTCAATCTGGTGACAATAACTTGTCTTGGGTTTGAATTTGTATGAAGATATTTATATAGGAAGCTTGAATATAGCAAGGCAAGTTGATTTTTTTCTTTTTCTTTCTTTTTTTTTTTAATATGGAATGCTTCACAAATTTGCATGTCATCCTTGAGCAGGGGCCCTGCTAATCTTCTGTGTATTGTTCCAATTTTAGTATATGTGCTGCCAAAGCAAGCACCAAGGTAATTTCTTGTATGAAGAATATTTATCCAAAACTTACTTGGAATTTACAAATGTACAGAATAAATGTCAAGAGGTTTAATTGCTATAAATTTACCGTTGATATATACATTAAAGCAAATTAAATTTATAATCCCCATTGAGTCACATTTAGGATCTCATTGTTAAGAATAAGATTCCGAATATTTGATGTTTAGGGGATATAGCTCAGTGGTAGAGCATTTGACTGCAACAGATTTGATGTTTTTCAGTGTGTTTAAAATTTTTTTAAAAGCAAACTAGGCAATGGAGAGATTATGTTCACAAAAATAAAAAGTCCTCTAGATTGTAAAGAAATTAAAGATATATTCAATTGCTTTAGTTTCTCAAGACATAATCCAAGACCTTCTTCTCTTCTCTCTGAATACAGTTGCCAATTACCATCTCTAGGTCCATGATTCCTTACAGGATGTCTCTGCCCAGCCCTCTCTGCCAAGATCCAGACTCATCTGTGACGCTGTCTACTCAGTATCTGCATATGGATGTGTCATTGGAAACTCAACATGGTCAAAACTAAACTCTTTTACCCATCCTCTGCTACCCGATTGTCTTCTACTTCCTTATTAGAAAGAATGATACCTCGTTCACCCAGCAGCATGAGCCAGAAACCTTGTCCTTATCCTTCACATCTAATCCATCACAATCTTCTGTCTGTTTTTTTTAACTACTTATGCAACCTTTGAATCTGCCTATTTCTTCATAGCTAGCTTCCTGCTCTAAGCCACCCTTATGTCTTATCCAGACTGCTGTAATAGCCCGTAACTCGTCCCTCCATGTTCTCTCTTGTCTGCTTCCAACCATAACCAGGAGCCAGAGAGAAACTTTTAAAAGGCAAATATGATCATTCACTCTGCTTCTGAAAACCCTGCAAAGATTTTCTGTTGTTTACTAGGATAAGGTCAAAATGCTTAAGCTGGCTTCAGTGCCCTCTAGGATCTGGTCACTCCCTGCTTCACCAGACTTGCCTCGATGTAGCCTCTCCTTTACTCTTTGGGCCTGAGCCACCTTGACCTATGAATTTCTGAAGTGTGCTCTATTCTTTCCTGCCTTAAGGCTTCCATCAGTGCTATTTTCTTTGCTTAAAATACTCTTTACTGTCTATTCTTCAAATTAATTCCCATTAGTCCCTAGTGAGCAGTTAACTCCTATTTATTACTCTGCCCAAATATCATTTCCACAGGGAAGCCTGTTTTGATCTTTAGAAAAGGTCACACCTCCTTAATAAGCACTCTGCTATCCTATATCTTTTTTATTCATTCATTCATTCATTTAACAATTATTGGATGTTTACAATGCCACATACTCCTCTAAAAGCTGGGAATGAAATGAGAGGGGACTGACAACGATCATAGGATAAAACAAAGAAGACAATTTCATATAGTGATGAAGATTATAAAGAAAATTAAACAAACTACTGTTAGAGAATGACTTGAGAGAGGTACTTTGGATAGGATGTTGGCGATTGAATTTAACGAAAGATAGTACATTTTGTTCGTTGAATGTTTGTCCTCTCTGCAAGAACATAAGCTCCTGAGAACTGGGATTTTGTCACACTTGCTCACCCAGCATCCCCAGCACTAGGTGCATGCCAGCACGTAGCAGAGTCAATAAGTGTTGCCGAATGAATGAGTTGACCTACTGTGTTAATTTCCTAGGGCTACCATAGCAAAGTACCACAAACCAGGTGTCTTAAAACAACCAAAATTTATCCTATCACAGTTCTGGAGGCTAGAAGTCTGAAATCAAGGTTTCAGCAGGGCCGTGCTGCCTCCAAGGCTCTGGGGAAGAATCTTTCCTGGCCTCTTCCTGCTTCTGCTGTGTGCTGGTAGTCCTTGGTGTTCCGTAGCTTGCAGCTGCACACTTCAATCTCGTCTCCGTCATTACATGGACTTCTTCTCTATGTGTGTCTGCTCTGTCTCTGTGTCCAAATTTCCCTCTTTTTATAAGGATACCAGTCATTTGATCAGGGCCTACCTTAATACAGCATGACGTCATAGCTTGATTATATCTGCGAAGACCCTATTTCCAAATAAGGTCTCATTTCCAGGTATGGGAGTGGGAGTTAGCACTATGACGTATCTTTCTGGGAACACAATTCAACACACAATACCTACTTCTCTAAGTTAAAAGAAAACTGAAGAAGTTAATATTTTAAAAGTTTATATAGTTTATATTGTAGTGTAGTTTTAAAAACATTTTAAAATAAGTTCTATATGGTGTACAAACATTTGAAGAGGTATTAATATTTTACTTTGTGTAAGCATGATAAGTTATTTTTGATTGTTCTGGATTATTTGGTTGAATTCCAACCACACCAATATCTATGCCATCCTGAAAAATCAATACCGTGATACGAACCAAATTAGTCTCGTGTTCTCTCTTCCCTTAGCAGACAAGAGCGAACTTCTTCATATATTAAAAATAAATGAATGTGGAAGGATATTCATGACATTCGCATCATAAAAATTCATCCTGACATTTTTGCAAAGACTGTGTGTGGAATGTTGACATATTTTTGTTATAAAATGACAGTTTTAGTGCAAGTTGTTCTCATTGTGACCAAGGAGAATGAGCAAACAAAAGGAAAAGAATAAGTTACAGTACTATCCACCCGCGAAGTGAGCCTGTCAGGCAACAGAATGACAGAAGTACTTTCTGAAATGGTAGATGAGTTCTTGTGTGTATGATGGGAGAGAGGGAGTCACTAATATTGTCTGCTTTATTTTATCTATCTTAGAAAAATCATTCCTGATTTTTCCATCCAGTGCCATCTTGCCCTCCCTTGAATTCCATTAGCACTTTGAGTTTCCTCAAATGACCCTTACCTCATACTTATTGCTTGAACTATTCCAAGTGCTTTACATACATTTAACTCAGTTAGTCTTTGTAACGGCTCTTTCCCATTACACAGCTGAGAAACTGAAGCAGAGAGACATTGCATGACTTGTAAGTTGGAGCCACAGTTCAAACCAATCTAACTCATGGGTCTGTGTTCTTACCATCATGTTATATTGCCTATATAGTTAGTGAATTTTAAACTTATTTTATACTCTAGCCGGATTGAAAGCTTCTGAGAACTTGGCCACTATGTCTTTCTTAGATTTGAATCTCCCATAAAATCTAGCTCAGAATCTTGTGAATAGTAGATACTCAATAAATGTTTGCAAATGAATTTGGATTAGACCCTGGTTTGCCTAAGTGTATCTGGTATCTGGATCTCTGATTTCCATATCATGGTTTACATGAGAAGATGATGTTCATTCGGAAAAACAGAATCTTGAATAGATATGAATAAAATAAGGGAACTGACAAATGTTGGTGTGGGTGCTTCCAGCCTGCATCTTAGGTGCTTCTTTCCTCCTCCCCAAGTTCCCATCTCTATCTATAAAAATTTGCCTTTAGTTTGGGATCGCAAAAATTTTCAGTGAGAATAGCTTTAAGTGTTACCCCTTAAAGGATATTTATCTTTTTACAGAAATTAATCACTTGAGTAATTTCTGCCATCACTCAACAGCTGAGGGAGGTACTTATTTGAGCGGTAGGGCTACTGTCTACTTTTAGAGTATGATTTTTCAGAAATTATACCCATTTTCATATAAAATCTCATTCTATAGATCTGTTGGTAACTTTTGCACTTGTTTGCACTCTGTGTATAAATAAAAGATTAATTAAAAGCAAATAAAAACTTTAATCTTCGCTTTTAAATCTGGCAGTTCTGAAATCATGTAGCCATGTTGGTATTCATTTGCTTATAGGAAATTCTGCTACATAAGAATTTAAATTTAATTTTGCCTTTTTCTTATGTGATATGTGCATCACAAACCTGTGGGGAATAGATGAGCTTTAATAAAACTAAAAAATAAATGAAATGGAATGTTAATAAACTTTGTAGCTCATTAAACATTTGGATTCATTGAATATATATCTATTGATTTTAGGTGAGACTACATTAGGAAACCTTTGTTACCTGAAGGCTGTAATTAAATGAATAATGTATTCAAATTCAATACAAAACATTTTCTTCCACCTCTTTTTACTGACAATTCTTTAGTAAGAAATCTCGAGGAACTGAAAGACTTAACAAGTAATGATTGAAAATGCAAATATAGCAATTTATATTTCTTTGTAAAGAATAAGAATTTAAAAGATACGTCCAAATGGTTTCTCTACTCACTCATTATTATCTTCTTAATCTATTCTAACATTTGTGATTTCATCATTTTATTAAGAAAGTGCACTTGTCTCTTAACCCTCTTTATTGTTCTGTTCCATCTGTATATTTGAAAATTCTCCTTAGATTCTATTAAAATACATATCCTCCAAATTATTCTGTTTTCTTTCTCTGTAGAATATTCCTCTTTCTTTTGAGAAGCTCTAAAGTTTCTGACCTAAGGTCAATCCATATGTAAAGACTTTATTTTGAAAATTATTTTTTTCTGCTATACTACCATCAATTATCCAGAAAATAAACATCAGCTTATGATTGCATGACTATAAAAAATGTGAACACTCTCTTTTTGGGGGGGATTTGGTTTCTTTTGGAATTTGGGTTTATTTTTGACATTGCATTATGTATTAGTTCTCTAGGGCTGCTGTAACAAAGTACCACAAACTGGATATCAACAGAAATTGATTGTCTCATAGTTCTGGAGGCCAGAAGTCTAAAACCAAGGTGCTGGCCGAGTTGGTTTCTTCCGAGGGCTGTTCCAAGCCTCTCACCTAGCTTCCGCTGCTTTGCTGGCCATCTCTGTGTTCCTCGGCTTGTGGATGCATCATCCTGATCTCTACCTTCCTGTTCCCATGGCGTTTTTTCCTGTGTGTGTCTCTGTGTCCAAGTTTCTTCTTTGTATAAGGATACAGTCATATTGGATTAGAGCCCACCCTAACGACCTCGCGTGAGATTCTGATTTACAATAAGAAACATATTTGGTCTTTGTCCTGATTTTAGCACAGAGCTCTGAAAACCCTAGGAATTTCCTAAGTGATAAGAGCACTAAAGGTGTCTTTTGTTCGGTTAATGAGGTGAATTTTAGAAAGCACCTGAGGATGGCGGATGGTTGCCAGTGGAGCTGGCCATGTGATTGGAGGGTTGGAGCTTTCAGTCCAGGGAGGGGAGAGGGGCTGGAGATTGACTCAGTATCGGATGGCTAATGAGTTAATTAATCATGCCTGTTTAATAAAGCCTCTATAATAACTCCAAAGGGGTCAGAGTGCTTCCGGTTTGGTGAACACAGGAAGATAGTGGGAGCCTGTCTCACCTGGAGAGGGCGTGGAAGCTCCACGCCCATTCCTCATGCCTTGCCCTATGCATCTCTTCCATCTGGCTCTTCCTGAGTTATATCTTTTTATAATAAACTGGTGATCTGGTAAATAAAATATTTCTTTGAGTTGTTTGAGCCACTCTAGCAAATTAAACCGAGGAGAGGATCTTGGGAACCTTTGATTTATAGCCAGTCGGTCAGAAGCACAGGTAACAACCTGGAGTTGTGACTGGCGTCTGAAGGTAGGGGGAGGGGGACTGGGGGGGCGGGGCAGTCTTTTAGGACTGAACCCTTAACCTGTAGAATCTTATGCAATCTCTAGGTAGATAGTGTCAGGACTGAGTTGAATTGTAGGACATCCCGCTGGTGTCCTGAAACTTGCTTGTTGGTATGGGGACACGCCCACACATGGGACATGGTACCAGAACCTATTTACCTCATCTTAACCTGATCATCTGCAAAGACTGTGTTTCCATATTTCCTTTTTCTATTGCTGAAAAAACTGAGGCTTAGCAAGGTTCAAAAATTCTTAGAGATAGGCAGGTGTATCATTTAGGATGTTTGTGGCTACAGGTAACTGAATACCCCCAAAGTGGCTTACACGGAGCATTTATTTTCTCATGTTTGAAGAGACCTGGCAACAGAGTAGTTGAAGGGCTGGCTAATTCATCGAGGACTCAAGCTCTTTCTATTTTTTTCCTCTGTCATTCTCAGCATGTTGACTGTCTTTGTCAGGTCCCTTTGGGGTTGTATGCATATACCCTCAATAAGGAAGGTGGAAAACTATATTTGTGGTCTTAACAGCTTTTACATTGGGAATCAGGGACTGCCTGCAAGGAGGAAAGAGAAGCAATGAATGACTGTTCGGTAGTGTCCGTCATAGGAGGGGGGCTCTTAATCTCCTCTGCATGCTACCTTACGAAGGCTTTTAATAGAAAGCCTCCTTTTGGAAGCTAAAGATAGATCATTCACATAGCCTGACATAAAACTGTTTGCGAACAAGGGTGGAAGAATGAGGCTTCATGATATGTTTGGATATGAATTGGCTAAAGGTACTTTTAAATCTACTTTGCCTGTGCAAATATGAAAAAGAACTAGGGTTCTGAGGTTTTCTGATTGGCAAGAGAATCTACACACACGTGTGTGTCTACACCCACACACTTGCACATGAGTATGCCAAATTAACCCAAGGCTAGTGAGGTCATTGTGCAGGACAAGTGATTAATACAAACTATAATAGATCAATGTAAAATACAATTGAAATTTTTGTGACTTTATGAAATTCTCCCAAAACGTATTTTGCAAGCTGTGGAGTAAATACAAGCTTCAGATTTAATGGGTTACTCTCCAAATGGACCAAGATGCTCATTAGCAAAATAATTTAAGAACAAGAGCACCCTTTTCTCTTTACTCTAAATGTGAGACTAGCACAACAGAGAGGATCTGTACCTTAAGATATATAACAGGGCATGGTCAAATTTAATTGTAAATATCTTGTTTCTCATTAAATTCTACCACTACTGCCATCCCAGATTTAGCATCCATTGATGATTTCTACCTGAATAAATTTTTACTATGATGGTTGCATCCACTTTTGGAAGCCACACTTTAAAGGAAGTTTAGCTAAAGTGGAAGTGTTTTGGGTAGATTGACCAGGACCCACAAAGGACTTGAAACGTTCAAACAACAACGGTATTACTTTTCTACTGCTGCAAACCAATTTTCACAAACTCAGTGGCTCAAAACAACACACTATTAATTGTCTCAAAGTTTCTGTGGCTCAGGAGTCTGGGCACAGTCTAACTGGCCCTCTGCTTGGGGCCTCACAGGCTGCATTTTCGTCTAGAGGATTGGCTGAGAGAGAATCTGCTTCTGAGTTCACTTGGGTTGTTGGCAACATTCATTTCATTGAAGCTCTATGACTGGGAGCTCTGAGTTTTCCCCGTTGTTTGCTGTTGGCTGGAGGCCCTGGAGGCCACCTGTACTTCCTTGAGGCCATCCCCAGTACCTTCCATGTGAGCTTCTGTATCATGACCCTGACTTCATCAAGCCCACAGGAGCATCTCTCCTGCTTGGGATCTCCAGCTTCAGGGAGAGTCCAGTCTTTTAAGGGCTTTCCCCTGATTAAGTCAGGCCCACCTAGTATAGTCTTCCCTTTGGTTAAGTCAAAATAAACTTATTTGAGACCTTACTTATATCTGGAAAATATCCTCATCTTTGCCATATTCTGTAGATTAGAAGCAAGTCACAGGTCCCACATACACTCAAGGGGAGAGCATTATGCAGGATGTGAACACCAAGGAGTGCAAATCATGGGGCCACCCTAGGCTCTGTCCACCACATTTCCCTAGAGAAGGCTCAGAGGGACATGATAGCACTGTGATGGCCATGTGGAATGTGTTATCTCCCTCAAACCCCATTCGTTATTATTATCCTCTTTTTACAGATGTGGAAGCTGAGATTCAGGACAGACAACTTGGCTGGGGGCCCTCACTTAGGAAGTGGTTGGGCTGAGTCTGTCTGAATTCAAATCTTACACACGCTGCATGTTATAATGTCCCTTATTCTATTGTAAATTCATCAAGGAGTCAAACTGAGACTAATAGATGGAAGTTTTAAGGAGATGGATCACGTGACATTTTCTAATAGTAACCCTGCTGTGGTGTGGAGAGAACTTAATTTGGGGCAGTGTTTCTCCATCCTGGCTGCATGTTAGAATCATCTGGGGAGTTTTGAAAATATACTGATTCTCAGGGATCCCCCAATCATATCAATAAATGAGAGTCTCTGTGGGGTAGGCCTCAGTCACTTTTGTGTTTTTATGTTTTCTTATCAGTAAATGTCTCAGGTAAAATGTTTAGTTTGAGCGACATAAGAATGGAATACATAACAGGCTGAAGTGATGTTTGGGTTGTGATGAAATGGGTCATTCTGGGAGATGGTGGATTCTCTATCCATCAACATGTTTCAGTAAAAATAATCTAGCTGCTTGGCAGGAGTGTTACACGGGGAATTGAGAACGGGTGCTTGGTTGGACTGGGAGCCCTTTAAAATCTCTTCTGATCTTGAGAGTCTATGACTCTATAATGCTAGTGTTCAATATGGGTTAAATATCACTTAGAATGGGCCAACCAGAAGGTGCTCAAATTTTGTCATGTTCTTGACTTCCGTTCTTTGCACACCTCTCTTCCAGGAAAATCGGTGTGTTGTGTCGAGGAAGGTAGATTTGTGGTTATAATGCTGGATGCAGTGAGGAGTGCTAGAGAGGTGTGATGGAGAAGAGAAGGCTCTAGAGATTTTATTGGAAAGAAGACTAAGAAAAACTCACAACGATGGCCTATTTAATATTAGTTTCCACAATATTCCAGAATTCTTGTGCTTCACGCCCCCACCTCAATTATAATAATTTCTGTTTTTAAAAATGTGAGTCTTGTGCAATGGTTGAATAATATCAATTTCTTTTTAGTTTGTTTAGATCTTGAAGGCATTTCATTTACTTGATTTTCTTTTACTTACTGTTCAGGTTGTTTTTATGTTTTCAACTTTCTTGCCTTTATACTTTTTTTCCTTCATTTGATTTCCCTTGTCTATTTCCTTTATAAAATTTTAATTTCTTTCTCAGCTTCTTCATCTTCATGCCTTTAAGTCTGCAGTTATTTGCAGATTTCCTACAGTGGAGGTTGGCCTGTTGATTGCCTGTCATCTGCTGACTCAGCACCCTCTATTGCATGTTACTTGTTAAATTATGTAGGCTTTTCCAATACTTTCACTTTGATTTAAACATCCTTGAAATATATAATGCAGATTTTAGAAATTTAAATATAGTAGGTGATGAAATATTACCTTTTAGAAAGTGGTGATTGTGAATATGCATTAAAGGTGTTTGCAAAAGCTTTTAGATTACTCTGCAGCTGAGCATCTTCCAGCCTGACTCTGTCTGCATCCTGTTGAAACCAATGGCGAGGATTGATGAGCGATATTTTTTAAGAAGGACAATGGGCTGAAACTTCATCCATACAATTAACACAAATTCCCAAGCAGTGGTGGAGGTGATTTTATGATACTTTCCCCACTTTTCGCATCTGTTTCCAGAAAATGCAGACAGCAGAGTCTTTGAGGCAACTGTTCTGCATTCTAATGGCCACTTCTTAGTAAAATGTTGTCTGACCTTGGGCTCCACATTTCTATTTTGAAGAAGCTTCAGAATAAGTTTCAAATTATTGGAGAGAGACTTGTAATCTCCACTTACTTCCAAGTATAGTACTTTTAATTCCCACATGTCCTGCCGGTCACCAGTACAATTACGTGGTCACAGAAGATGAAGACCAGAATGGGAATTCTTTAGGAACACGTTACATATGTTTCATTCCCTTATTAGTGTTCTGTGGTTGTTGTTTAAGATCAGATGGTAAACAAGGATGAGAAACATGTCCTTCATTTACTAAGAAGACAAGATAACCTTGACTATGAAATAAAGCAAAATGCAATTAGGAAGCAATTAAAAAGTATTGACTCAGACTCTAACAATTAGTTACATATTTTGTATCTTTCTAATCGCCTTCATTTTTGTAAATTTTGCTACTTAGACATTTGCAAAAAGTGTATTATTTTTATCATTATGATTTTCCAGTGGATATTGTGAAAATGAGTTCTCTTGAAAGTTTCTTTTTTTTTTTTCTGACTCTACCCAGTCTCTTTATTTTTGATGCTATCTTCACTGATGACTCTTAAAATTATATCTCCAGCTCAGGCCTCTCTCCAAATTCCAAGAGTATATATTCAAAAGCCTACTCAACACCTCCACTTTCATTTAACATCCACTAAGTATTTATTGAGCAGCTATTTTGTGCTAAGCACTGTTCTAGCCTCTGGGAATATATCAGAGAACCAAACACAGAAAAAAATTCTGTCCTCATGATGGTTTCATTCTATTGAGGAGATTCAGTGATATAAATAAGGAAAATATATGGGGGGTGTTAGATGGTGTTAAGTGCTACGTAGAGAAAATTCTGGGAAGGATGATAGGAAATATGTGTGTCTGGTGGTTTGCAAGTTTAAAAGAGGTGGTCAGGGCAAACCTTAGTGATAAGGTGACATTTGAGCAAAGTGCTGAAAGAGGTGAGGGGTGAGCCATGTGGACATCTGTAGGAAGAACATTGCAAGCGGGAAGAACAGCATGTGCAAAGGCCTGACTGGATTGTTCTAGAAACAGTAAGGATGCCGGAGAGACTGAAATGGAACGGGGCAAGGCACAATGAGATCAGACGGGTGACATGAACCGGGTCATGGAAGGCTTGGCTAGGACGTTAGCTTGTACTTCAAATAAGATGGAAAACTGCTGAGGGTTTTGGACAGAGAAGTGGCACTCATGTGACTTATGTTGTAATGGGATCACTCTTTTGGATGCTGTTTTGAGCGTTGACTGAAGGGAAGGACGGTAGCAGGGAGACCAATTAAGATGGTGGCTTGGCCCCAGGTGGTTGTGGGTAGAGGTGGTAAGTACTCAGATGCTGGATAAATATTGAAGGGGAGCGGAGAGGATGCACTGCGCAATTGGATGTGGGATGTGAGGGAAATGATTAAGATTTTTGACCTGAGAATCAGAATGATCAGTCAGCGTTTACTGAAATGGGGAATATGCCTTTATTCAATCTAAAGGGAAAAAAAGCCTTTTAGACTTTATTATTATGAAATGTCTATGAGAAGACTTCTCAGTTTTAATCGTCAAAATTTAAGTTCTTAAACTCTTTCTTACAATTTTAATTTTAAGGTAACTCTGAAAACCATTTTTTTTTTAATTCTGTAAAGAAGGTAGAGTGACCTGAATTGTCAAGCAGCTATGATTTCAGTGTGGATCATGTTGTTTTCTTTAAAATATATTAATGTTCATGAATTTTTTTAGTATATTAAGACTTAGAATTTCTTTGGTAAATTCACAACTATTTGTAATTTGAAACATAATTCTGAATCCTGCCTTCCCCTCCCAGTTATCTCTGGTTACTGTTTTTTGATTGGGAAGGAGAAAAGTCACCGTATTGTATTGATCTTTGTTCTAACTCTAGTTTGAAAGCTGACTTTTCAAAATAACATTTTTTTCTAACTATAAAAATAGTAGATACTGATTTTGGACAATTTGAAAAATTGGAAGAAGTATAAAGAAGAAACTAGCAATTAAGTGTGTTCCTTCATCCTGCTGTTCCATTTTTGTATCCTGACTTTTTTAACCAGGTGTGCAGAGAAAATGATGAGAGCGAGCAGACCATGGCTCGCTCCTAGGGTAAAGATGGATGTTTAGTAAAGTTTCCTACTTAAGGGAAGAGCCCAAATGGCTTTATCGCATTTTCACCAGTCTCTAAACAGCCTGCTGACTTACTACAAACATTTTCCAGAGTAAATGTGCAATAAAATACTTTGGGAAAGGGAAGAAAAACACTTTGTCTGACCCTAGCATATTTATTTTATTGACTTAAAAAAACATATTATGCTTACTATATGCCAAGCACTGTTCTAAGCACTTTGTAAATATTAACTTATTCAATTTATCTAATCATCAGAACAACTTCTGTATTAGATACCGTTACAATTCCCATTTCAGAGGGGAGAAAAATGCAGCACAGATTGGGTAAGTAATTTGCCCAAGGTCACACAGCTAGAAAGTGGGGTAGCTAGGATTTAAATCCAGGCAGTTAAGCTTCTGAGTCTCCACTCCTAACTACTACAACACTGTGATGAACTTGGAGCCTTTACGGTAAGAATCCAAGTTCATTTTTGTTTTGTTCAGATTACTCCAGTAAGAATCTAATATTACTTTTATTCATATGACCATAATTTGAATTTATAAGGCTTGTGTGCTTTTATGCACTATTAGGTATAGCATGAAGAAGGTACTAAATAAATGTTTATTGGGTGGAGGAGTAGATATATGATGTCATATATGGGAAACCAATTTATTTTGCAGTGATTTCTTTATTGCCCCAGTAGCATTTTTCATTCCCACAGAACATTAGTTTTCTACTATGCTCCTAAAAAGGGGGAGGGGTGTTCTCTGGTTAAATTAGTTTGTAAAACTGTTTATTTATTTTCTTTCTGAGATTCACAATGTGTAGTAGTATATTAAGAAGTGCAGAGAAGTCTAGAGTAAATAAATCTTTTAAATTTTGCTTAACCTTGTTCAATCAAACATGCTGTCTTTTCACGTAATGTCCGACAACATTCTATAGAACTGATATTCTATGGAACACACTTTGGCAAATAACTACTTAACAGGAGTAAGGATAAACAGTCTACTTAGTCTAACAGACTACTTAACTGTCTTAAAAATAAATTACTTCCAAGGCTACATTTCCAATTTCATTTTACAAGTTTGTCATCCATTGTTTCTCCTCATAAGCCTCACCTCTCTCTTTGCAATTAACTAAATGTCTTGTGCGTTCTCATTCCTCTAGGTTTTACTGATGCATTTCCCTCTGAGTGAGCTTCTCTTTTCCCAATACCTCGCTCTCCCAGCACACAGACACACATAGGCTTCCTTCAGTCTGAACTCCAACTCAATCCTCAAGGCCCAGTTCACATCACCTGTGGCCCTCCTCTGACTCGGAAAGATGTGCTCACCCTCCTTTTTGGTCCCCTAGTATTTGGCATATACGTGTATATTGCACATACATATTTTGTTTATGTGCATGTCTTTCCCTCTAGTTTGCGGATGACTTGAAGGCAGGGATGTGTCTCCTACTCGTTTTTGTTTCCCCAGCGTCTATCACATAGTAAATATTCAGTCATGACACACAGCTACCTTGAAAAGCATCTCTAGTTTTCATTTACTTTTAATTTTGATACATTCACTGAAACTAGATTGCCTATAAGAGCTTTGTAGTTTTCTTTTTTGGGGGAGGCAAAGATTAAACAGATACATTTACTTTTTTTCTGGTGTTTCATCTACTTATCTTTGTGAAAGATTATAATTTGTGAGTATAATTTAAAATCTAACTGGGAATATTTTGTGTTTGCTGCTAAATCAAAATGCCATCATTTAGCTAAATGGTCACCCCTGGAAATGTATGTTTTCCTTAATAGTCTCCTTACGTTTGAACAGATCTAATCAATGTTCAGAATGATTGGAACAATTCTCTGAAACCTACACATTTCCCTGCTGACTTACAGTAGTTAGAATACTCTGGGAGGAAATAATCTCATTAAACGGCTCAATCATTTCCTTCCTTATCATTCCTCCTGCTCCCATATTTAAAAAATATTAGTTTATTTTTAGAGGTAACTGCTTATTCAGTTTTTGAGCATTGTATTGATTTCATAATTTCTCTGTTCTTGTGTGCTCTGTGTAAGGTATTTTTTAAGGTCAAATACTTTCAAAGTAAATCTAAATAAATTATGGCAGCTAACTCTCCTTTCAGAGACAGTCGAAGTGCATTAGTTGTATGGGTTCTTTTCTGAAGAACTCCTCCAACAGAGTGGAAAGGCGTGATCCAGCCTTAAAGATGTCACGGTGATTTACCCACTACTTAATAGATTCCTTTTTAACTTGATTGTTGAATTATCTGTTTTTCTAGTGTGGTCATTAACACTCTGTAAAAGGCAAAAGCAGGTTCCCATTCCTAATGAGGAATACCTTATCTTTATAGCCCAAAGGTTCATCAACTCATTTACTTTGGACTTTTTGTTGAATATACTCTTATTTATTGAATGTTTTAGCTCCTGGCTCACTTCTGCTTCTTCCAACATGACTTCTGCCATAATTCTTAAAGATTTTGATATCCACCTGAATGATCCTTCTACTACTCTAGCCACTTGGTTCCTTGACCTCCTTTCCTTCAGTGATCTTGTTCTGTATCCTTCCTCAGACACATCCCTTTGTTCCTTCAAGACTATATTACAACTAATAATTGCAGCCTTGCCATAATCTCGAGTCCATGCGTCTTTCTCTGGTTATAAACTCTTATCCTCAGTTTACTTCCTAATACCCCAATTCAACAATCCTTTGTCTCTACTTGCCTTTTATCCCTCATTTCCTTCCAATTTTACCACCTTTTTAACCTAGCTCAAATTTCATGATTAATCACTATATCATTCCCTCTATTCCTTGGCCATCGTAAGACTGGTTAAATATAACTCTTCTTCTGTTCCTAATCTATCCTGTGTATCTTCCCATGCTTATTGGTCTCACTTCAAATTCTTGACCCCTAAACTCAAGTCAACTTATAATGCTTCCTGGCCATCATATTTGCCCATGCCACCCATACTTCCATACTCTTAGATGTCTATTTCATACCTTCTTCCTTTTCCCCAAACTTCCAACATTTCTACCCCTTCCTAACTTTAGGGAGATGAGATGAGGAAGATGAGAAAATAGAAGCAATCAGAAGAGAACATCCTTAAATGCCACTGCGTTTAAACACCTTCTGCTTTTGTGTGTCTAAGCTCTGTCTTCTCTCGTTAGTATGGATGAAAGACTATCCAAGTTTCCAGCAAAGGCTAATCCGCTACTTAGTATTAGATTCCGTTTCTCGAATGTACTCAAGAACATCACTCCAGTGATTCTCCCTCTTTTCTCTTCAATCACCAATTTTCATCTCCCTAATGGTTCTTTCCTGCCGTCTGACAAACGTACTGTTATATCTTCCATCTTAAAACAAAAACAAAGACAACTTCCTTTGATGCTTTTGTCCCTTCTCTCCTGCTACCACTGCATTTTTCTCCTTCCCTTTAGAGCAGAATTGTTCCAAAAAGTTGTCTATCTTCACTGTCTCTAATTTCATTGCTCTCATTTCCTCTTGAATCATTCCAAATAGGCTTCTTCTCCCATCATTCAACTGAAATAGCTCTGGTCAAGGTTACTGCTGCCTTCCATGTTGCTAACTCCAAAGATCGAATAGCAATCCTCATTTTCCTTGACCTACAAGCGACATTTGGCACTGCTGTGACTCTGCCCTCTTTTGGTTTTGCTCCTAATTCACTGGCTTATTGTTTTCAGTCCTTTGCTCTGTCTTTCTCTTCTTTCAGAACTTTTAACGTTGGAGTGCTCCAGATTATTCTCTTCCCCTCCATTCTCATAGTGTTTGTGATCTCATTTAGTCTTATGGCTTTAAATATTGCCTACATGCTGATAACTTCTGGATTTATATTTCCTGCGTGTGCCTTTCCTCCGAATTCTCATCATGTAATTCCAGCTGCCAGCCTAGTATCTCCATTTGGGTGTCTAGTAGTCATCTCAAGTTTAATGTGTCCCACACTTACCTTCTGATTCTAGCTTCTCTTCCCCAAACCAGTTCTTTGTCTAGTTTTTCCATTTCAGTAAGTGCTAATTTTATCCCTCCGGTTGTTCATGTAAAAAACCTTAGAGTCTTCCTTGATTCCTCTCTTTTTCTCATACTTCACATCCAATCTGTCAGCAAGTTCTATTTGCTCTGAATTCAGTGTATTTTCAGTATATACTCAGAATCTCACCACTTCTCACCATATTTAACCACTATTACCCCGGTTTGAGCCATCATCATTTCTCACCTGGATTATTGTCATAGTCTCCTACTTGCTCCACCGTTTCTCCTTCAGTCATTGTCATAGAGGCCAGAATTAAACATTTTAAATATAACTCATTTAATATCTTTCCTTTGTTCAAAATCCTTCAGTGACTCGTCATTTCACTTAAAGAAAAGGCCAAAGTCCGTACAGTGACTCACAAGGCTGGCATGACTTGGCTCCCTGTTACATCTTTGACCTCATCTCCTCTTACTCTCCCCCCTACCGCAGTCGTACTACTGCGGCTACAGGTACTCTATCCTCTTTCTGTTCCTCAAGTATGCCTAGAATGTTCCTATCTCAAGGCATTTGCTGTGTCCTCTGTTTCTTCTCTATAAACTTCCTATTTATCTTTCCTATTTTATTATTTCCATAGTTCTTGTGATGGTGTAACATACTGTGTAAGTAATTGTGGAGTTAATTTAGTTCGTTAACTGCCCCCCCATAAGCCTCTGAGAGGGTAGCAATTTTTGTGTTTTGTTCGTTAATAGATCACCAATGTCTGGTGTGTAGTAGACCATTAAACATTTGTTAAATGAATATATGTGTGATTCCTCACAGCAAAGGAATGTCTATTTGTGAACATTCAAACAAAATGGCCCCCTCTGGGGCTCAGTGCTAGTCAGATATTGTATCATCTACTTGTGGGTTGCAGGATATTCTGATGGTGATATGGGCCGGAAGAGGATATGAAATAATTCAATTTATCTTAAAAAAGTGATTTGGGAAGAGACGCTAAGGATCTGTCAGTGCTCAAATGACCAGATAGTAAAGAAGGAATTTATATTCATCAATTTCTTATTTTCTGAGCTCTATGTTTTGCTTGGTCAGTCTGGCCTCATTCACTACTCACTTTAAAAACCTATACTACCACGAGAAAGCATATCTTACAGAAGAAACATATTTGGAAATTAGAGTCATCTCAGATAAGATTTATAAACAGTCACGAGAACTTGTGCTTAGAATGATAAGAAGTATCGAAAAGGAAAATTTAAAAGTATGTATAAAAAAATACCACGTAAAATAGAAATCTGTCAAAAAAATAAAAAATACATTAAAAATAGATAATGAAAAAATTCCGGCTCACAAATACAACTACATTAGAAGAAAGAATAAAAACTGTCCTAGGAAAAAATATAAAAATAAAGGTGAAAGTACAAGAAAAAAATCTATATCATAACTCTTACAAATAAGAATTTTCTTTTTAAACTCGTAAAGCTGGAGAAAATTTGGTCTAGTCATTTAGTGTTCAGGATCCTTTGTCTCTTCCCCAAACTGTGTCTGACCCTCACTGGTCAAGGCCCACTGGAGAATCGCCATGGAATAGCCAAATCCCTAATGAACTATCAGGCCACCTTATTTCAAAATGTAATAACTAGTGACTCTATCTCTTCCCTGAAATCATTTCTCTTTAGCTTTGCTTTTTAGTATCCTGGAAGTTTTATTATAGTGTAATGTTTTGGTGTATTTATTGCTTTGAAACTGTCCTGAAGTACTTTGAGGAGGATTGGAATTTATATTGTATAACTCTTCTGATTTTTATATATGAATACAGTTTTGGAGTCTATATTTATTAGAGTGTGCTAACTACTGTAACAAACAATCCCAGATCTCAGTAGCTCTATTTCTAGCTCATGTCACAATCCAGTGAGGGTCATTGGGAACTCAAAGGAGGGCCTCTTCTTCCACACAGTCATTCAGGGATCTAATCTCCTTCTACCATGTGGCTTTTCTTGTGTTTTGCTTTTTAAATCTTCAAGAGTCTCAGAGCATTCCACTGGATATTTTTGCATCTGTCCAGAATACAAGGAAAGAGAGAGAGCATGGAGGTTTCAGGAGCCAGACCTGGGAGTGTTGAATGTCACTTCTACCCATATTCTCTTAGCCACAGTGCAGTCAAGAGCTCTTCCTAAACAAGGGGACTGGGGAAGTGTACGCTTGCTGTGTCTTTACAATAAAAGAAAACAGAGTTTGTTGAACATATAGCATTATTTGTGTCACAGTGTATGATCTAGCTTTTTCCCATTTTCCCCATATTTGGGGCGTGCAATGTAATAAAATAAAAGAATTTTTCCAAAATAACACTTAGGCTTTTAATTTGCTATCTTTATAAGCTAGTGATCCAAAAGAATCTTACACAGGGGCCTAACCTGTGGCTTAGTGGTTAAGTTTGTCACGCTCTGCTTCAGCAGCTCAGGTTCGTGGGTTTGGATCCCAGGCGCAGACCTGCACCACTTGTCAGCCATGCTGTGGCGGTGACCCACATATAAAGTGGAGAGAGATTGGCACAGATGTTAGCTCAGGGCTAATCTTCCTCAGAAAAAAACTAAAAATAAAAAAAAGAATCTACACATTTGATAGATGCGTTTTGAGTGCTTCTGGCCATGCATGTTCATTTGTCTGGATTTTGAAGATGTTAAGTTTTAATCCTGGAAAACCTTCCTCTTTGCCACATCTTATTTTATAAATGTGAACTTTCATTGGTTTTCTCTTGTTTCTGAGACTGTTATGTCAGTTTCTGCATTGTGTTTTGTGATCTGGCCACCCTGACAGGTATTCAGCCAACCCCAGTAGATGATTATTACTCACAGTCATCTTGTCAAATTGGAGAGGATTCACAGCTTATTTTTAAAATTCTGATTTCTCCAGTACTGTATGGATAGGCCTTTTTATAAAGGCCTGTCAATAATATATTTAGTATGTACTTGCACAAAAGAACAAAGAATGTTTTAAAGTTCTCTGATTGAGTCAATCTTGTGCTTAAAAACTTTCAGTAGTTTCATATTGTCTTCAAAATAAAGCCCAGAATCACTATGGCTTTGAAAGCTATGGGCTTCACTTACCTGTCTGTCCTTATCTCTTACTTGTTCATTGCATGCATGTAAACTAGATTTTTATTCTTTAAAAAAGGGAGGAAACATTTCCTCTGATGTGCCATCCATCTAGAATATCCCTCATCCTCCTTTCTACCCTTTAGAAACCAACTTATTTACTTTAAAGTCTGACTCAAACACTCCATCCTCCAAGAAAATTCCAGTTAATCTATTGCCTTTGTCCTTTGTGTTCCTCTAGTACTTTGAGTAATTTCTCTCCCATGGAACCAGTTACATTTTGTTTTGCCAATAGTTTTCACGTGTGTACGTACATATTTCTGTGACTAGACTACACCTTCCTTAAGGGTACATGCCTTTAGAAATATACATCATTGAAGCTTTTGCTGCTCCCATGTATACCTTAGCCATAGAATCCTTTTAAGAAATGTCAGTTGATTTTGATTAAATTTTTAAATTATATTAATTTCTGTCATTTATCAACAGAGCACTTAACTAAGAGATGGAGATGTTAGAAATCTCCTGCAAGCTTATTTAAGAAGCATATAGAGCTAACCTCAGCTGGATATCTTGAACAAAAATATACATTTCCTTCTTTTTTTAAACTTTGCTGTGTATTTCATAGTAGCTTACACTAGCACATAGACTTAGCAATCATCAAGAATTGCTTAGTTGCGTGACTTTCGTGGAGTAGCAAAACTTTTAGCCTTTCCAAAATGACATTTCCTTGCTTTCTGACTTAGCCACACTGAAATCTGTCCTGGCAGCCCCTCTCCCCATCCTCCTGAGTAGTTATTACTCTTTTAACCACTTTGACCTCAATGGAAATCTCAAACTCTTTTGCTTTTTTCCCCCTAAATAGCACACTAAATGCTTTATTTTCTCTAGTCCAATCAGACTATAGCATTCTATAAAACCAAATATAGCAAAATATTTTCTATTTATAGATGTATGTGTTATGTTTTATTAACGGTTGAATTCAGTGTTTACCAGTGTAGACATGTTAGATAATAATGTAACCCAGTTGTTTAACCCATCTCTATATGTTTTGGTGATATAATGCCACCAAAGAAACATTGAATGATTTCCTTAAGGCTGTGAATCTCAAGGGGGAAGGGTGTACCCTAGGGTGGTGGTATTGGTATCAAATTAAAGGTGTAGAGGGGTGATATATGATTTCATAATAAAAACTGTAGAAAATAAAACTCAACAAAAATCATAT
The DNA here is from genome assembly GCF_041296235.1 of Equus asinus. NCBI lineage: Eukaryota > Metazoa > Chordata > Mammalia > Perissodactyla > Equidae > Equus > Equus asinus. The sequence continues at coordinate 47,429,120 of NC_091811.1, read as the reverse complement.
TTAGTGGTGTGGATACAAATGAGAATTCCCTTGGAGCACATGTTTGTGAAAGGAACATGAGTTAGAAAGAGTTTGAAAACTGTGGCTTTAGGGCTTATAATTCAACTACTTGGGATGGTAACAATTGCAGGACAAACTCCATGTGTTTGTAATGAAGGTTTAGACCAAACTGTGATTTTGCATTTATCTGCAAAAATATATTTTTTATTTAATCATCAATATGAATACTAATTAATTATATAAATAGATGCAGAAAATGAAACACTAATTTTAGGCAAGGCTAAAATAAATGTAAATCTTACATGCCAATTGGGATTTCCTCTTTGCATTTCAGCTGTTCCATATTGTTCCTTTTAACTGAACTGATGGCCCTTAGTAAATTGCTGTAATCTCATCATATCACCCTTTGACCAGAGTTAACACTCTGTTACCCTGGGAAATAGATGCTCTTCTAGCACCAAAGCAATAATCCAATCTGCTCCTGTCCTCTAAGTGCCAAGGGGAAGGGCGCAGGAGACCTCCTTTCTCCATAGGGCTTCTTTCTTCCTTCTCTACTTCCTGCCTTATCTCCTTGCCGACTCCAACCAATCAAATAGGAGAACAAATATTACCTGTTTTCCTACCACCTCCTTTGTGATTCATACCTCTCACCCACATGTTTACTGTTCATTATATCTTTTAGCTCCCCTCTCTATTGTTAACCAGGATTTTATGTCTGTCATCATAGCTTCTAGACTGGGTTCTAGCTAGAATTTCTTATGGAAAGCGACTTTCCATACTCTACCCACCCTCCTCACAGTCTCTTTGAGTTATGAAAGCATAGCAAATGGTATCAATATTTAATTGAAAATTCAGTATGCAATACACTCAGTTTCTGATTCTACATCATGTTACCATGCTATTTTAGAAACCAGACTGTAGTTGAAGTTTAATGGTTTTTTCCTAATCTGAACTTTTTGTGTAAGGATGAATTTAGATAAACATTTATTTTACTTTATGCACTAAATGATTTTAAATGAATAGAATTTATAAATTATGATATATGTCATATTATAAAATATGATATCAGATATGATAAATCTGATGCGATACATCAGCTTACCAATTTAAAAAATCACACACCCAGCTGAAGACCTCAGATAGCAAATTTTGAAGTTTTACAGAAATGGCAGTGATGAAAATAATGATACTAGTAAATCAGGTTAAGTAGATATATTCCATTAGGCTGTTATTAATCTGTTCTAAATCCAAGATAAAATATCAGCAAAGTGAAATTAGCAAATTCAGAAATCAATACTTTTCCCTATTACATTAGGTGGGGTGGAATTTATCTGTTTGCTGCAGAAAAGTGGGGATAAAAAATAATTCATAAAATGTGAAACATTATTTGCCTGTCTGGCTAGCTTTAGAAGATGTCTTAAATTAGAATAGTCTTATATATTTTTGTTATTATTAAAACTGGCTAAAGACAAAACTCTAAGTCTGAACACTGAGAAATATGAAAAGAATTCTAAGTCACAGAATGTTTTATCCTCCCAAGGTGTAGCATGGCGACCCATCTCAGGCAAGGACTGATGTGTTACCAGTCCATTCTTTGACTGAGGGGCCAAAAGGATCCATGTGGTAAATATGTAGAGTCTGTTGGTTTACATGCCCTTCTTCCCCACCCTTGTTCTATTCTGTATAAATCTCTATTCTTGCTCTTATCATGCTGTATCAGGACTAGCTGCTTACCAGCTCAGTTCTCTATCTCCATATTCCTAGAACCTAACACAACGCCTTCTATAAAGTAGATTCTCAGTAAATTATTGTTGGAAAAATAAATGAATAAGCAAAGGAACAAGGATACTCAAGTAAAGAAAAAAAGACAAGATAAAATTTCATGGAATATTAGTGTTTTTTGTAATAACTCAGTGATCTTTTGTGCCTCCTTTTTCTTATCTATTTTTTCTCCCACATATCTGTCCTCATTTACTTCACCCTTAAGAGTTCCTTTCACTGCCATCTGGCCTAATTTCTATCCCTCACTCCACACTCAATTCTTTTCTCTTTTCCCTTCTCTACTCCCCTGCTCCCATCCGTCATCTGCCCCACCCTACTGACACTTGTCATGGCCAGGAAAATAGACACAAACCTTATTCATTCATCATATCAGCAAACGTATATTGAAATCTTCATTGGGTCAGGCACGTGCTGGAACTTCAAAGGTGAGCAAGAATTCCTGCCCTCAAGGCAGATACATTCTAGGTAGAGGAGAGATAGACAAGTAAACAACTTTGTGAAAATGATAGGATATATTTTGCAACAGAGGTGAATACTGAGCGCTATGGATTTGAAGAATACAGTTGAGAAGGGAGCATCCAACCTCAGCTCTGTGTGTGTGTGTGTGTGTGTGTGTGTGTGTGTAAGGGAAGTGATAATCATGTGAGTCTTGAAGGATGAGTGGACGTTCATCAGGTCAGGTATGGGGTGAGAGTGGGGACGCAAAGTGAGAGATGGAAGGCCATTCCAGGCCAAGCAAATGACAAAATACAGAAAACTTAGCTGCTTTTGTACTGCTCTTCTGACTTGGCCCCTTTCTTCATTTGTGTCTGCCCTCCTTCCCATCCCATCTCATCCCCCTTCTCCTTTATTCCTTTTCTTTTCCTGCCTCCAGAAGGCTCAGGAGCTAAATAGTTCCTAGAAGGAGGCATATTATCAATATGGGGGGTTACTTTTTACTGTTGCTACCCATGAGTCTGAATATGTTATTTTATATTTTTTTCTGAGATATGAGAAAGGAAGAGACATTTTTGTGGCTATACTCTGTAAACTGCTGTAGAAAAAGTCTGATCAATGAATATTGAACGTCTGCAATGTTCCTGGCATTTGGGATTTGATGATCAAGCAAGGTAGACATAGTCTCTGGCCCTACAGTGGTTATGATCTAGAAGGAGCACAGATATAAATGGTTATAAAGATGACAAGCTCAGGGGCAGGCCCCGTTGCCTAGTGGTTAAGGTCGTGCACTCCGCTTCGGGGGCCTGGGGTTTCGCCGGTTCGGATCCTGGGCGCGGACATGGCACCGCTCTCCAGGCCATGCTGAGGCGGCATCCCATGTGCCACAACTAGAAGGACCCACAACTAAAATATACAACTATGTACCAGGGGGCTTTGGAGAGAAAAAGGAAAATAAAATCTTAAAAAAAAAAAAAGATGACAAGTTCTAATAGAACTATAGAGTTGAAGTGGGAGAGAACATGGAGTATTTGCATATGACCAGAGTATAGAGAGTGAGGAAGAAAGTGGCATGAGATAAGACTGGACAGCTGAATGAGAGATGGATTATGGAGAGTCTTGTAGATCAAGGCTGCTCAAAGTGTGGTGCTAGTTTTAAACTGTTGATAATGGGTCTACATGAGATAAATAAAGAGTAAATGTGTAGAAACTCTTACTGCATTTTGATGTTACCACAGCATCTAAGCGTGTGGTCAGTGTCAGCTAATGTGGTTTGCCCTTTAAGTTTTATGTAGATGTATCGTCTAATAGTGCAACTGCAGTAATAGAAAAGCATTCTGGAATAAATACATAGGTAAAGATTTCCTTCATTGAGAAAGACTTGTTAAAAGAAAAATGTCAGCTGAACTAGACAGCAGTGTGCTTAGTGACGTGGTAAAAATTGTGAGTTATGTTAAGGCTAATGTGTTAAATTCTTTACTACATTATTCTCTTTATTATTATTTATTGATGTGAATGATAGGAAAACTGATCATAAGCAATTGTTTTTGCATGCTGAATTATTATGATGATTATAGAGGGAAGATGTTCTGTTGAGAACATTTGAACCACAAAAGAAACTTAGTCTTTCTGTAAGATAAGAAATCAGTTTTATCTCAACATTTTAAAGTTGTGAATTGTTGTTTATGTATCTGACACCTGTGATATTTTGAATGATCTAAATACATTCATTCAAGGAAGGAATGTAAAGTATATTTCAATAATAGGTAAAACCGAAGGGTAAAATTGAGAGTTAGAAGCTTAGAAGAGCAGTTTCTATGGATTGTTATGACATGTTCCGTAATTTAACAAAAAGTATCAATGGGATAACTGATGATCTTGGGGTTGCACATCTGTGAATGCCTTACAAATTTGACAGAATGTTTGGAGTTTTACTTTGTATCAAAAGAAGATGTATGAATGAAAAAACAGTGCATCCAGCATTCCTTTTAATTTTTGAAAGATAATGAAATTCAGTCATGACTTTACATGATAAATTGTTGTAACTGTTTACTGACAAAGGATCAAAGACAGATTTTGAAAATATAGCATCACTTGCTACTTTAGATAAAAATTAAAAACAAATATCCTGAGCTTACTGTAATTCATTTTCTTCCATTTCTGTCAATATTCCTTTGTGAGACTGATATCTCTATTATGAGTGTTAATAAAACAAAACACAGATGTATGTTATCCCATGAGAGTAGCATTGTCATCAATCCAACCTGGGTAAATTAACAAGTAGAAGACAAGCTCAACTATTGATATACACAGTGTGCGTTCAAAGTGTCTGTAAAGCAATTTAATACGGGGGATTTCTATTTTCTTTATAACTTTCTGTTTTTTGTGATTGCAAATGACAAAAATCGTGAGCATAATCAACGATTCTCCGTTTCAATCTCCTGCACGCTTGCAATAAACAGGGTATGTAGTTTCTGTAATTTTTTCCTCTTATGTTTGTTCTGATTAGATTTACTGAAATGTAATTTTAGCTCTGTTGAGTTTGTATGTCTTTTTACATTTATTTTTCTGAAAGTTCGTTTTCTTATACTTTACAAACATAAAATTTTAAATCTCTAATCTGTTGATTCAAAATGGATTAGAGATTAAAAATTCATCTATCACCTCAATAAAACTGGGAAAAATTAGTCTGTCACTAACAGTTTGAGAAACGCAGTTTGTGAAACACTGGCGTAGGCAGGTTTAGGGTTTTGGACATGGCCCTAAGGGCAGGAAGAAGACTTTGAAGGCTCAGTGATAGTTGTTATTCTCGTTATTTAGGATGCTATGTGGACATTCACGATTAGGAGGCTTGGGAGAGCCCAGCTGTGAAGCTTGCTTAGGGCCTCAGAACAGGAGCTCAGCTACTCTCAGATCGCGTAGGCAGCTTGTTCTAAGATGGTACAAGAGCCTCCTCTGTAATCATGCCTGATACCGCAGCCTCCGCCCACTCCGAGCAGTAAAGAGGCACCGATGAGATCCCAGAAATACTTGATTTAACTGTGTTAAAATAATGTTGATAATTGCCATTTAAGTGAAGGATGACTTTATGCTAAGTTCTTATTAGCAAAATTGTGCTTACGTGATTGTGTATAATAACTGAATATGTGAAGAGTTAGTTTGGCCGTGTTTTATTTAGAATAATAGAATTCTGGAGCTGAAAAGGGCTTGATGTATTGAACGTAACTGCTGATAGAGAAAATTAGTGAGAACATAGACTCAGAGAGCTTCAAGAGAAAGGACTGATTAAGGGTTGGGGTCTTGGAGCAGAGATGGGAGGTATGCAGCTGCAAACCAGGGAACACCTGAGGCCACCCGAAGCTGGAAAAGTCGAGAAGGGATCCTCCTAGAGGCCTCAGACCATCCCCCTTCATTCAGACGTCACCTTCCAGAACCGCGAGGGCATAGACTTCGGTTGTTCTAAGCCACCCAGTCTGTGGTAGTCTGCTACGGCAGCGCTGGCAGACGGGTCCGCGTGCGTACTGACGCAGTGCGCCGAACAGCAGTGTCTTCCCCATGTGAATTTCCATGAGTTAAACTCATGTCCTCTGGGTTTATGACGTTAAAATAAAGAGTTTGGGTGTTAGAATCAAATTGTTAAGATTCAAAGCCCAACTGTGCCCCTTACTTAATGTCGACCTCGGGCAGGTTACCTTTCTCTCTGCTTTGATTTCTTCATCTGTAATAGTTTGATGGTAATAATAGTGGTATTTACCTTATAGGGCTATTGTGATGGATAAATGAAATAATCTATGAAAACTTTTAAGCACAGTGTCTGAAAGCTGGTGGGCACTTTGTATGTTTTAGGTATTTTTGTGACTATGGCTTGGTGGTTGTGATGGAGAAGATCCTTTGACCTGTGCAGATGCACAGTGGTGGAATTGGCAGTGGAAACCTCGAATGCAGTCTGTCAGTCTGGTGCTATTTTTATCTCTACTCTTGTCATGCCATTCAACTGTTCACTCACACGCTCCTCTAGATTGATCTTCACACACTGATTCCTTTTTCAAATGCTCACATCTTGAAAAGAGATTCAGTCCTATTCTGAACCATACCCTTATTCTCTCAGCTCGGTGGCAGCCTCACAAGTTTGCCAGATACCTCACTCAGTGTGGAACAGTTACCAGGGTTAGAAAGAAAACAGCAACATCGTGAACATGCTATTGGAATTGACTCGTTCCATTTCTAAGATATATTTGAAAATGTCTGTAGTCTTTAAATTATAGTGTACTTTGCCAATATATTCAATAAATATATCCATATGATTTCTAAAAAAAATATTGTTCTGAGGGCCTCTCAACGCAAAGAACAGATCCACATTCTAAGTAATTGAGTAAGAAGGGGGAGAGGAAATTCCATTTCAACTTGCTTAAACAAATATGCCCTGAGCCCTGGACTTACTGCTTGGCATTATGTTTGGCCTTAAACGTGCAACCATGAATAAGAAAGACACAAGCCCTGCTCTTACAGAGCTTTCAGTCTACTGGGAAAGGTGGAAAAAGCTTTTTCTATACAGAGTCCTGACCCACAGAAGGAAAAAATCTGTCATAGAAATAAAAATAAATTTTTTGAAGAGAACACTAATATATAAGAAAATTAAGAATAAACAAAAATTCGACAATAAAACAATGATGATGATAACAACAACAATAATAATGTAAGTGACTTTGGCTCTTAAAGGACATTGTCCCAGCTACCTGGGCTCCTGGAGGGGCAGTGACTGAGCTGAGCGCAGAGGTCCTTTTGTGGTTCATCCTGTGGGAGAACTTCGAGAACATGACCTCTCTAGGGGATTGCATATTGCATATGAATCTGCCAGCTATTAGAGCATGGGGAATTTCAGCAAGATCTACTGCCATGGCTTCAATGACCACCTCTGGGCTAGCCCAGACCTCTCTTCTTGGTTCCAGTCTACTAGGATATCTGGGACATTCATCAAACTCAAACAGCTGTGGCCAGAGTGGCAGGGCAGAGGGAACAAGGATGGTCCTCTGAGTGAGGACCACCTTAGAAGGAGGCAAATGGGCAAAGTGGGGGATTTGAATACAAGTAGCACACTCTAATCTGTAAGGGTGATGATGGAGAAGATGCCTTCTCTGCCACTGTCCTGATGAAATATATGCACCCTTGCGGGCAATGATATGAAGGGGGAGAATTTCAACTGAGTTTAAAGAGGAAATGACCAGAAAAAAAAATAGAAGTGATTAAATCAGCCTAGAATTCACTAGATTAAATTTTCTAGCAATTTTTAGAAGAGATAACTCTAGTGGAGTGTCTAAGAGAATCAACATTGGAGTCACACTACCTCTGTTTGAACAGCTTTACCACTATCAGCTGTATGACCCCAGCTGTAGATATTTAACCCCTCCATGCCTCACTTTCCTCCTCTGTAATATGGGTCCCTCATAGGACTATTAGGAGAATTAGTGAGTTATTTCTCTTAGGACAATGTCTGGCACATAGTAATCACTCAATAACAACAGTTATTATTCTTTTGCCAGGAAAAAGTGAGGTCTTAAATTGAATATGAGGTATAGAAAATAAAGTTACATTCACACATGAGTTTTTGTCAATTAAAATAATGGATCACACACAGAAGGAAACAGGATGCCACAATAGTCAAGTCAAAGGGAAAAAATAATTTGATATGTGAATAAAGGGAATAGAAGAGCAAAAACTTGAAATACACTTGTAATGTCGGAAAAATAGTTGTCAGTCACATTGATACACTTTCCTCTGGGAAAAGGAGGAAACTAAAGGAAATGAAAAGAATGTGCTTTATCCTAAGTTGGAGGCATTTTGAGGCACATTCTTGTGTACAATCAGTAAGAACCTGAAGGACTGAGATAAATAACAAGCGAAAATAAGTTGTCAATTTCTTTTTGTCGCTAAAAAAATTATTTTACAAAACTACTGCAAATTTTACACAGGTGGTTTCACTTAGAAACTTAGATCTCCATCAAAAATCACTTGTTGAACCCATTTTGAATGTATAGTAGTGACCTACATATGAAAGAGGCAGGCTTTTGCCATATCTTAGCAACTAGGTAGAATGTTCTGTAGATGTTAACAAGGAGGTTTTGCGTGCTTTAAAGGATTATAGCCTGTTGATCTCTAGTTTGCATAACTTTACTCTAGTTAAATTCTAAATAATAGTAGCTACCGTTTATTGAATGTCTACTACATACCAGACACATACTAGGTGCATTTATATACATTATTCTTGTATTCAACAAATGTTTACTGACATCTACAATGTGCCAGGCACTGTTGCAGCTATTAAGAATAAAGCAGTGATAAAACCTGTGAAAAATGGAGGTTATATCCTAGAGTGAAGGGACATAGACTGTAAACAAATAATCAAATATGTAATAAATATAGAAATAAGTAAAATTAAGCAAAGAATGGGCATAGTAAGTGCTGAGTATATATAAGCGGGGGTTGCAAATAGGGTCTTTGGGAAGGACTCACCAAGAAGGTGATATTTGAAAGAAGTGGGTGGGAGAAGAGCATTCAAGACAGAGAAAAATGGGTATGCAAAGTTCCTGAGGCAGGAGCATGCTTGGCTGGTTCAAGGAACACCCAAGAGGTACTAGAGCAGAGTTAGTGTGGGGACAGAAAGTGAGAGATTCGCTCAGGGACGTATAGCTGGGGCCTACATAATACTTCATGTAGCTGTTCAAGAAAGTCCATGAGGGGGCACATAATTTTCTTGGAGGATCTGGAGGCAGCAGTTATATTTGTAGGTTAGTCTGTAACTCTTCATAAGGTCCCTTTGGTCAAAGTGGCGCTTGGACCCCGGTTGAGATTTGCTGATCTGAGTCATGGAGCATGGTGCTTATCACGTAGTTGGGCCTCCACAACTGTTGAGTAAAAAAGTAAATTAGGAGAATGAGGCTTATGCACCAGCTCTGAAATTAATTAGTTGTGTGATTTGGAACAAATTAGTTGACTTGTCTGTGTCTTGGTTGGCAAACTGAGAACTTTTTAAGCTTTCCTATTATGCAATTATGAGCGATGGCCAGTCTTCCCAACAAATCACCTTAACGCTATGAATGTTGAGAGTCAGCCTGCCCAGGGAAAGGATAAGGATGACCTAACACTGCCTGCCGTGCTCACACTTTTGTTTACCTGCTCATTCAGCAGCTCTGTCTTTCTGTTTGTGTTCTCAGGTCCAGCCTTTGGCCAAGACAGTAAGAGCTGGAGATAGAGGCTGGACCTGGCAGGCTGACAGAATTCTTCAGGCATTTCTTCCTGTCAGAGGATTTGAAGATACGTGTGAATAGACGCTTTAGCTGAGCTCACGCTGAATCTGGGTCCCTCCCAGCCTCTTATCCTTGTTCTCAAGCCATGCATTTGGGAACCTGGTCTGGAATTTCCTTCTAGTAACTACATGTTCATCAAAAAGAAAATTCTAATGTCAGTAGCTAAGCACTAGCAAGAATTATGTGATGAGTCAGGAGAGATTTTGAATTATTGTGTGTTGAGGCCGGAACTTAGTAAATTTCCTTTAAGGTGTGGGCTATGTGTAGCCTTAGAAAAAGAGAATTATTTTTGATGATAGCAGAGGCAGAAACAAATAAAAATCTTCCTCTGAAAATGGAATTTTTAATGATTTCTGTAGTTACCATTTCTGGAGTTAAGTTTACAGGATGAAGGGAGAAATCTAACATAAGTAATGCTGGTTTCTAGATATTGCTAAGAATATTCTGGCCTTTAGCTCTTCTTAGGAAGGTTAGTTTGTCTCTTAATGCTAGGCAAAGCCCTGTCATTTGATAGGAAACATTAAGCAAGGCCAGAAGCCCGCAGATGAGCTGGGTCCACGTGGACCATTCATTCTGTTGCGATGAACACTGAGTAGTGCAGTGTATTGGCAAAAGCAGCCAGTGCTTTCTCTGTTTGTCTGTCTATTGGCAGTTAAAACTAAGGACTGCATGGTGGGATAAGTTTTTAAACAGATGACTCATGGCTTTTGGAGACTGATAACATTTTATTTTACTTTATTTGATTTTATTTTTTGCTGAGGAAGTTTCGCCCTGAGCTAAGCTAACATCTGTTGCCAATCTTCCTCTTTTTGAGTGTGAGCCTCCCCATGGCCACTGAGGAGTGGGGAGGTCCAGGCCAAACTTAACCATCAGGCCAGTGGGGCTGGGCTGAGACTGATAACATCTGGTGAGCCAGTAAATCAGTCCTCTGCTCAGAACACTGTATATATATGTATTTAACCAACAAGGTTCTCTAGCTAACAGTGCTATGTAGTTACCCATATTCTCATTTCCACTTCTCTTTTCTCTGCCTGTTGCTATGGACTGATTTTAATTACCATTATTTTGCATGACAATAACTGAATCACAAGGGGACTGACAGAAACAGGCCAATTCTGATGTGGCATAGTTTAATGTGATGACAGTAAGAACTAGCATTGATACACTGCATGGCAATTTTCGAAGTGGACTTGACCCTCAGCAGCCCTGGGATAGATGGGCGTTAGTTATTATGCTATCCTGATAACGGGTGCAGGGAGGCTGTGTCTGGCTCAGGAAAAAGGTGGGACAGGGCCTTGGCCCCAGAGTCCTGACCAAGTTGCAAGCTTGTTTCTTTTCACTCTGCTGCCTCTAGAACTGTGTTTGAAACACTTCTCTTATCTTTCTTAGAGAGTTTCAGATGAGTTGTGTGTATAGTTCAAAGTGTGTGGAGAATATAAAGAATGTTGACTGAAACCTAACCTCCTCCCTTGTCTAAAATGGGCATCTCTTTGACCTTCCACCATCAACAAGTGAGTAAGAGTGTGCTTTGGAAGGAAAGGCACATTTGTTACATAAATGCTCTTCTCCCACTTACCGTTCTTTTTTCCATGTCATATGTCATCATGCTATTTTAAAGTTGCCAATCTCTTCTTGTCTCTTTATACCCTTCCTAGTCTATTTTCAGAATCATTCTATTATTTTATGTGGTCTTATTTGTTTTGACAAAACCTCACAAATAAAAATCTTGAAGTGTTAGGCCATTTCAGCTTACATGTGAGGTGTGGGAGGTGCCCAAGTGTGTGGTTGGTTAAATACATCTGAACCACTCTCCGCTGACCCCTGGAGTAGAAAACAAGATACTCTGAGGATTGTTGATGTAAAATGAAGGGAACAAGAAAATGAGTCAAGAATCACCCTGTCATCATCCCAGGTTTTGTAACAGGCCACAGCATATCAAAGAAGCATATTGCTGCATGTATCAGTTCACTGCTTTTTATTGCTGAATAGTGTTCCATTGCCTGAATCACCACAATTTGTTTATCCATTTATCAGTCAGTGGACGTTTGGGCTGTTTCTACATTTGGTTAAAATGAATAAATCTACTATAAACATTCCAAAATGTGTTTTTCTGAGGAAATCTGTTTCCATTTCTCTACAGTAAATACCTAGGAGTGAATATTTTACTTTATAAGGAGCTTCCAAACAGTTTTCCAAAGGGCCTGTACCATTTTGATTCCCTCCAGCAAAGAAGGAGAGTTCAGGTCACTTTGCTTCTAGCGGCACTTGTCAGTCTTTAATTTTAGCCATTCTAATAAGTGTGTATCTAATTGTGGTTTTAATTTGGATTTTCCTAATGAATGCTGATGTTGGGGCCCTTTTCATGTACTTTTTAGCCATGTGTATCTCTCTTTTTGGTAAAGTGTCTATTTAAATATTTTGCCTGTTTCCTTTTCTAATTGATTTTTTTTGTCTTGCAGTATAAGAATTCTTTATAATAATCTGAATACAAGTCCTTTATTAGATATATGCTTTGCAAATATTTTCTCCTTTTCTGTGTTTTCTCTTTTAATTTTCTTAATGGTGTCTTCCAAAAAGCTAGTTTTTAATTTTGAAGTACGATTTATCACTTTTTTCCTTTTAATTTATGTGCATTTTGTGCCCTGCTTAAGAAATCTTTGCCTAACCCAAGTCACAAAGATTTTCACCTATGTTGTCTTCTAAAAGTCTTATAGTTTTAGCTTTTATACTTAAGCTTGTGATCTCTTTCAGGTTAATTTTTATATATGATGCAAGATAAGGGTTACGGATAAGGATTTCTTCTCTCCCCTTCCTTCCTTCCTGCCTGCCTGCCTACCTACCTACCTACCTACCTACCTATGTGGATGTCCAGTTGTTCAAGCATCATTGTTAAAAAATTATTGTTTATCCATTGAAATATCTAGATGCCTTTTTAAAGGATCAGTTAAGCATATATGTGTGGGTCTATTCCTATATTCTATTCTATTATTTATATGTCTATCCTCATCCTCATACCTAATACCTAACTGTCCTGGTTACTATAGCTTTCTAGTATAGTCTTGAAGTCAGTGCGAATCCTCCAATTTTGCTCTTTTCAATTTTTTTTTTTGCCTTTTTGATTTTCTTTGCTTTTCCATATAAATTTTATAGTCAGCTTATCAATTGTTATCAAATACCCTATTGGGCTTTTGATTGGAATTGTCTTGAATTTGTAGATCAATATGTGTGTAACTTATACCTTAATAATATTAAATCTTCTTATCAATGAGCATGGTAAATCTTTACACCCATTTAGGTCTTCTTTAATTTCACTCAGCAATGTTCTTTAGTTTTTAGTATAAAATCCTGTCTGTATTTTTAGTTAGATTTCTCCATAAGTATTTTATATTTTTTAATGCTGTTATGGATGGTATTGTTTATTTATGTTTTCAATTATTCCTTACTGGAATATAGAAATACAACTGATTTCTGTATGTTGACCTTGTTTTCTGTAACATTTCTAACCTTACTTACTAGTCCTAGTAGCTTTTTCATAGATACTTTGGGAATTTTTAAATGTAGATGACAAAATCGTCTAGGGAAAAATTATTTCTTCCTTTCCAATCGGAATGGCTTTTATTTATTTTTCTTGGCTCATTGCATTGATTAGAAACTCCAGTGCAATGTTGCCTTGTTAGTGTAGAATTTTTTTCAATGTCCTTTATTAGATTGAGGAAGTTCTCTTCTATTTTTACTTTGCAGTGAGTTATTTATTTTATCATTGCTAGTGTTGAATTTTGTCAAATGCTTTTCTTGCATCAACTATCATCACGTGATTTATCTTCTTTAGATTGTAAATGTAGTGGACTACATTGATTGATTTGAAAATATCAAACCAAGCTTGCATTCTTGGCATGAACCCCACTTCATTGTAGTTTATTATTCTTTTTATGTATTGTTGTATTTGATTCGCTAATATTTTGTTGATGATTTTGCATGTATGTTAAAAAAGATATATTTTGTGTCTGTGTTCTAGTTTTCTTTGTAGTTTTGTATTGTCTTTGTCTGGTTTTGGTATGAGTAATGCTAGTTGCATAAAAAGAGTTGGGAAATGTTCCCACCTTTTCTATTTTCTGGAAGATTTGTGTATAGTTGATGTTATTATTTCTTTAAACGTTTAGTGGAATTTGGCATTGTAACTACCTGGGACTGAAGATTACAAAAGAGAGACGTGGGAAGTTTCTAAATACACTTGTGGGTTTATCTATTCCTTCAGTTCTGTCACTATTTCCCTAGGGTAACTTTTTCATGTATTTTAAAGTTTTGCTATTAGGTGCATGTGCATGTAGGATTGTCATGTCTTCTTTGTGAATTGAGCCTTGTATTATTACATGATGTACCTCTTTATCCCTGGTAATTTTATTTGTTCTAAAGTTTACTTTTTCTGATATTAATATATCTACTCAAACATTCTTTTGATTAATGTTTGCATAGTATATCTTTTCTTAATCCTTTTACCTTCCACTTACTACATTATATTTGAAGTGAATTTCTACACACACTGAAACCCCATTAGACAATTTAAAAGTGTTTTCTTTCAATTATATAGCTGGAAGAATGGCTCCCCAAAGACGTCCACACCCTAATTCCCAGAACCTGTGAATATGTTACCTTACATTAAAGGAACTTTGCACATGTGATTACGATTAGGGGCCTTCAGATGGTGAAATTATCCTAGATTATCCAAGTGGCCCCAATATCATCATATAAGTCCTTAAAAGCACAGGACCTTTCCAAACTGTAGTCTGAGAACCAGAGAGAATGCACTGTGAGAAGGACTTAGTCTGCTCTTGCTGACTTTGAAGACAGAGGAAAGGGGCAATGAACTAAGGTTGAAAAAGGCATGGAAATGGATTCTCACCTAGACCCTTCAGAAGGGAATGCAGCCTCATCAACATTTTGAGCTTAGCCTGATAAGACCAGTGTCAGATTTATGACCTACAGAACTGTAAATAAACTTAAATAAACTGTGTTATTTTAAGCCACTAAGTTTGTGGTAATTTGTTATAGTAGTAATAGAAAACCAATACAACCATCAAACATATTTTACAAAACTCAAGAGAAGAATAATCTGTTATGTTTACTCAGATATTTACCATTTCTGTCATTATTCCTTCATTTCTGATATGCTGGTTGTCTTTCTGTTATCATTTCCCTTCTGTTTGAAGAACTTCCTTTAGCAATTCTTTTAGAGCAAGCCTCCTGGCAACCAATTCTTTTAGATTTTATTCATATGAGAATGTTTTTCCTTCATCTTTATTCTTGAAGGATATTTTCACCAGATGTAGAATTCTGGGATGACAGAATTCTTTGAACACCTTAAAAAATGTTGTTCCCCTCCTTTTGGCCTCCATGATTTCTGATAAGTCTGCATTCATTGCAAAGTGTGGCTTCACTATAAGTAACATGTCATTTTTCTCTAGTTGCTTCCAGGAATTTTTTCTTTGTGGTAGTTTTCCTTTTTCTGTTGTTTTCAGCAGTTTGATTATGATTTGGCTGGTCATGGATTTCTTTGAGTTTATCCTGTTTGGGATTCACTGAGCTCCTTGAATCTGTAAGTTTATGTCTCTTGCCAAATTGAAAAAGTCTTAGGCCATTATTTCTTGAAATACGTTTTTTGGCACTGAACTTTTTCTCCTCTCCTGGGATTCTGATGACATTAAGGTTCTTTTGGTTTTGTCCCACAGGGTCCTGCTGATATAATTATTTAAAATAAACAAAACAAAAAACTTCTCTCTGTTGTTCAGATTGAATAATTTCAATTGATCTATCTTCAAGCCCACTGACTCTTTCCTCTGTCATCTCCATTCTGCTACTGAGCCCATTCTAATGAGGTTTTTTTGAGGAAGATTAGCCCTGAGCTAACATCTGCTGCCAATCCTCCTCTTTTTGCTGAGGAGGACTGGCCCTGAGCTAACATCCGTGCCCATCTTCTTCCACTTTATCTGTGGGACACCTACCACAGCATGGCTTGCCAAGTGGTGCCATGTCTACACCTGGGATCCGAACCGGTGAACACTGGGCCACCAAAGTGGAACGTGTGAACTTAACTGCTGTGCCACTGGGCTGGCCCTAAAATGAGTTTTTAAATTTCAGTTATTATGTTTTCCAGTTCTAAAACTTCCACTTGGTTTTTTGTATATATTCTATTTATTTGCTGCTGCTTTCTGTCTTTTCATTTGTTTCAAGAGTGTTTGCCCTTATTTTTTGGAGCATTTTTATAATATCTTCTTTAATGTCTTTTCTGGATAATTCCAATGTCTGTGTCCTCTTGGCATTGGTGTCTGTTGATTTTATTTTTCTCATGTAAGTTGATGTTTCCCTGGCTTTTCAAATGCCAAATAATTTCAGATTATAACCTGAACATTTTAATGTTATATTCTGAGACTCTGAATTTTGTTAAGTACTATGGAGAATGACAATTATTTTTTTAAGCAGAAAATTGACCCTGTTGGATTTAGATTGCAAGTTTTGATTAGCTTCTTTTGGTGTGATTTCAAAGACTTTGTAGTGTATTCAGATTTATGCCATGTGTGTACCACCTAGAAGCAGTCTGTGACTTGGATGGTGGACTGTTTCTTAGAGTAGTCACTGTCAGTATGGTGGTACCTCAAACTTTGGTCTTCCTTCTCAATTTGCCTGCTATTATTTAATTTTCAGAGGCTTTAGATACTCCATGCATTCTGTGCAGGTTTAATAGCATTCAGTGGGAATGAGAGGATGATGTGTGCTTACTCCATTTTACCCAGAATTAGAATCTCATGTCATTATTTAATTTTTGAAAGCTTTTCACTCTTATTTGTTTAAATATTTCCTATAACACTGTCTATTGCCATTCTCTCTAGTCTCTTATTTGGTATCTCCAAAGTAGTTGCATGTTTGGATCTTTTAATTCTAACATTCATGTTTTGTTCATGTTGTACATCTTTTTTTTAATCATTCTTGCCATATTCTCAATAATATTCTCAGATCTCACTTTTTTGTTCCCAGAGTGTTTGTTCTCTAATTTTCAGCTCTATTTTATTGCTGCTTTTTATAGCAATGGGTTTTCAACATTGTCTTTAAATGTGCTTTTATTTACAGAAGTTCTGTTGGGTTTGCTTTGAAATCTGCCTGATCTTTTCTTACACAATTCTGTTTTTTCATTATTTTTTTCTATTCCTTAAAAAAACCCCACTCTGATTATTTAAACATTTAAACATACTTATTTTATACTTTTAATCAAATTTTTCGGATATTCTGATTTCATGAGATACTACTTCTCTTTTTTGGTGTCTCCTGTCTTTCACATATTTTATTTCATTGCAATTGATTATTATTATTTTATTGAGATTTTATCCTCATCAGAAATTTTCTTCTTATTTGTCAGAAGTTGTGGAAGGTCCTTTAAGAGAAGTTTTACATTTGCCTCTTCAGGAGATTCTGGGGATTTTATTCTAATTTTTGATTTTAGAATTCTGACACCTGTGGGGAATGTAATTTTGGACCATTTACCTGCAAGTGGCAAGGCTTGAGATTTGACATTTATTATAGATGACATTGTTTCCCACCTATGATCATGTGCAGCTGGCAAGCATTTCTGTCACTGCTTAGGCCAACGTGCAAAATTTTTAAAGTTTATTTTCATGGATAGTATAATCCTTCAAAGTTCTTTGTTTTTATCAGAGGGAGAAGTAATAACTTCATATCTTCTGGTTTTGGCTATAATTCATTGCTTCCAGTTCTTGTGTGGATGTTAAAATCCTACCCTTTGTCTTACAGTCCCTGTTGAGTCTGAAACCCTGTGTCCCACCCTCTTGCAATTGTTGCATCAGTTACTCCTTTCTCTGCCAATCTCCAGCTACCTCTTTTTTCCCACTACCGTTCTGGGGATTTTCTTTCTTTTTTTGTTTAAAGCTCATCTGTGTATAAAAAAAGTTCTTGAACATTTTATTTAGCTTTGAGATGCGTTAATGGTAGAAGGGGATCCTCTCAGGGTGAGTAGAGTCTACTATTTTGACTGAATTTTTCCTTATGTGGTTAGTACTTATATTAGTTTTCTATGGATGCTGAAACAAATTACCACAAATTTAGTGGATTAAAACAACACAGATTTGCTATCTTACAGTTCTGTGGTTCGAAAGTCTAAAATGGATCTCACTGGGCTAAAATCAGGGGCTTGGCAGGGTCCTGTTCCATTCTGGAGGATGTAGGGGAGAATTCTTTTTCTTGCCCCTTCACCTTCTCGAGGCTTCCTACATACCTTACCTCATAGCCTTTCTATATTTTTTCCATCTTCATGGGCATTTTAATCATTTTTGAAACTCATACGTTTTCAATACGGGAGTAGAATGCTGTTATTCAAAAATTTCCTCAAAATTTTAGGACTATGTTGAAAAATATTATATGCCATTGACCTTGAATATACTTTTGCCTGCTGAGAATTAGATCTCAAATGACCTCACTGTTATGGACCTGGCATGTATGGTGAAGGGTGGGTAGAGCCTGCCTAAGTATGGTCAACAATGAGGTGGCTCCTTTCACTCTTCTCTCTTGCCCAGGCTCCGTCTTCTTCTGCTTATTTTTCTCGCTTCTTCTCTCCGTCTATCTGTCTATCTGTCTGTCTGTCTGTCAGTCTGTCTGTCTGTCTATCTCTTCGCTTCAGCGTGGGCAGGCATGCTGGCTCTGCTGCCCTTGCCTCCTGCTGTGTTGTGTGCTCGTCCTGGAGAACCAGAGCCCGGTTCTGGGCGTTGTGTTTGGCAGGGGGCGCGCGAGGTCCCGGAGCTGTCCAGCAGTTCTTGGCTAAGTTGTCCCCTGCTCTCTCGGAGCCAGAGAAGCTCGCCAGTGCCCCACCCCGGGCAGGGAACCTCTCTCCTAGGGCTCCCGGGGCTTCCCAGGCTCTCCACCAGGCTCTCTCTGTTTTGCCCAGCCCCACCTCGGGAGTTTAGCTTGCTTTGGCAGCCTTCCTCCGCATGTGTCCGAGAGGGAGTCCCCTCTCCAGTCTCCGGGGCTGCTCCGGAGCCCAGTGCACGACCGTACGCGGGCTTCCCTCCTTTGCCTAAAGGGTGGGCGAGCGCATCTCCCCCTAGCCTCGCTGTCTCCGTCTGGGTAGTCCTTTCTCTCTCCGTCCGTCTTTCAAGACACGCGCCCGAAATCGAGGGGTGAGAGCAAAGACCGCGCATCAACTTAGCACCTTGAATTTAGATCTTTCGATCCCGAAAGGCGGTTGGCGTTGCCTGGGTCAGCGAGGGAGGGAGGGAGGAGGGCGGAGGCTGCAGCTGCTCCAGGGTTCGCTAGACGGGGCTTGGAGACCGAGGAGCCCGCGGAGAGAGACGCGGAGCGCCGGCCTCGCCCTCGGCGGTCCCTCCCTTCTCCTCCCCTCCCCGCCTCCGCGGGCCCGCCCCTCCCTCTCCGGAGGAGCAGTCTCTCCTCCGCGCGTCTCCGGCTCTCTCCATTGTCTCTGCGTTGACAACAGGTTCGGGCGGCGGGGAAACCGGGCGGGTGCCGCCCCAGCCCCGGCTTTCTTGGGGCCGCCTCCCTGCCTCTGGGTGTGCGTGCCTTCCGCTGCTTTTCTTCGCCTCCGGAGCAAATTCCCCTCGGAGCAGCCCCGGGCGAGCCCGAGCCCGACCCCTCCCTCCGGGCCCCCCCCCAGCCGGCGCCGCCGCCTCGGATCTGCGTGTGGGAATGATGTGCGCATTGGAGGGTCTAAGTTCTTCACGTGCCTGGGGGGTCCTCCCTTTTTTTTCTTAGGCAACCAAATCCTACTAATCCTACTAATCAGTAAATCCGAGGCGGCGGCAAGAGAGACAAACGCTTTTTTCCCGCTTGATTCCAAGAACGTCTTCGATTTTTATTTTTAAAGAGGGAGACGATGGACTGAGCAGATCCACACCATGGAGGCTCGGGTCTTACTGAGAACATTCTGTTTGATCTTCGGTCTCGGAGCAGGTGAGTGGCCGCAGAGCTGGGGCGGGGAGGAAGGGATGGCCCCCACCTCGGGGCAGCCTGAGCTGGCTGGGGACGCCCGAAGTAGGTCTGGAGTGGGAAGCTTGGAGTAGGGGAAGGGTTTGGATTTGGATTTTGTCTGTGCTTGTCTAGTCTCGAGACGGCAGGGCGGGTCACACTTCTAGTCCAAGGTCTCAGGGCCTAGGGGGAACTTTGCAGCGAAAGGGGTTTAAAGTAGGGCACGGAAATGGGACTGGGTGCTCCGCTATTTAAAGCTTGGCTGCTGATCTCAGGTAAGGCTCTTGGCGGCGGCGGAGGGAGTCGCCGCTGTAGTCACTTGGCAATATTGTCTCCAAGATGCGGTTCTTTGCTGCCCGGGAGGAAGAGGCTTGTATTTTGATGGAGCTTTTTCTTTCTTTCCTACCCTCTCCCCAACTCCCACCAGTTTGGGGGCTTGGTGTGGACCCCTCCCTACAGATTGACGTCTTAACAGAGTTAGAACTTGGGGAGTCCACGACCGGAGTGCGCCAGGTCCCCGGGCTGCATAATGGGACGAAAGCCTTTCTCTTTCAAGGTATGAAGAGCGTGCTGAGACCCCAGTGCGGTTTCAGTCCGGATAATCCCGAAGGAGTTGGCCTCGCCACTCCTCCTAACTTCTGTATTGCCTCATGGATGACAGTTTCCGAGCTGATACTGGTGGAGGGGTCAGCGTGAGACACCCAGACCTTCCATCTCTTTTTTAAGCGGCTTGGTTTTTCTCCCCGCTCGTCCCCTCCTCCTTCTTACTTTGTGCTCTTGCCAGTTCTAATGGATAGTCCCTTAATTACTGTACAGAAACTCCGATGGCAGATGGTTGATTTTAGAGTCTGGGGAACAATGAATTATAACACAAACGCCTCATTTGGGTGAAATTGATTTAGGTAGGAAATAGGATAGCTTAATCTTAGTTAAAACACTGCTCTCTGAAAGTTTCTAGTACAGTGGTGCCCAGTTAGGAGGAATTTCTTTATGTAGGTAGCTTTCTGGAAAAATTAATAGCTCTCAGCAGTTTTCTCTACGGTATATCACAACACAATATATTTGAGACAAGATTCCTCATGGAAAGATCATGATTCTTTCTTCTTCATCAATGACAAGAGAAAAGGAATAATATTCTCTTAAAATTATTTTGAAAATATTTCAAATAAATGTTAATTCAAAAGTATACCTTGTATTGCCATTAATTGTACTCTTAAGATTTTAAAACTTTTTTGAAGTCAGTGGACGTTGGTTATGCACAAATGTCTACATTTTAAATTATACTTAAATATGTTGTGTAGTCAAGCAAATTCCAGTGCATCAAGCCTTCAGCTTTGATTTCCTAAAGCTTTTGGAGAAGGCTTGGTTTGTGGAAGATGCTGTGATATGAGCTTCTAAAAGGTAGCTGAACACATACAGAAAGACTAATTTCACATACGGTGAACTATAGATGAAGGCAAAAGAGAAATGGAGTTTGGTTTAACATATCTGCTGGACTGACTAAAGTGTCTCCTCCCCATCCCATTCAGATTTTTCTTGTGTGATTTTTGTGCCATGGCTTCAAAAGAAGTGCAACTCATAATTACTAAAGAGTTGGATATGCCAAATAGAGCCACTTCAGCAAATCTGCCACCAAGAAATAGGCATAAAATAAAACTTGAGTGTTTCTGTAATGGTGTTGTTGCCTGATATAGCCAGTATGTGTCACCATGGACAGTAACACGAAAGCTTACAGTGGGAAAAGGAGGAAATTGACATGTGTTGCATTTATTTAAAATAAGTTTACTGTTATGAGAAACTAAAATGTAATTTTCTAGTTATGGGGAACCCACTAAATGCTTTTACTGTGAAAAATATTTATAATAATATTTTATGTAGTTAAAGGTCTTTTTTGCTGGGTGGGGTGGGGGTGGGGCTAGGGTATTGAATCCTTTAAAAACAATGACCAGATCTAATGAAGGAAATAAGACTAGACGGTCAGAAGAATCACAGAGTGGAATAGAAGTGTCATTAGGGTTAGGCTTTTGTTTTTTTCTTTTTCTTTCTTTTTTTTTAATCTTTGATTTTCAATCCCTGTGAACTGGAAACAAAGTTATTTCAAGACTGCTAATTTGAATAACCGGAAAGCTTTCTGGAAGCTGAAGCTCCTACTAAACAAATGATGTCGAAGTACACTTAAAATTTTCAAAGGTCTTTTAAATTATATTAGTGTTCTTCCTAGCTTCTTCTAAAGAGTGTCTGAGCATCACAAATAGAAACCTTCAGGACTGTGCATTTTATGTTCTGACGCTAACCCCTTAGACAATTTCTAGGAAGTAGTCTCAAGGGATCAATATCTTTTCCTGGTTAATTTTTTAAAGGAATGTTTAGTGTTCATTTTTATTTAAATTGCCAGTTCTTCAAGGTAGGCATCGTGTTACCAATACATGAGGCACATGAAATATGTTTTCTCTGAATTGTCCATTGTAACTAGATATCAGTGCACGTTGACGAATTGGTTGTTTTTGTTTCCTGGTTGGTACCAAGCACCCACATTTAGACAGAGTAAATGCCCAACCGATATAGTTTATGAGATTTGAAGATGTAAAATTTCATTTCCTGCCAAATTATGAACCTTATTTCATATAGCTAGTTAATCAGCAAAAGATGTATTGCCTGCTGTGTTCTCAGGAGGCATCTATTACTGATGTATTGATTTCTTTTATCCTAAGATTTAGATGCTGAAATTGACAATAGGTGGACCTTTGGGCCTGCATGATAGTTCCGCATTACTTTGGAAAGGTCTTTTCTTTGCTGTTAGAATGTGGAAACTATTGTTAAGAAGTCAGTTTTGACTCCCTCCCAGTGCCTCACTGGATTCAGTG
This sequence comes from Equus asinus, assembly GCF_041296235.1. NCBI lineage: Eukaryota > Metazoa > Chordata > Mammalia > Perissodactyla > Equidae > Equus > Equus asinus. The sequence continues at coordinate 47,406,754 of NC_091811.1, read as the reverse complement.
GGTTTTAGAGAGACAAAAGCTTTCAGACTCTGAAGATTTTATGAATTCAATTTATAGTGAATTGAAGGTGCTGCTGATATTTTTGAGTGGTGTGTAAAATGTCCTAGCGGGGATGGTAACAAATTACCAAACCTGTGAAATGTTCTCAGATTTCATAGAAACCTATCAGATAAGTTATTTTGTACTATCAGATATGTTCTAAATAGATGGAAGAGATTTTGAACCATTATATTTCTCCTGCAGTCATATAACCATCTTCTTTTGTCTCTTAGCCTTAAGATAAAGAAATCTCAACACATAGTTTCCCACTGGTTTTTGCTCCTTTAATATTGCTTCTCCTTTTGCCTACTTCATTATTCTCTTTAGTGGTTTTTAAGATGCTTGCAATTTGTGCTTTTTGAAACTATGGATGATTTTTGTAAATTGTGCAATATTGATCTACTATTAAAAATTATAATATTTTACTATATACGCAGAATAAAAAAATCGAAATATATTTCAAAGTCATACTGATTTTTATCATAACGGCAACCATAGCATCACTAAAATTGTTTTATTGTTGAAATTTTATTTATAGCTGCTTTGGAAATTGAGGTAAAAAAGTGCTATATTAGATCATCCCTTAATAAATGTGGCTTTTGATCTGTGCCAATTATAATAATTTTCAAAAGAAAAAAGTGTCCAGGCAACAGTTTGGAATCTATATCAAGATTTTCTAAGTATTTCTCGGTCCAGTCTGACTCATAGCCACAAAAATACACTCACGTCTTTAAAGAACACAGAATTGAATGCTGACGATGAAAGACCTGTGAAAAGTGGTACAGAGATCTGAAATCTGAAGGACGAGTGCAATTAGAAATAGAATTCTACTTACCTTGTTTAGAATCTAGGAAATATTTGTCAAGATAATGACATAATAATGTTCTTTCCTCTCTCTACATGAGAGACCAAGAATGAGAGTGTAGAGAAGCACAGTTCCAGGACTTTCGAGCAACGTTAGCATCACTTTTAGATCTTTGGTTTTAACAATTTGTCAGGCCAGGTTCCCAAAGTAGATAATTTCATCTGTTGGTTTAATAAAATTTCTTCTGAAGTGTTCATAGATTTTATAATGTCATTAATCCCCACAAGAGAAGTAGATAAAATCAAAGCATTTTTTTTCTGAGTTGGTAATTTGAAAATAAGTTCAGTAATTATTTTTAAACAACTTTAAGGTTTTAAAGGAAAAAAAATGTTCCCAATTCTACTCTTATGCCAGTATTTGAAAACAGGAGTGAACTTGGCCATTTGGTGGTGGGCCATTGACTTTAGGCAAAGGTGACTGCGTTAGGGAAAGTGAGGTGGCACTGAGTACTTGTTTTCAATATGATGGTCAGTGAGCATCCTTGGACTTAGGGACAATGGTCATTAGTGACCCACGAGTATAGAATAACACAGTGACTAAGAGTTGGGCTTAGAAACCGGATAGACCCAAGTGGAATTCCCTGAGTTGTGTTACTGTGGTGAAGTTACTTAATTTCTCTGAGCTTCAGTGCCCTCAATTATAAAATTAATTGTTGTTCTGAGGATTAAAGGAGACATGTTCATTCCTTCAGATAAATTTTTGTTGTGTAATTACTGTTCTGCCAGGTGTTAGGCATATAACAAATGAATAAATTAGAACTTTACCTTCATAGTGCCTTAAAAATAGTCATTAAACAAACAATTACAGAGATAATTATTTGATCACCATTAAGATAAATGGTGTGAAGAAAAACTAAGGGTGTAACAGGAATCTGTATTCTAGTTGAGGGAGTCATAGGATCAGGGAAAGTGGCTTTGAGGAAGAGTTGTTTAAGCTAATAGCTGAAGAATAAATAAGGGTAGTCTGGAGGAGACGGGCTGCACGGCTTCAGAGGGGAAGGGTAACAAGACACAGGCAACAGCCTGAGCAAAGATCCTGAGCCTGGGGCAGGCAAGGTGCATTGAGACGATGGGAGAAATCCAGAGCAGTGGAGGCATAAGGATTGTGATAGGAAATGAAGCCAATGAACCACCAGGTTATGTGGTAGGCCATATAAATATAGAATAATTGAAAATTTGTCGTTAGACAAAGATATATTGTGGTAGGCAGAATAATGGTCCATCAGAGATGTTCTTGTCCTAATCCTGGGAACCTGGGAATAACTTATGTTACATGTCAAGTGGGAATTAAGGTTGCAGTTGGAATTAAGGTTACTAATCAGCTAGCTGACCTTAAGATAAGGAAACTATCATGGATTATCTGGCTAGGCCCCATGTAATCATAAGGTCTTTTAAATCTGAAGGAGGAAGGTAGAAGAGTGAGTGTCAGAGTAATGCAGTAAGAGAATGGCTAGACCTGCCATTGCTGGCTTTGAAGATACAAGTGGGCCACAAGCCAGGGAATATGGGCAGTCTCTAGAAGCCGAAAAAGGCAAGAAAATGGATTTTCCTTTAGAACCTTCAGGAGGAACACAGCCCTGATGACACCTTGATTTTAGTCCAGTGAGATTAACTTTAGACTTCTTCTTCTTTTTTTTTTTTGGTGAAGAAGATTGTGGTTGAGCTAACATCTGTGCCAGTCTTCCTCTATTTTGAATGTGGGATGTCATTACAGCATGGCTTGATGAGCGGTGTGTAGGTCCAGGCCTGGGATCCAAACTCGTGAACCCTGGGCCACCAAAGTGGAGTGTGTGAACTTAACCACTATGCCACTGGGCTGGCCCTCATTTTGGACTTCTGACCTCCAGAACTATGAGATAATAAATTTGCATTGATTTAGCCATTAAGTTTGTGGTAATTTGTTATAGCAGCGTTAGGAAACTAATATATATGTTAAATATTAGTATTTGTTTGTTTTGTAACTGAATTAAACTTTTTTTTGAGCCTGCCTTTAACTACACATGAGAGAGTGTTTGTGGGTTGGTTGGAATCTTGACTTGTCAGTTAAAGTTATCTTAGTCATTTGGGGCTTGAAATAGTTTCTTACATGTAGAGTCAGCGTCTTCATACTAAATGCTGAGTCTTCAAGGGATCCTCCCCATCATTTAACTATGAGCTAATTCTGAGAACAAATGGTAACATCAAGTCTTGGGCTTTTTGATTGTGTTCCTTTTTCAAAAATATACCCTTCCTCCTCCAAGAGGTTAGTCCAGAGGTAGCGGGGGAAAAATTAGAAAGCATGAAATTTTGGAAGTAGAATGGATAGCACTTAGCTTGGTGTTTGGCACCCAGTGAGTGTGGTAGTTAAAATTATGGATGGGGGCAAACGTAACTAGAAGTCTCCTATTGAAGGTGCCAGGACTCTTTGTGGGATGCCAGCTGGGTTTGATTTGGGAGGAGCTGGAGCTGTGTTGACAGGCTCTAGCGATGGATGACTTTGAAAGTCATGGCTGAGGGGCACCCAGGGTAACAGCTGAAGTGAGGGCCTGTGCCTTTCTTTGACTTTATTCCATCTTTCACTCGCTCATTGTCCTCATTCTGGTCCCATATACTGTTCTTGAAGACACCTATCCTCTTTCCCATTCTTGATATATGTCTATAATCCAGTACCTGCTAACTGATAACTTAGGTATTAGACGTTAAGGCCTTCTGGTGTGATATGTCTCCTGTTGATTTTACTTCAATTCAATTTAGCAAAGATTTATTGCACTGCTTCTATGTAGTCATGTGCTGCAGAACGACGTTTTGGTCAAAAATGGATTGCATATAGGACGGTGGTCCCATAAGATTAATACCATGTAGCCTAGGTTTGTAGTAGGCTATACAATCTAGGTTTGTGTAAGTGCACTCTGTGATGTTCACATGATGATGAAATTGCCTAATGACGCATTTATCAGAACTTGTCTCTGTTATGTGATGCATGGCTGTATAAGGATGGGACACCCAGTGTAGCGGAGGAAGGAAGATGTCTATGTAAATTGTCACAGGAAGCGAAACAGGGACCAAAACTTCATTGTAAATAGTGAAAAAGAAAATTTGGAACTTTATCTTAAAGAATGAAGCTGGAAACTATGAAAATTATATGTCTTAGTCTATATATGACAAAAATGTTGGTAATCATTTAACTATGAGCTAATTATAGAGTAAAACTAAGTGTTGGGTTTTTTGTTTGTCTTTGCAACAATATCTGAGGACTCTTTGTTAACCCTTTAATGTGAAATCATTCTGTTTTGAGGTATCTATTATCATGTTGGTCAAATTTTTATTTTTAAAATTTATCTACCTGTGTCAGATCATCATAAATTCATGCCTTTGTGTGTCATTTGACCACTTCCCTTACATCGTTTTTGCTGACTTCATGAAAATTTTCATCTTTTGCTGGGTTTCAGTTTAGAATTAACATTGAACAGATGGATGCCAATCTTACGGGGAAACTTGTTTTATAAGCAAACAGTTTTTAGTGGCTCTTTTTGTTATAGTGACTTTCGCTTCACTGTATAAATTCGTATTCATTGAAACTCGGGTATTGTCCACTGTAATTAAAAAGAATTAGAGAGAGAGCTGATGGGAAGAAAAACGGAGTGTGGGTCCCTTTCCCATTTGGCCAGCTGCCAGGAACTGGGCGCTTGGACAAGTATTCTCTGAGTTGTTCTTGATGGCACCCTGCTGGCAGTCTTCGTCTGGGGAAAGGCTGGGAACCTAGGCAACCTATGTGTCTCTCCCTACAAAAGGAAGATTTAGAATGAGGACAACAAACCGCTGCTCTGAAAGGTCACACTCTCCTGGTCTAGACAAAGAGAAGAAATGAGGGAGGTAATTCTAAGTTCATATTAATATAGTAGCAGTTAGGAGCATAGACTCCAGAGCAAGACATCTTAGGCTCAAATCTTGGCCCCTTTGTTCACTAGCTGTGTGAACTTGTTCTTGTTACCTAACTTTTCTCTGCTTTAGTTGAGATAATAACAGTACTATTTCTTAGGGTTGATGTGTAGATTAAATGAATAGAACTGCCTAACATTTATTAAACATTCAAGACATGCTAAATATTATTTCTGTTCTGGAATTAGCTTAGCAGCAGGTCACGCTCCTTTAAATATTTTTAGGGGTTCCCAGGTAGAAATGCTGGGTTTTGTGGAGGAGCTAAGGTAAGGTGACTTTTCACGTGATGAGGGGAGGGCAGTCGGGGAGAAACTAGCCCTGAGGCATCTTCTGTTCTGTTTTTTCTGTTTCCATTTTATTGGGGAGAAGAGGAGATGCGGATTTGGGTAGAGATGGATGAGAATGAATGCCCAATTCAGAGAGGAAGGAGTGTAACCTGCCCTTGTCCCACTGTTCCAGAAGTGAGAGGAGCATAGAGAAAACTGATAAAAGATTCACAGTGCTCCTCTGTAGTCACCCCAACACGTTACTTTTCAAACATATTAAAAGTTTAGCGTAGGTTTTGAGTTATATGTTGCGGGGAGAACTGTTAGATGTCCTGAGAAACAAACACCACAATAGTTTTCCTTGGCTCTGTCTGGGTAATCTTGAATTCCTTGGCAAGGTACCAGTTAGGTCTTTTGATGGGAGCTGGCGGAGGGAGGATAAAGTTTCAAGGAACCTTGAGTGATGGTTTAAGGGCTGGTGGAATGTTGATAGAACTCTTGGGATGGTCCTGCGGACCCTTAGTGAATTGGAGTCACTTTCCTTGCATTTCCCGCTGCTTGTTTGGCTTGTTCTCTTGAATATCTTGCTGGCATTATTGTTTATTTCTGTAGTCTGATGTCCCTCTGCCAATTTTGATTCCAGTAGCACCTGTGACTCTGTTCTTTAAGTGATTTACTGTCTTGTCTCCCTATTGAGACTGTAAGTTCCGATCTAGGGGAAAGATGGTGCCATAAATTTCTCCTGGCCATTAGCAACTCTGCGTCAGTTCCCTTCTCTGGGTTGTTCTTCCTGGTTCTTTTTCCTGCTGACCTTTTACATATCATTCAGGACTCAGCCAAGCTGTCCCTTTGGCTATGGTCCTTCCTTTGGTGGAATTATTGTTCCTCCCTCTGTGCTGTCTTAGCATCCTCTGTTAAAACAATCACCTCACTGTATTGGAGTTAGTTTTTTGAATTAAGAATCTGGCCACTTTTCTTTTCCTTACTGCCACCCCCCCATGGGGTCCAAGCCACCACCATTTTTCACCTGGATTATCTCATAGCCTCCTAAGTGGTCTTCCTTGCTCCCCTGCAAGAGTGTATTCGCAGCACAGTATGATACAACAAGTATGCTCTACGTAATTGCCAGGGTGATCCTTTTAAAACGTAATACGTATCATGTTCCTGCTTTGCCCCAAACATTCAATGGTTCCCTATTTCATTCAAAAGAAAAGATAAAGTTCTTATTAGACCTTACAAGGACCTACATGAGCTCTCCCACCCCTACCCCATTACTTTTCTGGCCTAATCTTCTCCTCCCTCCCTTGCTCACTTTGCTTTAACTCCGCTGGTCTGGTTCCTCAAACAGGCCAGGTACTCTCCTGCCTCAGGGCCTTTGCACTGGCTGTTTGCTCTGCCTCAAAAGCTCCTCCCCCCGGTATCTGCATGTTTTCTCCCTTACTTCCTTCACATGTTTTCTCAAATATCAATTTTTTAATGAGGCCTACTCTGACCACTGAGTAAAATTTCAACTTGTCTTCCACCCCACAAGTATTCTTGGTGGCCCTTATTCTGATCTATTAGTTTCTATCACTTTTATCACATAACATGCTATACAGTTCACTTGTTTATCTTTTGAATTGTTTATTATCTGTCTCCCCTGCTGGAAAGTAAGCACCACAGGGGCAGGAATTTTTGAATGTTTTATTCACTGATCTCAAACTCAAGCGTCTAGCCTATAGTAAGAACTCCATAAATATTTGTTACGCAAATATCCTGGTCTTGCTGACTAAACTGTGATGTCATTGAGGCTTGGGACTCTGCCTAGTTCCTTCTTGTAGCCTCCTGGCCTGTCACGGTGGCACACATAATGTGCTCAGTAAACCACTGGTGAGTAAATATTTGTGGCATTGAATTGAGTCCGTCTTCATGGCAAATCTGATTTCTTTTGGTGACATTATGATGTTTATATTTGTGTAACTTTAAAGAAGGCAGAAGAGCACTTCTCTAAATCAAAACAACTATCTACTTCTCTAGTCGTAAGAAAAGATAAGAGGGTTGAGAGGCATGGAAAAAAGGTAGTTTTGCTGAACTTAGTGCTGAATTCTTCTGAGGGCTCTTCTCCATCCCAGGATGAAGTGTGCCGCAGAGGAAGTCGCCACGTGTTGAAGGACCTGGACATCCTGAACGCTTCTTGACAACGAGAATGTAGAAGTGTAGTTTGAAGTATTGTGAATTCAGCAGTTAGCAGAGACACTTATATTCGTATGAAAGTACTGAGAAACATTTCAAAGGCAAATAAGGATTAATTTGGATTATCTATGCTGTGGTACTTCTCCACTATTGCAAATAAATCAAACAAACTGGAGTGCATCCAGAGGACGGCGACCAGGGAGTTGAAAGGCTTGGAAACCATGTCAGATGAGGAATGGTTGAAAGAACTTGGAATTTTTAGCCTGGAAAATAAAAGACAGTGGAGATGTGACCATGTGTTTTAGATGTTGAAAGGACAGTCGTGTATAGGAGGACTTAGATTTACCTTGTGTTGTTTTAGAGAAGTGATTCTCAAATGCCAGCCTCACAATCGCTGGTTTCTTGACTGCCCTGCTAAAAAGACTCCCCGGCCCTCCAAAACTAACTAAATCCAAGTGTCTGGGGCTGAATCCTAGTAATCTATATTTTGAAAAAATTTCCTGTAGTTCTGATACTCAGCCAAGTTTGTGAACCATTGTCTAGAGCTGAGTGTCCTATATAGTAGCTACTGGCCAGGTGTGGCTATTGAGTACTTGAAATGAGCCTCGTGCAAATTGAGGTGTGATGTAATTATAAAAATATATACAGAGTTCTGAAGACAGTATCAAAAAAGAATGTAAAATCTGAAGATTTTTATGTTGGTTATATGTTGAAATAATATTTTGGATATATTTTCTCAAATATATATGTTATCAAAATCAAAGCCACATTTCTTTTACTTTTTTAATGTGGCTAATAGAAACAAAATTACTTATGTGACTCACTTTTGTGGCTCTCATATATTTCCTGGACAGCACTGTTATACAGGGCAAAACTAGGATCTGTAAAGAAAGTTGGGAAGAGGCAAATTTTGAGTCATTGTAACATAAAAACATTTTCAATAGATAAGGTTTCCAAAAGTTAAGTGGCTTAATTTAAGGAATATCCATCCTTGTGTCTGTCCGTCCATCCATCCTCCATCCATCCATCCATCCATCCATCCATCCATCCATCCAGTAAACATGCTTCTAATAATATTCAAATAGAGATTAAACAACTGTATTTCGGGGAAAATGTTTCAATGGGGTGGGGATGGGGATTAGACTAAATGATTTCCAAGGTCACTTTAGTTGCAACTGGAAGTAAGTACTCTCTTTTCCCTTTTAATTAATTTTTTAAATTCTAACGTCTGATGTCCAGCACCTTTTTCATCTATCTGACAACCCTTAACACTATTTTAAAAATAGGGTTCTCTTTTGAAAAGATCTTGGATTATTCTAGTACTCTGAAGTTTGCTATTGAGAGATATCCTGTCATTTACTACTGTGCCATGCATTGTGTATCTGTTTTATAACTATTCATTCTTAATAGTAGCGATCCACTTTATTTCTTCCATACACTGGTGTTTTAGTGTTTAATCTGTTTTACTTGTCTGTTTAAGTGGAGGATCCCCAAGGCAAGCACTGTGTCTAATTCTGTGTTCTTACAGTATAACACATTGTACTGATGCACCATTAAGTGTCCCAGAAAAAGTGCCAGATAGATTAAGTATTTCAGAGTGGAACATAACCTATATTTTTAGAACTTATTTAAATTTCCAGCAGTAATTGGTGGCTGAACATCCTCTCTATGGACTCTGTGTGTTGACATAAACTTGTAGCTGGGCAGAGTTCTTCCTGGAGACTGATGGTTTGTTAAAAGGAAAACAAAAAAGGCATATACATGGTTGCTCTGTGCTACCAATGAGATACCGGACTCCTGGTAACTGGATGTTGAACCTGGATGTTTCCTGAGAGCCTGTCAACTTTGTTTGGGGGAGGACGTGTTGCTCACTGATATGCTTTGGTGTAGTCTTACTATATTTCCTCAAATTGCTAATTATACTATAAATATAGATTTATTTAAAGTGTATGAGTACTCCAGAGAGGCAACTTATTTTATGATACTATCAGTCGTATGTTTGTTCTTCCTTCTGAGACTGATTTTCAAAAGTTCTGTTGAAATGTAAGTATTAGTGTTATTGCTTTTGTTAATACTTTCTATCCCCTGATGTTCAGAGTGAATTTATATAGAATACTTAATAGATAATTTAATGCAAGCATCTTAGAAAAGCACTGTGACTCTAGGCTTTATATTTTTGCCTTTCAAATGAAAAAATGGAGGAATTTTTCCCTGTAGAAGAAGAAACATCATACTCCAAATAAAGGGGAGAAATGCTCTAAAACGTTTCAAAGGAGGGATTGTTGAATCCCAATTTGAGTCCAAAGAATACAAACTTGGGCTTGTCTGGGGTTTTAGCACACTTACTGTTTCATTATTATTCTGAAAGAAAACTCACAGAAATGGCTTTTCCAAATTCTTTTAACTTAAAATTCAAAATTCAGAAATTGGAACTCATTTTAATTGGACTTTTAATATTTGTAACTCAAATTTGGGTTGCCTTTACCATATCCCTTAACAAATCTTTCTGAAGTTTATCATTAATTTCTATGATAAAGGATGATACTGAAGTGACAGGACATTGTTTTAAGTTATACTTTTTACAAGACTATTATTTTATGGGTTAAAATTAAGAACTATTTGAAGTTGAAATGAACTGGATATAAGAACTTGAGTTGGAATGTGAAGCTGCATTGTGGGAATTTGAAAGAAATGAGACCTGCAAAAGGAAAGAGAAGAACACAGATTGGATGTGTATTTATTGCCACTCACCTGGAAGACACTAAGACACTGATGGGGAGGTCAATTTTTTAAAAGTTGCTACAAAAATTTCATTATCCTTATCCTGGATGCCTCTTGACCACAAAGCATCTCCTAGTACATTTTCTTCCCTGTGCTGCTGTGGGTCCAATTTTTAATAATTGGGTTGCATTTCCAGTGCAAATAGTGTAATTTAAATTATTCTTTGATAGCATACTTCCAAATTAGAATGTTTCAGAGACAAATGGAAAAACATGAGTGTTCACTCTGTGAATCATTGACAAGGCAGGAAACTGTCGAGTGAGGAGAACCCACCTATTTATTTGGTGATTACTTGCTGTTTTGGTCAGCAAATTAGTAAAGTCAGAGGGCAAAGTTGGGAAAAGGCCAGTTAGGCTGTGAAACTTGCAGGCTCAGTCTTATTTCTAAAACTTTCGGGACTGATGCTAATTACACAGGCATCAGGCAAGAAAAAGCTGAATTTTAAGTAAACAGCATCCTAGCTGCCTCATGAAGAAATTAGAGGGAGTGTTGAAACGGAAGCCATCTGTGTGTAACAAAGCTTTTCTCTCATGGGGAAAACACAGAATCGAGGGGCAAATACAGAACTAGCTCATTTTAGACTTTCTGAAGTTATTATATAACCATGCAACAAATATGTACTACTGGGAGATATTGAAGGACGCCTTTTCTTTCCACACTATTGTAAGAGAAGAAGAGAAAACATTAAAGTTTTCTTTAACAGTGTATGTTGAGATATGACTCCACAGAAGGAAATTTTCAAATTGTTATTGAGATACAGAATTTCAGGTAGAAGGCTGTCCATTCAAAGAAAGAGTAAACCAAGTGCTCTGCTGGTATTGATGTCCGTTAGGCAGTGAACACGTTTATATTTTAGTGGATTCAATGGAGAAAACTCATTGTAAAATAAATCTATAAAAATATGAGAGAGGACAATGGGAAGTATGAAATGTTCTTTCTAAGTTCTTGCTGCAGAGAACCTTGTTTTTAATTAGAGAAAGTAGGATGAAATGTACTTACAAACAGAAGATCGAATGTTTTTTGAAGGGCTAAATCTGTCCTGTGGCATTCTAGGTATTGAGGAAGAACAAGACACGGCATAAGATGGTGCAAAACAGATTCAGCTGCCAGTGTGTGATGCATGAAAAGACCTGGGTACTGCTGGCTCTGGAGCTGGGTCTCGCTGGCGCAGATTGCTGCCAACATTTGAAACTGAAATAGGCCATTTTGCACATGGCGCATCATCCCTCTGTAGGAGGAATGGGTTTTATAATAAATGTTAGTCAGCCACTATTCCCTCCTCCAGATAGGCCTGTTAAGCTTTTTTGCATTTTGATTTTGAAAGCACTCTCATCTTTGGAGCTATAGTTTAATTCTATCTGTAGCTATAGCTGTAAATGAACAAATTACCGGTAAAAAGTGAAAATGACAGCAAAGTCATAAGCAGGATGCTAAAAAAGATTGAAACAAGATAATACTTGACTTCATCTATATCATTCTGTTTGGTATTACCAGGTACTAAGAGTGGTTGGTTATCTGTTTTTTTGTATGTGCACATCTTGTTATTGACATGCACTCTATAAGCAAAGAATCCAAATTTGGACTTGTCTGAAGTTTTAGCCCATTTAATGTTTTACTATTATTCTGAAAGAAAATGCATAGAAATGACTTTACCAAATCCCTTACCAAATTCTTCCTGAAGTTTGCCATTAATATTTATTTATGAATGTGAATTCTTTAGTCCTCTTGATTTCTGATGGTGGGTGGTGATGGGTGAGTGAGTTTGGAAGACTAACCGAATCAGATATTGTTTACCGTTTCCAGGACAGTAGTGTGATGACCAGATGGATTCAGATATTTCTATTATAAACAATAACTGTTGAGGGTTCTTTTGTTGATTCTTTGTACAAAGAAGAAAGTGTTGATGAATTACTTGATTAATGCAAAATGGATAGTGTGGAAACTAACAAGAGAAACTTCAACTAAATTGGAGTTGGGAAGGCCTGTAGGGGGAGCTCTCCTGCCCTACCATACATCATCAATTACCCTTGCATTTCTGCAAAGTACAACTACTTTGCTGCTGAAGGAAGATTTCTCTCCCCACCCAGCAACAGCCCAGCCAATGAGAAACCCTGCAGCTCAGCCAATGAGAAGCCATTGTTGCTCTGAAATGTTACTTTCCCCTAATGGAGTTTCATTTACAACTGTCCCTCCCTACTCTCCCTTTTTCTCTATAAAGCAAGCTTCCCTCCTGTGTTCTCTGGATTTGCCTATGGTTATATCTGCTATAGCATGCAGAACTCGAATTTCAGTTCTTTGGGCTATTCCCGAATAAACTTGTTCTGAGGGTAAAATAACTGCGGAATTTGCTTTTTAAGTTAATGACATTCTAGCTTAAGTTCATTCATAGTTATATAAATATGTACACACAATATAGATATTTTAAGTATACTATAGCTAGGATAATTAGACTCCTACATCCTCCTGCTAACCCCAAGAGTCAAATCGTATTTGGCTGTTTCATCTATTTCCTTCATCTGGATTCACCATTTTCCTCCTAAATTGCACTTTGTCCTTTCTGATCTTTTTGGCTATTTTCTTTCAGTGACATCTATGTTATTGTCATTGTTGCCAAAGGTTTATAGAGCCCCTGTGGGAATAGGCTCCATTTAGTGGTGTTGCCAGGGCTTTGTTGCAAGTCTCTATCATTTTCAAATTATTTATTCATTTTATTACTGTTTATCCTGTATTTCAAGTTGGTAAATTTTGCAATGACTCTGAGAAACTTTAGTTGCATAAACTTACTTTATTCAATGAGCCATACTCAATTGTTTTAGTAGGTATTTTCAATGTTAACTTTTTATAAAAAAGACTTATTGTGTATTGAGACGCTCTTTGATAAGTGGAGCCTCACTCTCTAATTAAATGTAATCTTTGAAATTAAATTATAACAAATAATCCTTAATAACGATTTATTAACAAAACCGTTAATATATTCTGGTTTTATAAGAAATCAAAATATTTTTCAAAAGACTCTCTTGATACCATTTAAAAAAAATTATCAAGAAGTGCTTGGAATAGATATCCTTGTCACTCCATCTCTTACACTTTTCCACTTACACAGAGATTTCCACTTATACAGAGACTTCTCTTTCTACTTAATTCACTTTCATGTTGTTGGAATTATTTGTAAGTCTGCATTACTTTTATAATCATGAAAAAGTAATAATTAAAGAAATCTTTTTCAGGACTACTAAGTAGTTCTTTCTCTCAAAATTATCATTATTCTCTATGGAACTATGTCCACTTACTTTTCATTTAGATATATTTTCATTGAGACATAATTAAGTGCAGTTGAATGTACAAATCTTAAGCGCATAGTTTGATAAGTTTTGATAACTGTATGCACTTGTGTAACCACTACCCAAAACAAGATATAGAACATTATGAATTCCCCAGAAAGTTCCCTGTGCCCCTTGGCAGTCTGTTGTCTGTCCTATCCCCCACAACTCCTCTTTCTCATGTGATAAATTTAGTTTGCCTATATTTGGATTTTATATAAATGGAACCATGCAGTATGTATTCTTTTGTGTCTGGCTTCTTTCACTTCACATAATGTTTTTGATATTTATCAATGTTGTGTGAATCAGTAGTGCATTCCTTTTTATAGCTTGGTATTATTCCATTGTATAACTATTCCACAATTTGATCATCCATTTTCCTGTTGATAAACATCTAGGTTGTTTCTAGTTTTTGGCTATGTGAGTAAGGCTTTCATAAATATTCTTGTACAAGTCACTTTGGAAATAGGCTTTTTTCTTTTCCTCCTGGGTAAATACCTAGCAGAGAAATTATTGGGTAGATATATATTTAACTTTTTAAGAAACTGCCAAACAGCTCCCCAAAGTAGATGTAGTATTTCGTACCATTCTGTAACCATACAGAAATGCTCTGCCCACCATTTGTTTTTTGCAGTCTTTTTAATTTTAGCCATTTTTGTGGGTGTGAAGGGACATCTCATTTTGGATTTAATTTGCTTTTTCCTGATATCTCATGATATACTACTCACTGACCGCCATATATTTTCTTCTTTTGAATTATCTATTCAGTTGTTCTGTCCATTTAAAAATGGGTTGTTCATCTTTTTTTTTTTTAGCTGAGGAAGATTAGCCACGAGCTAACATCTGTGCCAGTCTTCCTCTACTTTGTGTGTGGGTTGCTGCCACAGCATGGCCGATGAGTAGTGTAGGTCTGTGCCTGGGATCTGAATCTGAGAACCTGGGCCACCGAAGCAGAACATGCTGAACTTAACCACTATGCCTTCGGGCCAGCCCTAGTTTTTCATCTTTTTATTGTTGGTTCTCATAGGATTTCTTCATAAATTATAGATCAAGCATATGTCAGATATATGCTTTGTGAATATTTTCTTCCAGTTTATGGCTTGTCTATTCATTTTCTTAATGGAGTCCTTTGATTAACAGGGATATTTAATTTATCATTCTTTTTCTTTTATGGCTTGTGCATTTGGTGTCCTGTCCAAGAAATCTTACATCCATCTAATTTTAAAAACGTCTTAATTTGTGAGTTCCTTTTTCCCAACATGTAAATGCAGCAAAAAGAAATAGACCTAATCATCTTAAAATTTTAAAGCAGCCTGTCACAAAATCATTATTTTCATGGGCCAGGCAAGTAACATAAATGAGTTCGCTGAACCAAGTATGAGATTATAAGGAGTAGTGAGATCAATGGAAAATTGAGGCTTCACTTAAAGCTATTCAAATTCAAATTTACATGTCTGGAGATGGATGGACCAGTGGGAGGCTGTGACCTCGGACCTAGCACCGCCCATCAAGTCGTGCTGAGGCAGTGCCCCACATAGCAGAACTAGAAGGACCTACAACTAGAATATGTAACTATGTGCTGGGGGCTTCGGAAGAAGGAGAAGAAAGGAAGATTGGCAGCAGATGTTAGCTCTGATTCCAATCTTAAAAAAAAAAAAAGAACTGTTGAAATAAATTCTTATTAAATGATTTTTGTCCAGTGACAACTGCTTAAAGCATAAGCTCTTTTCAGGTGTGAAGAGTGAAGTCTATTGATAAAAAAAAAAAGCCCAGTTTCTCAGATAGTCTGCCCCTTCTGCTTTTTTCTACAGTGGTGATGGTTCATGAGGAGAGGGGGATGGCTTTGGCGACCTCATACCTAAAGGAAAGACCTGAGATCTTTGGGAGGCATAACTTCTGGTTCTTCTATCTGCGGTGTGTGTGTGTGTGAATGTCTTTGTCCATCTCTCAGCTGGTCTCTGGAGGGATGTCCCCTGCCCACTTGTTGCTAACTATTCTGCTGTCAACTGTGGCTCAAATCTTTGGCTGCTGTCACTTGTACACTGGCTTTCCTGTTAGCCCAATCAGAACTTAATGGCATCACTTGGTCGACTGTCTTATCTTGGTCCTCCTTGTGCTATAGAGCATCCTGAGGCCTGGCTCTAACTCCCATTTGACTCTAGTGTGGGTGGCTGGCCCCTCTGCGTTGCTCTCTGTAAAGCCACCTCACTGCTTCTCTGTTACGCTCTGTGGCAAGGTCCCCAACCAGACCTTGGGGAATGTAAATCTCAGGACATCCCTCGTCCTTAGCCTGCTAAGCTTCTGAGTTACTTCAATATAGCTATGCCCCGAGTTGATGCACTGCAGCCCCCAAAGCCGTCAGCTTCCCAAGTTCAAAGAAGCGTGGACGGGAGGCCTCCTCTGCCCTCTTTGATGCCCTCGCTTATTTAATGCAACTCCCTCTCTCTAGGCCAAAGCCCCAAAAGAGGAAAATCTTTCCTTTTAG